>NW_028270173.1:58027889-58336780 GCF_037043375.1 Chiloscyllium plagiosum
AGAGGGTATGAATATACACCAGCTAAATCAAAGTGAACCCAATTATGTTTTATCAGACATAGAAAGTAAGACTAGGATTAAAAGTTCAGCCCTTTGAGCCTGAGTCAGCATTCAATATGTTCATGGCTGGTCCTCTAATTTAATGCCCTGTTCGTACTTTCTTCCTAGATCCCTTTTGCACTAAGAATAGAATAGAATATCCTTTATTGTCATCTTGGGTACAAGTACCTAAGTACAAATCTTGGATAGAAAAGAGGAATGAAAGGAAAAATAGTAGCATGACTTCGTGTCTAAAAATAAGTTAGAAATAAGATAGTTATAACAGACTTATAGGATTTACAGTCGAGTAAAGAGTTTCAAATAGTAGCAGCTTGGCATGTGGTCTGGCTGCCCACGCCAGGCACATGTCCAACAACTGTCCTGTTCCCCTCCACCTTCCAGTTTGCTCCTCACTGGCACTCAGCAGCAATAAGGTAGGTCGCACTGCACCAGGACATGGATTTTCCCTCATGCTGTACTAGGACTCACTTCCCCACATGCTGCACCAAGACACAGGTTTCCCCTCACACTGCACTAGGACACTGGTTTCATCTCGTGCTGCTCCAGTACCTGCGCTACTCTGGTATTCAGTTTCCCCTCGTGCCGCTCTGGCACTTGGGTCTCTCCTTGCACTGCTCCAGTACTCTGGTTTCCCTTTATGCCACTCCAATATTCGGATTTCCCTTTGCACTGCTAAAAAGAGAGAAAAGAAAAAAGAATAGGCAGAGCAGAGTAGCTCCAGTTGGAATGTTCCACTCTGCTGCATCTTGCCAACTAAATCTAACTCCTCCTTGAAAACATTCAAATGTTTGGTCCCAACTGCCTTCTGTGGTTGAGAGTTCCACAGGCTCACCCACTCTGGATGAAGACATTTCTCTTCATCTTAGTCCTAAATGGCCTACTCTGTAACCTTAGAATGTTACCCCTAGTTCTGAACTCTTCAGTCATTGAGAGCATCCTTTTTTTTCCATTTATCTTGTCCAGTTAGAATTTTATACATTTATGTATGATTCCACACCAACACCCCCCCAACCCCAGGTCATTGAATGTAGTCCTAACCGATCCAGTCTCTCTTTATGGGCCAATCTGCCAGCCTAGAAATCAGATTGACAACCCTTTGTTGCACCCTTTCCATAGCCAAAATGTCCTTCCTCACATAAGGAGACCAAAACATGCATACTATACTGCAGATGCAGACTCACCAAGGCCCTATACAACTGCAGCAAGGTATTTCTGCTCCTGTATTCACATACTGTCACTATGATGGCCAACATACAATTTGTCGTCTTCACCACCTACTCCACCTGTATGCTTACTTTCAGCACCCAGGTCTCATTGTACCTTTCCCAGTCTATTACCATTCAGATAATAATCTGTTTTTCTGATTTTTCTATTAAAGTGAATAACCACCTATTCATCCACATGAAACTTCATCTGTCATGCATTGCCCATTGACTCTAAATCACACTGAAACATTTCTGCATCCTCCTCATAGATCACCCTCCCATCCAGCTTTGTGTCACCTGCAAACGTGGAGATATTATTTGTTTTAATTAGTTACGTCATCTAAATCATTAATATATTGTGAATAGCTACACTCCAAGCACTGATCCCTGAGATACCCCAGTAATCATTGCTGCCACTTGGAAAAAAGACCTATTAGGAATACAGTAGCGCCTCGACATACGAACGACCCCTTTCATGTACAAATCGGTTTACGAACAGGATTGTACGTAAAATTTTGCTTCAACGTACGTACGAAATTCAAGGTACGAACGCAAAAAGCCCATGTGCGACCACGAGGTTTCATTGTTCTGCTTTGCTACACGTTTGTTGAATGCAAAAGCTCTCAGGCCCCATGTGATCTAATTCAGTTAGTCTTTGGCGCGTGTGCTGTGAACAGCCGTCCAAGCATTCTTACGCTATCCAAACAATGGGAAAAATTGATTCAGTTCACGAACTTTTCAGTTTGCGAACCAGGTCCCGGAATGGATTAAGTTCGTAAGTTGAGGCGCTACTGTATAGGAACAGAATTAGGTCATTTAGCCACTCGAGCCTGTTCCACCATTCAATGAGACTGTTGCTGATCTGTGGCCTAATTCCATATATCTGCCTTTAATACTTTTGTTTAACTTTATTATCTCAAATTTAAAATCAACAACTAATACTACATCTGTTGCTGTTTGTGGAAATGGGTTCCAAGCGTGTACCACCCTTTGCCTGTAGAAGTGCGTCTTAACATCAGTCCTGAACAGTCTCGGCCTAATTCTCAGACTATGCCCTTTAGTTCTAGAATCCCCAACCTATAGAAACAGTTCGTCAACTCTTTCTTTTCTTGTTAATATGTTGAAGACTTTGATCAGATCACCCCTTAATCTTCTAAATTCTAGAGAAAGACAGCCTAATTTGAAAGTCCTCATGACTTATCTCCAAGTCCAGGTATTATTCTTGTAAACCTATGTTGTACTACCAGGAGAAAGTGAGGACTGCAGATGCTGGAGATCAGAGCTGAAAATATGTTGCTGGAAAAGCACAGCAGGTCAGGCAGCATCCAAGGAACAGGAGAATCGACATTTCAGGCTTAAGCCCTTCTTCAGGAATGAGGCCTGAAGAAGGGCTTATGTCTGAAACGTCGATTCTCCTGTTCCTTGGATGCTGTCTGACCTGCTGTGCTTTTCCAGCAACACATTTTCAGCTATGTTATACTGCCTCCAAGGCCAGTATATCTCCCTAAAGTGTGGTGTCCAGATCTTCTTACAATACTCCAAATGGGATCTAACCAGGGTTTTGTGTAGAGGCTGCATTACTTCTGCATCTTTGTACTGCAGCCCTTTAAATATAAAGGTCAGTATTCCATTATTCTTACAATTTGTTTCCAGTCTACCAACCAGTTCTGTATCCTTGTCCACATACTAATCTCAATCGCATGCACTTTAACTTTACATGTTAATTTCTTATGTGGGACCTTATTGAAACCCTTCTGAAGGTGCAAGTTAACACTACTCATTGGGTCTCCCTATTAATTCTGCAAGTTACATTCTTGAAAATTTCCAGTAGACTTGTGAAGCATGATATCCCTTTCGTAAAGATGTGCTGACTCTATTTGATCCTGTAATACATTTTCAAGTGCTGCGCTATTAAATATTTGATAATGGACTCGAGCATTTTTCCCACCACTGATGTCAGGCTAACAGGTTTATAATTTCCTGACCTTTCTTGACCTTTTTTAAATAGCTACCTCTCAATCCATAGAAACTGTTCCAGAGTCTTGAACCACTCATGCATCTGCTATTTTTAGGGCCACTTTGTTAAGTGCCCTAGAATGTAGATTATCAGGCCTTGGGGATTTATTGGCCTTTATAATCTCAACAATTTCCCTAACACCATTTCTGTACGAATACTGATTTTCTTCACTTCCTCTCTCTTACCTCCCTGTGATCCTACAATTACTGAATCATTGAACTATTAAGGTATAGGAGGCCATTCAGTCTGTTGTGCCTGCACCAGCTCTAATATCCAGTTTGATTCTATGATCTAGTGTTAATCTCCTATCTTTTCCCCCATATCATACCATTACTATCCAAAAAAAATTCAAAGCCCTCTTGAACCTGTCTCCATGACATTGCATTCCATTACAGTTGTACCTTTATTGTCTGCATCTCTAATTTCCTATTGAATGCCTTCCTTAACATTACCACTGCAGTTTAGTGGTCTATATACAAACACCACTATCATTTTCTGCCTGTTGGTGTTTCTAGGCTCTACCCATACAGAATTCACTTCACCAGAGCTAATATCCTTTCTCAATATTGTAGTAATGTCATCTTTAATCAGCATTAATATAAATAGAATGGTGACTATCAACAGCTGTGCTTGACACCAGTCTGGATTTTGAAGCTTTCTGGTTCAGATCTCTTACTCAAGACACTTATAATCATTATGAAGTAATTGCAGGATTGTGAAGGTGATTTTACCCTTAATTCATGTCCTGACAAGACTAAGACCATTTAAAGCAACATGGTACTTGGATAGAAAGTTAATTAAAAAGTAAACCTATACTTAAGAAAACTTCAGGAAATGAACTTTCACTTTTTTTTTGGTGCTCTTTGTAAATAGAGGTTTGGTCACAGTCAACATTGTCTCCTCTCTCTCCCTCTGATTTACCATATCACATGGGGAAGCTTTCTTTTCTCTTCAATTCAAGTTTTACTTTCAGGATCATTTATTATTTCAGCATAACAAGGCAATACCAAACTCTGTTTTTAATTCTTAATAATTCAGCCATATGCCTGTATTTCTGTAAATTACAAAATTTTAAGCTGATTAACCATTATTACATCTCAATGCATGCAGAACTTAATCAAGATTTATGGATAATTGTAATTGGTTTTTCTTAATACAGTGTTATAAAATAAAATTGATTATTTAACCACTCTGTTCGCTTAATTATCGAATACTATATCTAACTACATATTTGTGAGGAAGTTTCTTGGATGTAAAAATTGTTCCAACAAAATCCATGTAGTTTCATGTTTCTAGTCAGATATTTTGGTCAAGTCATTGAATATAAGGAAAGGTTCATGAGATTGCTGTTGATATTTTTCTTGAATTTTTCTGGCAACAAAGACCATGTCGGATATTCCTTTGGAAGGTCTAATGCCAAGCCAAAATTCTATGATGTCTGTATCACTTGATCCATGTAGGACTGATGCTGCTGGATAGACCATCGATTTGTTTGATCAATGATGAACAAACACACAGCACCAAGAAATCACAGGCCCAAAGTTCAAGAAGATGATTCTGGATGTTTCTGCCTGAAAACACTCCAATTGTCAGTGGGCAAAAATGTGGCAGATGGAATATTATGGAAAAATGTGTACCTGTCCAATTTTGCATGAAGAATAAAAAATGCAACATATTATTCAAATGGAGTCAGTGAATTTGATGATACAGAGGGATCTGGGGAGAGCAAACAAATAGGAAGAGAAACAGGATGTTGTTGATAATTGCAAGGAGAGTGGAACATAAAATTAGGGATGTTTTGTTAGGTGTTGTATAAATTCTTTGTGAGACCATGTTTGGGAGACTGTATAGTTTTGGCCTCCTGATTTAAGAAAGAATGTAAATGTGTTGTTCACAGTGCAGAGATTTACTCAAATCATACTTGGGAAAGAGATATTTTATCAGTAAACTACATAGACTGGAGTTTAGAAGAATGGGAGGTGATTTTATTGAAATATATGGTGACCTTTTAAATTTATAAAATCATGAGGGGTATAGATAAGGTGAATAGCAAAGGTCCTTTCCCTAAGTTAGGGGAGTTCAATACTAGAGGGCATATTTTTAAGGTAAGAGGAGAAAGATTTAAAAGGGACCTGAGGGGCAACATTTTCACACAGAAGGTGGTTTATATGTGGAATGAACTGTCAAAATGGTTGATGCAGATATAATTAAGATATTTAAACGATGTTTGGACAGGTACATGAATACAGGTTTAGAGGGATATGGACCAAACACATATGGTAAATGGGACTAGTTAAGTTCAGGAAACTTGGTCAGCATGGACGAGATAGACTGAAGGGTCTGTTTCCATTCTGTATGATTATAACTCTATATGAGGTCCTGAGTGGACTGGTCAAGGTGAATAGTTAAAGGCTTTGTGAGAGAAACCAGAATTCACAGCACAGTTTAAACATAAAGGGTTATCAATTTAATATGGAAATGAGATGGAATTTTTCTCTCAGATGGGTACAGGTCTTTGGAACACTTTTCCATAAAGACAGATGAAGGCAGGGTTATTGATTATTTTTAAGGCCGAAGTTGATACATTATTGACTGACAAAGGAGTCAGATGTTATTGGGAATAGGTGGGCTGAGGCTGCAATCAGATTAACCAAGATATTATTGAATAGCAGTGCAGGTTTGAAGGACCGAATGGCCTAATCCTGCACCTTGTTCATACATGCATTCGTAGATATGACCTCCTGGAACTAAAACAATCAGCCTTCGGTGCTGATAGAGCAACCTATTGTCACAGGTCAAGAAGGCAGCATCTCAATCTGACCCCACTAACAAATCTTAAAAGGTAAAAAATGTGTGGTGGGATGAGGAACCCTGAAAGAACAATATGCCAATAGTAATAATGTGCATCTTTGTATAGTCACCTGGACCAAGGTCATACAGACAAGATCCCTTTCATTCGTGGGACAAATGTTTCTCTTAAGAATTAACATTAGAGAAATCCTTTTGAACCTTTTCTCAAACACAGGGGCAACTGACACCCTCTAATCTATTCTCCCGTTCTCAGTGGTAGAATCCATGGACGAATCACATTGATGGGAGAGTTGCAACAAGTATCAAACAGATGAAAAACACCAAAGTCTGTTCCCCCATGGAATTCCAACTGAACCTTTCAAAGCATATAGACTTTTGCACAGTTCGAGACACTGAACTCATCCTATGGATTTGAGAGGAAAGATAATCCCCCCACCCAACCTCAAAAATGTAACTGTTTTCAAGAAGGGAGGTAAATTAAATTGCAGAACTGATTGAGGCAGTTCTCTCTTGTCCATAACAGGGGTAATCCAGACACAGTCTGCTAAGTCACCTACTTCCTGTGGCTGAGGAAATCCAGAGACCCAGTGATATTTGTGCACAAGTAGGAGCTTCTATATATATTCATGTCTTCATTTGGTGTTGTCTGGTAATTTGGTGTATGGTTAACTTGACAGTTTTGAAATGATTGGACTCATAATAGGAGACAGACAGGGTTTCAGAACAACAGTTGTCCTGTATGAGCACTGGAAGGTAAACAGCAGAAGCAGGTGACCCGACTTCAAGTCCATGTGGAGATATCAGTGTGTGGTGAGAGTGGAGGAGTTGGTGAAGCAATCCTAGTACACATCACACTGGAAGGGATTGTCTCCTGTGTGGGTTCATTGATGTTCCAAGATGTCCAACAATTGTGTTAAGCCCAAAAAGATTTCTGTCCTGTGTGAGTGCATTGGTTGACTGGAAAGCTTTGTCTCACACTTCACACCTGAATGGTTTCTCACCAGTGCAGGTCCAATAATGCTACAGGAGATTGGAGGTTTGGTTAAAGTTTCGTCACAAACATAATATTTAAAGGGCTACACTCCTTTTGGTTTCTACTGATCGGGCAAGAGTTACAATGACTTCACACCTCACAGAGTTTCAATTACTGTGTGAAGGTTTGGCCACATGCTTAAAAGGAATCTTCCATTTTATTAGATTTGTCAGCATTATAAAAGCTTCATGAATCTTGTACTTTATAGGTCTCTTCCCTTGGGATTATCTAGTGGTACAGGAGGCTTTTTAAATATGTGAAGATTTTTCTAACATCTGATCAGATTCTTCCCTGTGAAGTTTATAGTGCAGACAGAAGTGGTTAAGAGCAAGAATGGTACATAGCTTATCTAGCATGTGAATACTTTCACCTCTGTGTGAATGCGCTGGTGTACACGGAAATTCGATGAGTCTGAGAATGATTTATCACACACCTCGCATGTGAATGGTTTTTCCCCTGTGTGAATGCGTTGGTGATTGAGGAGCGTTGATGACCTCGAAAACGATTTGTCACACAACCCGCATGTGAATGGTTTCTCCCCTGTGTGACTGCGTTGGTGGTCAAGGAGGTGTGATGGTCGCGCAAATGATTTGCCACATGCTTCACATGTGAATGGTTTCTCACCAGTATGAATACGTTGGTGTACACGGAGGTGGGTTGAGTTTGAGAAAGATTTTTTGCACACTTCACATCTAAATGGCTTTTCCCCTGTGTGACTGCGTTGATGAAGTTGGAGGTGTGAAGACTGCGAAAATGATTTGTTGCACATCTTACACATGAATGGTTTCTCCCCAGTGTGTAGGCGTTGGTGTCTGCGAAGATGTGATGAGACCGAGAATGATTTATCACAAACCTCACACGTGAAGGGCTTTTCACCAGTGTGAATGCGTCGGTGTTTCACAAGTGTTGATGAGTGAGTGAAGGCTCGATCACATACTTCACACCTGAAAGGTTTCTCACCTGTGTGAATCCTCTGATGTATCAAGAGATCAGATGAGTGGCTGAAAGCCATCTCACAAACCTCACACCTGAAGGGTTTGTCACCTGTGTGAATACGTTGGTGTGTCAGGAGGGTTGTCGATACAGCAAATGATTTATCACAAACTTTGCATTTGAATGGTCTTTCCCCTGTATGAATGTATCGGTGTGCACGGAGATGTGATGACCGTGAGAATGATTTCTCACACACCTCACATATGAATGGCTTCTCCATTGTGTGGATGCATTTGTGTTTCATGAGTGCAGATGACTTCGAAGAATCTTGGTCACATGCCCCACACTTGAATAGTTTGTCTTCCATGCTGTTCAACAAATGTAGCTTGTGTGTCAGGAGAAATTGAATGTGTGCAGCCCTCCTCACAATCTCACACCTTATAGGACTCTTATAGCCTCTCACTTATAGGACTGAGTCAGTGGGTCTTGGACTTGATGAATTATTGAAGCTGTAACCACAACTGGGGTTCACTTATATTTCTTTCCAGCCTCATATGACTGATCACCCACAACTGATCCTTCAGAAATGTTAGTTGTGATGGAAGGGTCCACACCAGTGACCAGTTTCAGTGTCAAAACTCCCCTGACATGACCGATTTCCAGGTGATGGTTTTAGTATCCAACCTTCCCAGTGTTGAAACAATGCTACAGAGGGACTGGATGTTTTCTCACAATTGTGCATTTGTTCCTTGGGTGATGGTCAGAATCTATCTGTGGTGTCTATCGTCTCTGTGACGTTTGGTATAGTACGATGGAATCATTCTGCAAAGAAAAAATAATCATGATTTCCTCTCCTTTACTGAATGGGCTGACTCCTCAGTTTACACAATCAGAGAATCGTTAGTGCAGAAAATAACTGTATCATGTTCCCAAGTACACAGTTTACTCCCACTTTCTCTTAATTATCCTTCACATTCCTCCTTTTCAGTTAACTGATTTGCTTTGATTGAATTGCCCCTACCACATCACAAGCAGTATGTTCCAGATCCTAACTACTTGCTACATGAAAAAGTGTTTCTTCACATCCTTTTTGAACTTTTTT
The DNA here is from genome assembly GCF_037043375.1 of Chiloscyllium plagiosum. NCBI lineage: Eukaryota > Metazoa > Chordata > Chondrichthyes > Orectolobiformes > Hemiscylliidae > Chiloscyllium > Chiloscyllium plagiosum. The sequence continues at coordinate 58,037,051 of NW_028270173.1, forward strand.
AAACCAATTATATTAAATCACTGTCCTCTCTTCGGAGATTTTTCCACTGATTTGGCAGTCTGTATTCCCACGTGGGGGAACCAAATACAAGTCTTTTCCTTTTCTTCACTTGACTATCACACACCCTTTGTTTCCAGCACGGATACTGGACAGTGACCAGGAGCAGACAATGTAGCTACTTTTTTTCATCCATTCAATTCCCCAAGTTCCCAGACTTCATGAAGGCAATGGAAATGAGAGTCAGGCAGAGTGTAAAACAGGCTATCAATTTGCTTTGCTTTCCAAGTTTTGTTTGTGAAGACCAGATGAAACAAACAATAATATAAAATATAAGGTTCAATATATATAGTGTTCAGGACAAATGTGAATTCAATGGAAATTTTTAAATTATTTGAACAAAACATCTGGACAGGAATGTTGGAAGGAGATATCGCTTCAATGTAGCTGATTGAAAGGTTCTGGGTTATCCTGGGAAATTAGATTCACTGCATGCACTCACCCTGCACATAACAGTCACAGCACAAGGCAAAACTGTCAAATCCAAGCCCAGGCTTTTGGAAAAGACTGAGACCTTCAGGAACAATCTACATAGAAGGCCTTCAAAAACATGAAAATGAATGTGTCTCCAGATATGACTGTGGAGATTACAGAAATCAGGAGCAGAAAGACCATTGGACAATTTGAAAACAGAGATGAGAACTTTAAACTTGAGATGTTGCTTGACCAGGAGTCACTGTATTCCTGTGAGGCCAATGGCAACTAGTAAACAAGTTTTTGGGTCAATTACAACATACAGTCTCAATCAATATGTAGATGGCTCTGCTAGAGAAGGGGCAAAAATCAACCTCCTTTTGGGAAATGAGGCAGAGCAAGTGACTGAGATGTTAGTTAGGGAGCACTTTGGGACCAGTGTAAATAATTCTATTAGTTCTAAAATAGTTATTGAAGAGGATAGGTCTGGTGAACAAGTTAAAGTTCCAAATTGGGGCAAGGCCAATTTTAATATTATTAGACAGGAACTTTCAAAAGTTGATTGAGATAGGCTCTTCACAGGTGAAGAGATGTTTGACAAGTGGGAAGCTTTCAAGAGTGAGATAACAAGAGTTAACAACAGTGTATTCCTGTTAGAGTGAATGGCAAGGCTGGCAGGAGTAGGGACACTGGATAATCTGAAATGTTGAGACTTTAGTCTTGAAAACAGGAGGAAGCATATGTCATGTATGGACAGCTGGGATGAAGTGAATCCCTTGAGGACCATAGGTGGTGTAGGAGTACTCTTAAGGAGGAAATCAGGAAGGCAAAAGGGGAACATGTGATAGCTTTGGCAGATACGGTGAAGGAAAATCCAAAAAGTCACGATATAAAGGACAAATGAGTAACGAGGGAGAGAATGGGGTGGCACGGTGGCTCAGTGATTAGTACTGCTGCCTCACAGCGCCAGAGACCCGGGTTCGATTCCAGCCTTGGGTGACTGTCTGTGTGGAGTTTGCACATTCTCCCCGTGTCTACATGGATTTTCTCCGAGTGCTCTGGTTTCCTCCCACAGGTCAGGTGAATTCACCATGCTAAATTGCCCATAGTGTTCAGGGATGTGCAGGTTAGGCGCATTAGTCAGGGGTAAATATAGTTGAATGGGTCTGGGTGGAGTTTCAGTGTGGACTTGATGGGCCAAAGGGCCTGTTTTCATACTGTAGGGAATCTAACAGGGCCCCTTATAGGTCAACAATGCCATCTATGTCTGGAACCACAGGCAATGGGTAAGATCCAAACAGAATATTTTATCTCATATTTAATGTGGATAAAGACATGGAAGCTGAGGAACTCAAGGAAATAAACACTGAAGGCTTGAGAAGTGTCCACATTGCAAAAAAAGGTAGATAAATCCCCAGGACCTGATCAAGTGTATCCCAGGACATTGTCAGAAGCTAGGAAAGAAATTGCGGAGCCCCTAGATGAGATATTTGTATCATCAACAGTCATAGGTAAGGTGGCACAAGACTGGAGGGTGAATAATGTTCTGCCATTATTTAAGAACAGCTGCAAGGAAAAGCCAGGGAACTACAGACCAGTGAGCCTGACATCAATGGTGGGTAAGTTGTTGGAGGGGATTCTGAGAGACAGGATCTACATTTGGAAAGGCAAGGGATGATCTGCATAGTTGTGTGTATGGGAATCTGTGTTTCACAAACTTGATTGAGTTTTTTGAAGAGGTGACCAAGAAAGTAGATAAAGGCAGAGCATGGACTTTAGCAATGCCTTTGACAAGATACTGGATGGTAGATTGGTTAGTAAGGTTAGATCACATTGATCCAGGGAGAGCTGGCCAATGGATACCAAACTGGTTTGACAGTACTAGACAGGTTTGTGGTTGAGGGTTGTTATTTAGACTGGATGTCTATGGTCAGTGGTGTACTGCAAGGATCGATGCTGGGTATGCTGTTGTTCATCATTTTGTATAAATGATCTGGATGAGTTAGTAAGTTTGTTGAAGATATCAAAATGGTGATATAGTGGACAGTGAGGGTTATCTAAAGTACAACAGGATCATGAACAATTGGACCAGTGAGCCAAGAATTGGCATATGGAATTTAATTTAGATAAATGCAAGATATTGCATTTTGGTAAGACAAACTAGGACAGGACTTCCACGGTTATTGGTAGGGCCCTTGGAAGTATTGTCAAACAGAGAGAACTGTTTAAAACAAAGAGAACAGAGTGCAGGTACATACTTCCTTGAAAGTGATGTCACAGATAGACAGGGTGGTGAAGAAAGCATTTGGCCTTCATTGGTCAGAACACTGAGTACAAGATTTGGGACTGATTTGGGACATCATGTTATGGCATACAAGACATTGGAAAGGCCACATTTGGCGTACTGTGTACAATTCCAGTTGCCATGCTTTGGAAGGATGTTATTGAACTGGAAAGAGTGCAGTAAAGATTTACAAGAATGTTACTAAGACTGGATGGTTTGAGTTATAAGGAGAGGCTGGATAGGCTGGGACTTTTTCCCTGGAGTGTAGTAAGCTGAGAGGTGAAGTTATAGAGGTTTATAAAATCATGAGGAACGCAGATAACTTGAGTAGCCAAGGCCTTTTCCCAAGGGTAGAGAAGTCCAAAACTAGAGGACAATGGTTTAAGGTCATAGGGGAAAGACTTAGTAGGGACCTGAGAAGCAATTCTTTCACTAAAAAGGTGATGCTTCTATGGAACCAGAACTAAGCTACCAGAACAGTAGTAGAGGCGAGTAAAATTACAACATTGAAAAGGCATCTTGGCAGGTAAATGGATGGGAAGGTTAGAGGGATATAGGCCAAACACAGACAAATAGGATTAGTCCAGTTTAGGAAATCTGGTTATCATGAACAAGTTGGGCCGGAGGGTTTGTTTCACTGTTGTATTACTCTATTGGCAGAGCTCAGGCTTACAGTGCAGCATCCTGTCAGAAAAGTATCTATATGAATTAGGTAGGGTGCAGGAAATATTCACTAGAATGGTTCCAGCAGTGAGGAACTTTAATTCTGTAAAGAAATGAGAGAAGATGGAAATTTTCTCTTTGGAGAAAACTCCCCCTATAAATCAGAGGGAAATGCTTTCAATAAACATGCTCAAGTCAAACAGTTCAGCACAAAGCAGTAATGAACATGTTTCTCAGCTGGATCTTCTCCAACAGCATATGAGACTTTTCCACCCCTGACTGCCCACAGGATAGTCAGACTGCCTGAAGATTGTTGTGGATATTATGGGATACAATTTGTACGAAAGCTGTCCCTTCACTCACCATCTCCTCACTTGGTTTTCAGTCCCTATAGGAAGTGAACCAGCTCTGGAAGAGGAAGAGGAGACAATGGGCAGAGTGGGTGGGCTCTCTGATTGACGTTTCTTACAGTCAATACAAATATTTGTGGAGCAACATGAGTTTCCTGAAACTTGGGAAACTGACCGGGGAAATGGAGGTGACTTTGAGCAGCAGATCAGGTGGGGATTTAAATTGTCATTACCCCATCTGAATAAAACCTCACTTATTACAGTTGCCTTCTCAGTTCCTCGGGTAAATGTTTGACAGAAATTTCTAGTGTTGGAATAGGTAAAAAGTCACACAACATCAGGTCATAGTCAACAGGTGTATTTGGAAGCACTAGCTTTTGAAGCTCTGCTTCTTCATCAGGTGATTGTGAAGCAGGATGATAAGATGCATAATTTATAGCAAAAGATTAAAGTGATACATTCAACAAATTTAGATTGTTAAGTCTTTCATCTTTCAGAATGGACGTGCTGGTTTGGGTTCTTTAATAAGTAAATCCCAGAGCTTCTTTTCAGTGACATTCTCAAGATAATTTAAGGTTTTATATCGAAAGATGACATCTCAGCTCATTGACTGAGGCATTGCCAGATCTGCTGACCTTTTTGCCTGGGTCTGTGTTTAAGGGGTATTACTGGATAGGAACAGCTCCTTAGTTAAATTGCTGTATTGGGTCAGTCAGGTTTTCCAGTAGTTAAGTTATTCTAAATTTTTTTGTCTGTGTTTCAACTGTGGTGTTTAAATAAATTCTGTTTTGCTTAAAGCCAAGTGGTTTGACCAGCTGCATCACACCTGGAATATCCACCTCACATCTGCCTTTAAAATAAGGAAAAGTTAGGGTATAGGCTACTCTTAAAATATTTGGGGGGGGGGGGGGGTCCATAACAGATTGGGGGCTCTTGTCTGGATTGATTCTATAATTCCAATTTAGGTTTAGGGTTGTTGGACTGAAAGGCAGCGAGTGGTAGGTGTTAGTGGCTTTTGTTCCAGATAGATGTTGAGATTTGGTTGGTTTAAACAGTGCCTGGTGTAATAATGGCTCTTCCAGCCACTAAGAGTTTTCTGGGGATGGAGGAAGTGACTTTGGGGGGGGGGGGGGGGGGGGTTTACAAAAGGTGAACAAGGCTAAGCTGCTGGAATTGGCAGACAAACTGGAGTTTGCGTTGCTTTTAGCTGAGGAAGGGGAAGGTAATTACAGCAATAGCTCAGCATTTAAATTTGCTGAAAATGCGAACAGAATCTTTGGAAATGGTTCGAATTCAATTATGGATGAGGCAGCTTGAACATGAAAAGGAAATGAGACAGTTTGAATTACGGTTAAAAGCAGAGGAAAGAGAAAAAGAACAAATCTTCCGAGCAGGACAAAAAGAAGAGGAAAGAATTGCTTTAGCAGAACAAAAAAAAGGATAGAATCATTGTGGCAGAACAAGGAGGAGAGGAAGGCCCTAGTAGAGGAAAGGGAGAAAGATAGAGAGTTTGAACTTCAGAAATTGACACGTGGACAACAGCTTTAAAGGATGGAGGTGAAGGTAGAAGGTAGGCTTAGTGAGGGGTCTTGTGAGGATGAACAAACCATCGTAGCTAAAGGCCTGGTGCGGATCTTTTTAAATATATCCAAGCATTGCCGAAACTTGATGAGAAGGATTGTTGAAGCCTTCTTCATCTCATTTGAGAAAGTGGCTAAACAAATGCAGTGGCCACTGACCATGTGGGTTTTGTTGATCCAAACAAAGCTGGTAGGTAGAGCCTAGTAAGGTATTTGCATCACCAGCAGAGAAGTATCTATGGAGTATGAGGAGGTGAAGAAAGCCATCTTAAATGAATATCAGCTTGTGCCAGAAGCTTACAGACAATGTTTCCGGCATCCAAAGACAGACCCTGGTCAAATGTATATCGAGGATCAAACAAAGCAAATTTGATAGATGGATCAGGGCATTAAGAATAGATCAGACATATGATGCTCTTCGAGAGACAATTATTTTGGAGGAATTCAAAAATTCATTTCCTGAGGTAATGAGAACTCTTGTGGAACAACAGAGAGTTAAAATGGTAAGATTAGCAGCTGAAATGGCTAATGATTATTGGTTATTTCGTAAATTAAAGTTTGGCTTCTAACATCAATTTCAATTCGGGAGAAAGCGAAATCATGACATGGTAAGGGATAAGTAGATCTCAGTGAAGATAATAAAGGTAGCTTGCTACAATATAGCAGGATAAAAAGGTAACCCATGAAGGGGAAAGAGAAGTTAAAAAGGTGTCATGTTTTCACTGTTATAAAGTAGACCACATGAAGTCACAGTGTTGGTGGGTTAGAAAAAACACTGGGAAGACGGATGTAGGAAAACGGGATAAGCCAGTGAATTTTTTTAAAGTGTTAAAAGAATGTATAGTGGAGGATAAAAAGCTGCACCAGAAGTTGCAATCTGGTCAGAGATTAGGTGAGGAAGTTCCAGATCTTAAACCATTTACCTGCGAAGGTAAGGTTTACTCAGATGGGCTAGGAGCAGCAGGTAGGTAAAGAAATTACAGTAGAAAGAGGTGCAGGATCATGTCAATCTTTGATGTTTAGAGATGAAAAGATATGTAATTCAGAAGGACTATTGCCAGAGAAAATGCAAGTACATGGAATTCATCATGAGACAAGAAGTGCTCCACTATGTAGAATGATGTCAGAGTGTCCAGTGAAAAATGGAGAAGTGATGGTAGGAGTACTGGAAAAAACTCTCAGCTCTAGGAATACAGTTTGTCCTTTGGTAACAATATAGCGGCGTCACAGGCAGGATTCCTGCCTACTGTGGTTGAAAAAAAAAGTGGAAAATCAGGTAGCTGAGGTATTAGAGAAAGTATATCCTGGGATTTTTCTTGACTGAGTGGTAACAAAGTCACGAGCTGAAACAGTACAAGTAAGGAAGTTGAAGTAGAATTATCAGAAACCATGTTTGAGACAAAACAGGAACATGTGGAGGACAACGTGGAAATTTTTGGTTTGTAGAATTAACTGACTTACAACAGAAGGATTAAAAACTGAAGCAATTGCATCTAAGCATACATGGAAGTAGAATCTGAGTGTGTTCCTGAATGTTACTATCTTAAACATGAAGTATTGATGAGGAAATGAAGACCAGCACATATTCAAGTGAATGAGAAATGGGTAGAAGTTCATCAAGTTGTATTGCCAGTGGGTTACAAAAAGGAGATGTTGCGGGTAGAACATGAATTACCGGTAGGATGTCATTTACAGGTATGAAAAACTCAAGCTAAAATACATTTTTACTGGCCTGGAATGCATAAGAATGGTAGTTGAATTTTGCCAGACATGTAATACATGACAGGTAATTGGAAAACTACAGGCAGTAATAAAACCTGTATCTTTAATACTATTCCTGCATTTGAGAAACCGTTTGCAAGAGTCTTAACTGATTGCATAGGACCCCTACCTAAAATAAAAAGTGGGAATCAGTATTAGCTAATAATAATGGATGTGTCCACTAGATTTCCAGAGGCCATTCCATTACACAATATCACAGCCAAAATGACTGGAGAAGAGTGCCTCAAATTTTTCATGAGATATGGACCACCCACCAAGATACAATCAGATCAAGTGTCAAACTTTACATCAAAATCATTCAAGGAAGTTATGAACAGCTCAGGAGTAAAATAATTCACATCCACTGTGTACCATCCTGAATCGCAGAGAGCACTAGAAAGGTGGCATCAGACATTATAGACCATTTTAAGGGTTTATAGTCAAGACTATCCAGATGACTGGGATAAAAGAATTTTGTTTGTACTTTTTGCCATTAGAGATGCACAAAATGAATCGATCAGTCCATTTGAATTAGTTTTTGGGCATGAGGTCAGAGGACAACTGAAATTAATTAAGGAGAAATTGGTGAGTCAGAATTCAGAGACCACATATTTGAACTGTGTGTCTAATTTTAGGGGACTGTTGAATAGAGCAGGGGCGTTAGATAGCATTTTAAAATATCACAGTATCTGATGAAACAGGAAGCAAACAATACTTCAACAACTCACAATTATGCTAAAAGAGGTGAAGTTTTAGTCCTAATTCCAGTGATAGGTGATCCTTTAAAAGCAAGGTTTAGTGGACCTTATCAAGTTGAAAGGCGATTGAGCAAGGTGAACTATTTGACAAGGACTCCAGACTGAAAGAAATCTAACAGAGTGTGTCATGTGAATAGGTTCAAGAAAGAAAGCAATAGGAGAATGTGTTACTGGTTACAAAACAGAGTGAAGAACCAAGTTCAGAGGATTCTGAATTGGACACTTCTCAAATTAAATTGGACAATGAGCAAGTTGTCAAAGAATGGGATAAATCATTGAGTTAGCTTCCAGAGGAAAACTGAAATGACCTGAAAGAGATATTGCTATCACATGGGGAGATATGTGGAAGTAAGCTAGGAAGTACTAACCTAATTATGCATGATATAGATATAGGGCTTGCTTTTCAAATTAAGCAACAGTATTGACTTAACCCTCTAAAGTTGGCACAGGTTCAAAAGAGATTGAATGTATACTCCAGGAACATAATTGAAGTGAGTTGCAGCGACTGGACTCACTCATAGTAATGGTGCCAATTTTAGATCGTATCCAACGGTTATGTGTAGACTATCACAAAGTCAATACAGTTACAAACTGTAATATATATTCAATCAAAGATTTAGAAGACTGTATTGAGAAGGTGGAACAAGCAATATAAATTTCTAAGTTGGACTTACTTATGAGAGTGAAGACAATTTCGGCTTTTGTAACACTACATGGACTGTATCAATTTAAAGTCATGCCATTTGGTATGGAAAATGTGCCAGCTACATTTCAAAGACTAATTAAGTCATAGAGTCATAGAGATGTACGGCACAGAAACTGACTCTTCGGTCCAACTCATCCATGCCAACCAGATATCATAACCCAATCTAGTCCACCTGCCAGCACCCCTCCTATTCATTTACCCATCCAGATGCCTTTTAAATGTTACAATTGTATTAGCCTCCACCACTTCCCCTGATAACTCATTCCATACACATACAACCCTCTGCGTGAAAAAGTTGCCCCTTAGGTCTCTTTTACATCTTTCCCCTCTCACCCAAAACCTATCTAGTTCTGGACTCCCTCACCCCAGGGAAAAGACTTTCTCTATTTATCTTATCCATGCCCCACATGGTTTTATAAACATCTATAAGGTCACCCCGCAGCCTCCGATGCTCTAAGGAAAACAGCCAAGTCCTTTCTGGATTATGCAATTGTGCGGTATACATCAACGACCTGGTGATTTTTAATTTACACATGGAAGTAACATTATCAGAATTTATTGGAATTATTTGATTCACTTTGGGAGGCAGGCTTGGTGATAAATCCGAAGCATGAATTTGCCAAAGCCCAATCACCTTCCAGGGCCATGTCTTCAGACATGGACAGATGGCCCCAAGGAATGTGACAACAAAGACTGCTGGGGAGTTTCCTATACCATTGATGAAGAGAGCAGTATGTTTCCTAGGATTGAGTGGGTTTTATCAGAAATTCGTACTGACTTTTAGCAGTGTGGCTGCTCCACTCACTGAACTACTGAAGAAATGTAGCAAGTTTCAGTGGACAGTAAACTGACAGAAGGCACTTGACAGCCTGAAAGCTGTGTTAACTACTGCCCCAGTATTAGCCACACCTACTTATGCAAAGCCATTCAAGGTGGCTATCGATACGAATGATGTCAGTGTCAATGCTGTATTTGTGCAAGAAGATGATGAGAAGATAGAAAGACTTATTCGATATTTCTCCAGGAAATTGAAAATTCTTCAACAGAAATATTTGACAGTTGGGAAGAAGACCTTGAGCTTGGTGTTGGCGTTACTTTTCAATGTTTATATTGCCAGTAACGTGCCTGAGACAATCATACATACTGATCATAACCAATTAAAGCTTTTGGAGAAATTGAAGAACAAAAAATTCAGACTGGTTCGATGGAGTTTATTATTGCAGCCACTCAATTTGAAAATTATACATGTGACAGGGGAAGAAAACATAATTGCCAATGCATTATTGAGACTTGAAGAAAAAATTGAGGCATTCAGTGGCAGGTGTAAACGGACCGAAATAGTATATAGTAGAGAATGTTTGTACGGTTATATTTAATGTAATATATGTGTATTGTAGGGTACTAACAGAGTCAAACTATGGGGTTTAAAAGGAAGCCATTTCTGTATTTTGATGGTTCATTTTTTTAAGGCGGGAGGTGTGACAATGTTGTTACTTTAACAAGGTTATTTTGTCCTTGGTTTTTTTTCCAAGTGTGGTCACAAAGGCAGAGGTGGAGAAGTGTCTAGTTTAACAATGACAGGGGCGTGGCCAGTTCTCCCAGTTCAAATATTCTTCTAGTTTGGTTTAGCTGCAGCAGTTACGAGATGCTAGTGTCCAGAAAAAGCTTCCAAGCTCCAGCGGGTGATTCCTGACTGACGTTTTGCTCAGAGATCTCTTTGGAAGTTATTCCCTCCTGCCTGTAAGAACCTATGGTTGAATTTACCTTTTTGCCAAGGGGAATGTTAATGAGATGTTACTAGATTGGAACAGCTCCTCAGTTAAGTTGCTGTATTGGGTCAGTTAAGTTTTCCAATAGTTAAGTTATTCTAAATTCTGTTTTCTTTTGTTCATTTCAACTGTAGTGTTTAAATAAATTCTGTTTAGCTTAAAGCTGAGTGGTTTGACCAGCTGCATCGCACTTGGAGTATCCACTCTATACCTGCCTCTAAAATAAGAAAAAGTTAGGGTCTAGGGTAACTTTTAAAAATATTTTGAGGGGGTCTAGCCTGATCCATAACATAAGCTTTTGCAGCAATTTCTATTTTTGTCTCTGATTTACAGCAGTTATTTTGGTTTTATTGAAATGTTTTTTAATGCCTTCTCATTGAGGGAATAAATGGACCTGCGTCTGATGCCCAAAGTACTGTCTGCCTTGGCATTGCTTGTCTGAAACTTTCCTGTCATCAATCTAATCATTTCAAAAAGGCAAATGAACTGTAATCCCTACGAGACTATTTCACCAGAGAAATAGTTTCACTTTCACTACTTGATCAACTCAGTTAAATTCTTAAACTCTTCAATTAGATTGGCTTATTTAAATAGTGGGTATGGTATAAGTGGCTAATCTTTGGGGGCCCTCTTGTGATGCAATGGTAGTGTCTCTACCCCTGGAGGGCCAGGTTCAAGTCCTACAGAGGTGTATAATGACATCCCTGAACAGGTTTATTAGAAAACAGGTTAAATTTTTAAAAAGAAGATTTTGTTAGCCTAAATCCTCTTCTGAAAAATCTCATGTGTCTGTGCTTTTTACCTTATTTTTTAAAACTGGATTAAACAGTTTTCTCCCGTTCATCCTGACAATTCTCTCACTTGTATCCCTCAGCTCTAACAGGTGTTTGCTCCACCAGGTGTTCACAGAGTTCACCACATCCCAGACTCTTTCCCTTATTTATGTCAGCTATAGAATATCAGCAACACCTCATCCAGAATGGGGATAATAATGGGACAAAGCTTGGGAAGCACCAGTTCTACTTGAAGGCAACTAGGGGTCAGCAAGAAATGTAGGTCTTCCTAGTATTTCTCACATACAATGACAGAATAGAATAAAAACAAAAAAGGCCTCTACAAGTTAACAAAGATCCAAACATACAGAGCAGTTGTCACCACTTTCCTGAACTACATTGAGGCTTGCATTGGGAATCAGCAGCACTGAAAATCATGAGAGATATTCCAACAGCAGTGCCTCTACTGCATCCTCTGGATTTACTGGGAGAAGCTTCAAAGAAATGCTTATGTCTCTCTTTCAAGCCATATCTGCAAGCATGCAGGCCAATCTCCATAAAACCCAACTTTGATGTTCTGCACACTGTCTGAATGAACAAAATTCATCCACACCACCAGGTACTATTCTTTTAAGTCTTAAATAGTAGCTTAACCCAAACTCCCTGATCAGTCAGCGTGATACGTTCCTATTCACTGAAATGTTCAGGATTCTGCAATAAGTTTCCTGGACACAATATATTGGTCAGTGTTGCTGTGGGGCAGAATACTTTCTCTACCAATGGGTTTATAATTTCTAGTTTCCAAGAAGCTTTGTGTTTCCCTAAGAAAGAAAGACCTGCATTTATATATCAACTTTCACATCAAAACATTTCACAGTCAACAAACATGGATGTCAGTTTTTGTACTGCAGGAAATGAGGCAACCAATTTGCACACAGCAAAGTTGCATAAGCTACAATATGAAAACGTCTCTGTGAAGTTAATTGCAGTATTTGTATTTACCAGAGTATCAGAAATATTTCCCCACTCTTCAACAACATAGTGTCATGATATCTTTTACATTCATCGGAGGTGTCTGAAATCTGGAAGATGATACCTCTGAGAGTGTAGCACTCCCCTATTATTGCCCTGGAGTGACAGTCTTGGTTCTCAAGTCTCTAGAGCGAGACTTGACCCACAACCTTCTGACTCAAAGACAAGATTGCTATTAAGCCATAACTGACAATGATTTAAAATATTTTTGTTGCATAAGATTCAGTTCCTAAGGGATTAAGTCCCAGTTATAACTAGAATGCTTTACCCCTGTAAGCTGGCAAGCTGAAAGTCTGATTTGATTTAAAATGGTAATTAGTTAGAACTGCAGGTATCAATATTGTATTTGTAATTAGATTCCTGAAGCTGTTAAAGGTGGTAAAATCCCAGGTGTCAGTGGGTAATGTCAGGGTGAGAAACAATTTACAGACGAGGTTACTAGGAGAGGATTCCACATCAAACAAGAATCAAAACAACCCAAATCCTATTGGTCAAGTAAAGCTACACCCAGCACTACCAGGTGCTGTACTTCAAATACTCTTCAGTGTGTTAAGCCAGTGTGGCTGCAGTGCACCTTTCCACTAACAGATGTATCGTAGGACTCTCATCTGCAGCTGCAAATAGCTCTTCCGTTACCATAAAAGTGGAAGAGGTGTAATGAACCCTCTCAGCTCACCACTGTATGTCTGTACCTAGTGACTCTCATATTGGTTCGGCTTCAGTGTTTCCTCTCACAAACTGACACAGTGTCTGCAGGACTCTTGTTCCCCATTTTGCCTGAGTTCTGCTCCCAAATATAGATATGAATGTTTGATGGGATAGTGTTAATGTGCAGAAGTTATTCCATCCCCATTTTAAATGTGGAAGATATTCTTTTGTATTAATTTTCAAGCATCTTTTAAATGTGGAGAGGGTTTCTGTCTCTATCACGCTTTCAGACAACGAATTCCACACACTTTGGGTGACAAATTACTTCTCAATTACCCTCCATTCCTTCTATCAATTACTTTGATTGCTGCCCCCAGTTATTGACCTCAGGAAAATAAGATTAAAATAATTCCATCAACTGCCTCTGACATTTGCCTAATTTCCACTAATCCCCTCGACAAACTTCCATTTATGCTGTTCCCTTCCCTAGTCCTGAACTCACATCTTTCTTTAGTTTCTCTCCTATCTTCCCTCATGTCCTCTCTGAGCTCAGCTTGTCCATCAAGGTGAGGACAGGTTCATGTGAATGGTGTGTTTTTCACTATAATTCTATGTGTAACTTTCTGAAGTTAGATTTAAATTCACAATCTGTCAATAGGTGGCTAGCTGATCATGCTCCATAGGAGAAAGTGAGGTCTGCAGATGCTGGAGATCAGAGCTGGAAATGTGTTGCTGGAAAAGCCCAGCAGGTCAGGCAGCATCTACGGATGCTGCCCTTCCTGAAGGGAAGATCTGAAGGGAAGATCCTGAAGATCTAGCCCTTCCTGAAGAAGGGCTAATGCCCGAAACGTCGATTCTCCTGTTCCCTAGATGCTGCCTGACCTGCTGCGCTTTTCCAGCAACACATTTCCAGATCATGCTCCATAGCAGTTTGGCTGCCATACCTGCAGACACATTTATTAAAATATATTTTAATATCTCTTTTCAGATTTGACCTTTCTCTTGCAGGTTGACATTGTGAGACTTCATATTTATATTGGTCTTCTGATTCTCACCCCACTGAGATCAGGGCATTGGTCCTCATTGTCACCAAGCTAATTAATAACAGAGTTCAAAAGGTCAACAATGTCTCACCCATAAAGAACAATGGATTCTTTGCTCTACTAATTTTCAAGGAGAAAGTGAGGGCTACAGATGCTGGAGATCAGAGCTGAAAATGTGTTGCTGGAAAAGCACAGCAGGTCAGGCAGCATCCAGGGAACAGGAGAATCGACGTTTCGGGCATAAGCCCTATCAGCGTTCCGAAAAGACCACTCCCTCCGTGACTCCCTCGTCAGGTCCACACCCCCCACCAATCCAACCTCCACTCCCGGCACCTTCCCCTGCAACCGCAAAAAATGTCAAACTTGCGCCCACACCTCCCCCCTTACTTCCCTCCAAGGCCCCAAGGGACACTTCCATATCCGCCACAAATTCACCTGCACCTCCACACACATCATCTATTGCATCCGCTGCATCCGATATGGCCTCCTCTATATTGGGGAGACAGGCCGCCCATTTGCGGAACGTTTCAGAGAACACCTCTGGGACACCTGGACCAACCAACCCAACCACCCCATAGCCCAACACTTCAACTCCCCCTCCCACTCCACCAAGGACATGCAAGTCCTTGGTCTCCTCCATCGCCAGACCATAGCAACACGAGAGTTGGAGGAAGAGCGCCTCATCTTCCACCTGGGAACCCTCCAACCACAAGGGATGAACTTAGATTTCTCCAGTTTCCTCATTTCCCCTCCCCCCCACCTTGTCTCAGTCAAATCCCTCGAACTCAGCACCGCCTTCCTAACCTGCAATCTTCTTCCTGACCTCTCCGCCCCCACCCCACTCCGGCCTATCACCCTCACCTTCACCTCCCTCCACCTATCGCATTCCCAACGCCCCTCCCCCAAGTCCCTCCTCCCTACCTTTTATCTTGGCCTGCTGGACACACTTTCCTCATTCCTGAAGAAGGGCTTATGCCCGAAACGTCGATTCTCCTGTTCCTTGTATGCTGCCTGACCTGCTATGCTTTTCCAGCAACACATTTTCAGCTCTACTAATTTTAGCCAGTTTTGAACAAAGTTTTTTTTCAGGTCTAGATACATCAGCGGCATGGTGTTTCCAACTAATGGGGTTACTGTCTCATTTTCACATTCAACAAAAAACTGCTTTAATTTGCAAAATTGAGGGTTTAGAACTGACATGACTTAAACTGAAGGGCTTTTGCCTGAAACATCAATTCTTCTGCTCCTCAGAAGGTGTCTGACCTGCTGTGCTTTTCCAGCGTCACACTTTCAATGCTAATCTCCAGCATCTGCAGTCCTCATTTTCACCAAATAATTACTGTTGCTTACTATAGAGACAATCAACAATACCTCAATAACAAAAACACCAATACATAGGTATTGAAAAGATAACTTGATTTACATAACTCAATTAAGCTATAAATTAATCCAATCACACTGACAGAAAATGCAGGTTACAAAATAGTGGAAGCCATTACTGTACATCAAAAAATGGGGTGGTGATGGCCCAGTGGTATTATTGCTCGAGTTTTAATCTAGATATTGAGTAATGTTCTGGGGACCCAGGTTCGAATCCTCCCCTGGCAGATGGTGGAATATGAATTCAACTGATTTAAGTGTTCAATGATGACCATGAAACCATTGCTGATTGTTAGAAAAATCCACCTGGTTCACTTTTGTCCTACAGGGAAAGAAACTACCATCCTTACCTGGTCTGGCCTACATGTGACTCCAGACCCACATCAATGTGGTTGACACATAACTGTCTCCTGGGCAATTTGGGATGGACAATAAATACTGGCCTGGCAGTGATGCCCAGATCCCGTGAATGACTACATTTTAAAAATGATTTCCTTGAGCTGGTGTTATTAGCTCATGCAAGATTATTGATTTTATTAACTTCTAATGATTTTTAATCAAACTAAGGACTCTTTGGTTAAAAATGAATTCAACTAAGCTTCATGAAAGCAAGGTAAAAATTACACCCTCCTTCCATTGCATTTCCCATCAAGTTCCTCTCTTCTCAGACTCCTCCTTCCCGTTCTCCTCCCTCCTATGCCTCTCGTTCTGCTATACCCCACTTCTTGCTATTAGATTAGATTAGATTAGATTAGATTACTTACAGTGTAGAATCTCTCCAGTGTCCCTGCCTCCCTCCTTTACCTATGTTGATTTTACCTCTGCATGTCACCACTGCCTTGGATGATCTGCATCTTCCTCTTGCGATCTGCTGTCAAACACATCTGAGGACACACATCTCAACTGATGTTAGCAGTTTGAAAGCCTCTGAGTCCGACGGATGCCACTCCCACACTAGGAATCTCTGTCAAACATTTAGCAGGAGAACTGACACAGCAGTTGCAACAAGTGAGGTTTTATTCAGTTTAAATCCCCACTTGAACTGCTGCTCAGTTACCTTTGTTTCATTGGTTGGTTGCCAAAACCTTAGGAAACCTGTGTTCATATGTGCAGTAATTTATATTTTAAACTCTGTTTTATGTAGTGTATACTGTCCTCAAAACTGTACTTACATATGGTAACGTAAGAAGTCACAGGTCTACAAAGGTATTTATCCAAATATTTCCCTTTTATAACAAAATTAAAAATACATGCACTATCATTTGAAAGTTATTTCAAATACATGATTTGTCAAGAAAATTATTTGTCTTGTCCAGTTTCAACTGCCCCTACACTTAACAGGGCATATCTGATCTTGAAAGTGTTTAAGTCTTAAGTAACATCATTTGCAAACATTTTGAAGCTAAAATAAGTGACTTGTGAAGTATGCTTTGAAATGGCTTTTGGTTAGATTCCACAATTACTTTCTCTCACAGACAAGTATTGTTTGAAAATTTCACAAGCAAAGATAATAACCAAGTTCTCATTCTCAAACTGCACAACTTCATTCTGTTGTATTAATGCTCTGGATACAAGCACAACTGGTTGTCCTCACAGCAATGGGAGTGCTCCAAGTCCATTTTCACTAACAACACACTGCAGAGTGACATCATAACACCTCAGTGGTGGAAGGGGGTCCTGTGGTGCAGTGCCAATGTCCCTACTTCTGGACCAGAAGATCTGAGTTCAAAATTTCACCTGCTTCCATGACATGTCTGAACTGGTTAATATAAAAATAACTACCTCAGCACTGCTTTTGACATCACAGGTTATCTGATGCGAGTGAAAGCTGCTTCTTTTTCTGTGCCCTAACAAACATCCTGTGCAGTGAGCTTGTAAAGAGATTCAAGCTCCTAGTCTCCGGGCAGGTTCACTGATGTTCCAGGACGTCTCACTACAGTGTGATGGATTTTTTAGCAGAACACATCCTGATAGAATTTCTCCTGTGTGTATTGATGGAGCAGGAGATAAGTTGATTGTGGGAAAGCTTTGTCACAAACAAAGAGATTTGACCTATGTGAATCCTGTAGTGTCTCAGGAAGGTATAAAATATATGGGAGAAATATATGGGAGAAAATATATGGGTGAAATTTTGAACTCAGATCTTCTGGTCCAGAAGTAGGGACATTGGCACTGCACCACAGGACCCCCTTCCACCACTGAGGTGTTATGATGTCACTCTGCAGTGTGTTGTTAGTGAAAATGGACTTGGAGCACTCCCATTGCTGTGAGGACAACCAGTTGTGCTTGTATCCAGAGCATTAATACAACAGAATGAAGTTGTGCAGTTTGAGAATGAGAACTTGGTTATTATCTTTGCTTGTGAAATTTTCAAACAATACTTGTCTGTGAGAGAAAGTAATTGTGGAATCAGCTTTGTTACAAACCTTGCACATGATTTTTTTTTACATCTATGTGTGGATCCTCTGGTGGAGCAAGAGTTTTGAAGAGCCTGAGAATGATTTGTCACACACCTCATACTTAAATAGATTCTCTTCTGTGTGAATACATTGGTGTATATGGAGGTTTCATAATTGCGGAAATGACTTGTTACATATCTCTCACTTAAATGGTTTCTCCCCAGTGTGAATTCGTTGGTGTACACGGAGACCTGTTAAATCCAAGAATAATTTGTCACACATCTTAAACATGAATGGCTTCTCCCCTGTGTGGATCCTCTGATGGAGCAAGAGGTTCCATGACCTCGAGAATAATATATCATACAATTTGCACACAAAGGGTTTCCTCCCCAGTGTGAATGCGTTGATGCCTGCGGAGATTCAATGACCCTGGAAATGACTTGTCACACACCTCACACCTGAATGGTTTCTCCCCTGCATGCACCTTCCGATGCAGCAAGAGTTTCAATGACTGCAGGAACGATTTGTCACATGCCTTACACTTAAACGGCTTCTCCCCGTATGGATGCATTCATGTGTACGGAGGTACCCTGCCTGTGAAAATGATTTGTCTCACACATTGCATGTGAATGGCAACTCCCCAGTATGAATGTATTGATGTTTGTGCAGGGTTGATGAATTTGAGAATGATTTATGACATATCTCACACATGAATGGTTTCTCCCATGTATGAATACGCGGGTGAACGCAAAAGTGTGATAACTGCAAGAATGATTTGTCACATACACCACAAGTGAATGGTCTCTCTGCTGCGTAGATGCACTGATGTGCACGAAGATGTGATGAATTTGCAAATGATTTGCCACACACTTCACCACTGAATGGTTTCTCCCCTGTGTGAACATGTTTGTGTGTGCAGAGGTGTGATGATTGCGAGAATGATTTAAGGCACACCTCACATGTGAATGGCTTCTCCCCTGTGTGAATCAGTTGGTGTGCAAGGAGAGCTGATGATTTTGAGATTGATTTCTTGCAGATCTTGCATGTAAATGGTTTCTCCCCTGTATGAATGTATCTATGATTCACCAGGCTTGATGACTGTGCAAAGTCTTTGTTGCACACCTCATATGTGAACCATTTCACCCCAGCATGAATGCATTGGTGACTCACGAGCATGATGAAATGTGCAAAGGCTGTCTCACATACCTCGCAATTAAATACTTGCTCACCCATGAACCTGTTCTAGTGCTAATAGTTGCACCTCAAGTGCTAGGAGACTTTATGAACCTTCGGTGCAACCCTTCTGTAAAACAGGAAAAGAAAATATGTTTCATTCCAATTCTGGCTTTCCTCCCATATTCGTCACAAATAGCAGAGGTCCCAACACTGATCCCTGTGGAACACTACTAGTCACAACCCTCCATTCCGAAAGAAAATTCTTCCACTACTACCCTCTGTGTCCTATGACCAAGCCAGTTCTGTATGCATCTTGCCAGCTCACCCCGATACCATGTGACTTCACTTTTGTACCAGTCCACCATGAGGGACCTTGTCAAAGGCTTTTCCTAAAGTCCATGTTGACACTATCAACTACTTTTCCCTCGTTAATCATCAACATTATCTCCTCAAAAAACTAGATCAAGGACCTCCCCCACACAAAATCATGCTGTCTATTGCAAAGAAGTCCATTTGCTTCTAAACGTGCATAAATCTTATCCCTGAGAATCTTTTCCAATAATTTCCCTATCTCCAACATGAAGCTCACAGACCTGTAATTTCCTGGGTTATCCCTGCTACCCTTTTTAAACAATGAGTCAACATTAGCTATTTTCCAGTCCCCTGGGACCTCACCTGTGGCCAAAAAGGATACAAAAATGTCTGTCAATGCTCCAGCAATTTGTTCTCCTGCCCCCTTCAATAATCTGGGATAGATCCCATCAGGACCCAGCGACTCATCCATCTTAGTACTTTTTAAGATGCACAACCCTCTTTCTTTTTAATAGCAACTTAGGTTAGAAATTCAACACTTCCTTTCCTGAGATTACCCTCCACAAGTTCCTTCTTTTTGGTGTATACTGATACAAAGCATTCTCTTAGGACCTCACTACCTCTTCTGGCTCCAAACGTAGATTGCCTCCTTTGTCCTTGAGCGGGCCAACCCTTTCCCTGGCTACCCTCTTGCTTTTTATATAAATGCCTTAGGATTCTCCTTAATCCAGTTTGCTAATGACTTTTCATGAACCCTTTTAGCCCTTTTAACAATTCCATGTTTAAGTTCCTTCCTACTTTCTTTATATACTTCAAGGGCTCTGTCAGTTTCCATCCTCCTATACCTTTCCTATGCTTCCTTTTTTTTTGACCAAGGTCATAACATCCCAGGTTGTCCAAGGTTCACATAACATGCCAGACCTATCCTTCATTCTCACAGGAATGTGCTACTCCTCTACTCTTATCAACTGCCATTTGCAATACTTCCACTGTTCGATATGGACTTACCCTCAAACAGCCATTTCCAGTCAATATTCTCCAATTCCTGCCTAATATTGTTGTAGTTCATCTTCTCCCAATTTAACACCTTCATCTAAGTACTGCTGTTATCCCGATCCATGAGTATCTTAAAACTCACGGTATTATGGTCATTACTTCTGAAATGCTCCCCCTAAAATCTTCATTCACCTCGCTAGGCTCCTTTCCCAAAACCAGGTCCAGTATTAACCCCTTCCATGGTTGGACTATTCACATTCTGTGCTAAGAGACCCTCCTGAATGGTCATTACAAATTCCACTCCATCCAAGGTCCTAGCACAAAGTAAGTTCCAGTCAATTCCAGTCCAGGGGAAGTTAAAACCACCCACCACAACAACCCTCCTGTTTTTACATCTTTCCAAGATATGTCTATATATTCTCCCCTCTATCTGCCGTTGGCTGTTGGGAGGCCTGTGGTATACCCCCAGCATTGGGATTTCACCTTTCATATTCCTCAGTTCTATCCAATTGCACAAGTCCTCTGATGTATCGTGCCTCAATACAGCTGTGAGATACTCCTTTACCAGTAATGCAACAAGTGTTTGAATATTGCAAGATC
Source organism: Chiloscyllium plagiosum (assembly GCF_037043375.1). Classification (NCBI taxonomy): domain Eukaryota; kingdom Metazoa; phylum Chordata; class Chondrichthyes; order Orectolobiformes; family Hemiscylliidae; genus Chiloscyllium; species Chiloscyllium plagiosum. Next base: position 58,057,752 of record NW_028270173.1, read on the forward strand.
TTTTGCAAAGGAATTATTGCCAACTGTCTAAGCGTGTTATTAAACTGGGAGATCAGTCAAATTTCAAGTTGAGATGTTTCTCAAGTTTTTTAAATAACTGTTCATAATGGTTTTTATTTCTAAAATATTGCACTTGTTTATAGAGGAGATAATTCTGAGGGAATGCTCTCCTCTTGACATTTGCCCGTCTCATTCTTCCTTTAGAGTTCCTTCTTTACCACTCTTCCCTTTTGTCAACACTTCACCTCCATGCATCCCCTCCTGACTCTTCTCCCCTTCCCAAGCAAACCTGAGAGCAAAACTGATTTGGGGCAGCATCCTCAATTGGGTGAAAGTGATTGTATCAGGAAACTGCAAGGGACAGAGTTTAACTTAAGTTCTGGCCTTGGCTGAAAATGGTGGGAAAGATGTCTGTTTCTGCACTCCATTCCACCTCCAAATCCAAAAGAGGGTTTGACTGATGCCCTAGGGACCACTGCCCAACATCCCTCTCCCACAATCCTTGAGTCTTGGTGCATTGGAGAAATTTGGGAGAGAGATATCCTCTTCTCCACCCCGACTTGAGGAGCCAGTGTTGGACTGTGGTGGGCAAAGTTAGAAATCACACAACACCAGGTCATAGTCCAGCAGGTTTATTCGGAATCACTAGCTTTCAGAACACTGCTCGTCAGGTAGTTTATCAATATCATGTAAGGATGAACAGGCAGGGCTCTTTTCTTGAAAAAAGAGAAGCTGAGCAGTGACCTGAGGAAGGCCTTTACATTTAAAAAAGGGACTTTGATAGGGTTTCCACTTGTGGCTGAGATTCTTGATTAATGAATCCAATGATTGTCTTACATATTGGAATATGTAAGACAATCATTGGATTCATTAATCAAGAATTCAGGAGAGTGGGGAAAATGTGGATCACACTACAGAGGGAGTAATTGAGATTAATAATTTAGGTAACTATAAATCTACGTGTGCAGGAGGAAGCTATTGAAGGATATTTTGTTTGCTAGTACAGATCATCTCATGGCAATCACTGCTCAGAATTTGACAAACATAGGCTAGTTGGGTATGGTTGAGTATGTTAAGTGCCGTTGAAACTAAACTCCACCTGCACACATTACTAAATTCATCAAGTTCAATTAAACTGATTGATGCAGTGGTGACAGGGTTAGATCACCATGATATACTGCTGCAGTGCAGATGTCTATGTCTTCCATCAACAGCACACTGGTGGATGGGATAGCAATTTCAAATGAACATACAAATACTACATTATTATCAAAATGCAAGTTGTGCCTGGTCTTCACAAATGTTGCAATCAGCCAAAGAAATATGTCGAGATGGAAATGTGTTGCTGGAAAAGCGCAGCAGGTCAGGCAGCATCTAGGGAACAGGAGAATCGACGTTGCGGGCATTAGCCCTTCTTCCTGAAGAAGGGCTAATGCCTGAAACGTCGATTCTCCTGGTCCCTAGATGCTGCCTGACCTGCTGCGCTTTTCCAGCAACACATTTCCATCTCTGATCTCCAGCATCTGCAGACCTCACTTTCTCCTCAAAGAAATATGTCACCAGTCTTTCAGAAATATGGGCTACATAACTAGCATCACACTGGCACTGAAACACATAGACCATATTATTCATTTGTGTGATAGGCAGAATGTCTCTTTGGCTTAACGACTGTCTCCTATTGGTGGCAAACTCCACTAACATTACTGCTGTGTGGTAGCAGCATGAAACGGCAATCTTCAACTATTATTCAAATATTTGATAAACCTTACCCTTCCAGGGGTAGAACATCAATGAAAGGGAGTTTGTTTGACTGCTTCATTTCAAAACATGAAGTTGAGCACAAGATGGAGTCAATTTAGAAATGGAAGGAAACTGCAATATGTCGCTCCAAATTTAACAAGAGTAATCCTTTCATCTATGAATCAGAAATATGAAAGGTTTAGGAGGTTATGTGTTATTCCATCAGAGACTTTTCTCATGGAATCCAATGAAGATGTTTGCAAGTGCTGAGTCTAGTAGGTATCTCACACAACGTTGTCCGATTGGTTGTACAGCACGCATTGCTGAATTCATCAAGTTCAATGAAAATGATCTGACACAATGGTGACAGGCCTGGATCATCATGATATACTGCTGCATTGCAGATGTCTATGTCTTCCCTGAGCAGCACACTGGTGAACGGGATAGCAATTTCAAATGAACATACGGATACTACATTGCTATAAAAATGGAAGTTATGTTTTGTTTTCACAAATGTTAAGGAATTCTTCACTGTTTATGTGGAAAACTTGCCAAAACTGATGTAACAATTTGCCCAACTATTTGGCAGTCCACATAGTCCCATCAGGCAGAAAAGGATATAACTTCGATGTGTGTTGAGCAGCTGTGTACATACAGCCATGAAGTTGACTCCAATCATATATCTCACCCAGCAGCTTGGTATTGTCCTGTTTTCAGTTCTGCTTTCAATTAAGTAGGAGAAAGTGAGGACTGCAGATGCTGGAGATCAGAGTCAAAAAGTGTTGTGCTGGAAAAGCACAGTTGGTCAGGCAGCATCCGAAGTGCAAGCAAGTCATGATGAAGAGCTTATGCTTTTTCAGCAATAAATGAAGCTAGTTGTTTCTCACTGCTACTAGCAAGTAGCAACAGGTGTAGTGTACACAGCTAACAATGCTGATGTCAAGCCAAAAAGCCAAAAGATCCTTCTAGCTGTTCATAAGTTACTGACTACCCGCAAATTGCCATTTGCTGCAGAAGTCACAATAATGTCCAACATCAGATGTGATTTTGCAATTGGACATTTACTACATAATCCTGAGTGTGCAAAGAACTATGCTGACAACTAATTTAGGATTGTCAGTGGGGCTCACAGTGTAGCATACCCTTGTACTGTAAGGTATATATATTCATACTTGGGGACCTATTCTTTGCAAACAGAAAGACTATATTCACACACCATATCTCATTCAATGAAACAAGGAAAATGACAAACATTCTTTGGTTCATTTCTCAAGACAATCTCCTGACCAGAGTCAAGCTTATCTGAGGTGAAATTTAAAATTAAAATTAAACTTGGCAATTAACTGTCAGTCATCGTTACTGGTGCATTCACCATGGCAATGCCTGTACTAATGATTCCATTTGCCAATCAGTCAACACATTCTCCTCTCAGAATACAGATGTTATTTTCGCTTTACTTTGGTATTGATGACAAATTGTCCGGAGGAAGGTGAGACAAAAGGTATTGCCAAAATGCTTACTTTATCAGCAATAATCAATGCAATGTGTGGTGCAAATATTATTTGCCACTTGTCAGCCCAAGGCTGGATATTGTCCAAGACTTGCTGCAAATGAACACAGACTGCTTCCATATCTGAGAAGTCATCTGAACATGTATAATCCTTAGCAAACAATCCCATTTTGTTTTTGTACAAATTAAATGCAGGACTAGGCCACTCAATTCCTCAAGCCAAGTCTGCCAATCAAGAAGATCACAATTGATCTGGTTACTCCACAGTCCTGCCTACCTTTCACCTCCTTATTTATCAAGAATCTAAAAATCTTTGACTTAAAAATAATTGTGAGGCATGACCTACCCTTCACAAAGCCAACTTAAAAATAATCAAAGAAAATGCTTCTACCACCTTTTGATGAAGAGCGTTCCAAAGATTTAAGAAAGTAAAACTTTCTGCTATCTTTGTTTTAAATTGGCAACCTTTTATTTTTAAACAGTGACACTTAGGTCGAGATTTTCCCATAACAGGAAATATTCTGTCCACAATCAATCTCTCAAGACTCCTCAGGATCTTACATGTTTCATTCATGTCACCTCTTATTTTTCTAAACTTCAATGGACACAGGCCTAACCTTTTCATATTTCCTTAGGACAACACACCAATTTCTGTTAGGCTCGTAAACCTTTGCTGCACTACTTCCAACATATTTATACCTTAAATAATGAGACTGATTCTGCGCACAATACTCCAGATGTGATCTCACCAAAGCCCTGTCTAACTGACGCATTATCTCCCTACTTTTATATTCAGAGAACATTACAGCACACTACAGGTCCTTCGGCCCTCAATGTTGCACGACCTGTGGAACCAATCTGAATCCCATCTATCCTACACTATTCCAGTTTCACCCACATGTTTATCCAATGACCATTTAAATGCCCTTAAAGCTGGTGAGTCTACTCCTGTTGCAGGCAGTGCATTCTGCGCCCCTACTACTCCCTGAATAAAGAAACTACTTCTGACATCTGTCCTATATCTATCACCCCCTCAATTTCAAGCTACATCTTCTCATGCTAGCCATCACCATCTGAGGAAAAAGGATCTCACTATCCACCCTGTCTAACTCTCTGATTATCTCATATGTCTCAATTAAGTCACCTCTCAACCTCCCTCCCTCTAACGAAAACAGCCTCAAGACCCTCAGCCTTTCCTCATAAGACCTTCCCTCCAAACCAGGCAACATCCTAGTAAGTCTCCTCTGAACCCTTTCCAGAGTTTCCACATCCTTCCTATAATGCAGTATTCAGAACTGCACACAATACTCCAAGTGCGGCCACACCAGAGTTTTGTACAGCTGCAGCATGATCTTGTGGCTCGAAAACTCAATCCCTCCACCAATAAAAGCTGACACACCGTATGCCTTCTTAACAATCCTAACAACCTGGGTGGCAACTTTCAGGGATCTATGTAGATGTCTCTGCTCATCTACACTATCAAGAATCTTACCATTAGCCCAGTACTCTTTATTCCTGTTGCTCATTCCAAAGTGAATCACCTCCAACTTTTCCGTATTAAACTCCATTTGCTGCCTCGCAGTCCAGCTCTGCAGCTTATCTATGTCCCTCTGTAACCTGCAACATCCTTCTGCACTATCCACAACTCCACCAACCTTAGTGTCATCCGCAAATTTACTAACCCATCCTTCTATACCCTCATCTTTTATAAAAATGACACATTGCAGTTTGTCATAAACAATGGGCAACACAGTGGCTCAGTGGTTAGCACTGCTGCCTCAAAGTACAGGGTCCCAGGTTCAATTCCAGCCTCAGGCGACTGTCTGTGTGGAGTTTGCACATTCTCCCCGTGTCTGCATGGGTTTCCTCTGGGTGCTCCGGTTTCCTCCCACTGTCCAAAGATGTGCAGTTCAAGTGAATTGGCCATGCTAAATTGATTAGATTACATTACAGTGTGGAAACAGGCCCTTCGGCCCAACAAGTCCACACCGACCCGCCAAAGCGCAACCCACCCATACCCCTACATTTACCCCTTACCTAACACTACGGGCAATTTAGCATGGCCAATTGCTCATAGTGTTAGCTGCATTAGTCAGAGGGAAATGGGTTAGTGTGGACTTGTTGGGCCGAAGGGCCTGATTCCACCCTGTAGGGAATCTAACCAGTGGTCCCAAAACATAGCCTTGTGGTACACCACTAACTGAACTCCATCAACCACCACCCTGTCTTCTTTCAGCTCGCCAATTTCTGATCCAAACCTCTAAATCACCCTCAATCCCATGCCTCCATATTTTGTGCAATCGTCTGCCATGTGGAACCTTATCAAACGCTTTCTTGAAATCCATATACACCACATCAACTACTTTACTCTCATCCACCTGTTTGGTCACCATCTCAAAGAACTCAATGAGGTTTGTGAGGCATGACCTACCTTTCACAAAGTCATGTTGACTATCCCTAATCAACTTATTCCTATAAATCCTCTCTCGTATAATCTTTTCCAACACTTTACCCAGAACCGAAGTAAGTCTGACTGGTCTATAATTACCAGGGTGGACTCTACTCCCCTTCTTGAACAAGAGGACAACATTTGCTTCCTCTAGTCTTCTGGCACTATTCCTGTAGACAATGATGACATAATGAACAAAGTCAAAGGCTCTGCAATTCTCATCCCTGGCTTCCCAGAGAATCCTAGGAGAAATAGCATCTGGCCCAGGGGACTTATCTATTTTTACACATTGCACAATTGCTAACACCTCCTCCTTGTGTACCTCAATCCCGTCTAATCTAGTCGACAGTATCTTAATATTCTCCTCAACAACAAAATCTTTTGCCAGTGTGAATACTGACGAAAAATATTCATTTAGTGCTTCCCCTATCTGCTCGGACTCCACGCACATCTTCCCAATACTATTCTTGACTGGCCCTAATCTTTCTCTAGTCATTCTTTTATTCCTGATATACCTAAAGAAATCTTTAAGGTTTTCCTTGATCCTACCTACCAACGTCTTCTCATGTCCCCTCGTGGCTCTTCTGAGCCCTCTCTTTAGGTCTTTCCTGGCTAACTTGTAATTCTCAAGCGCTCTAACTGAGCCTTCACGTTTCATCCTAACACAAGCCTTCTTCTTCTTGACAAGAGATTCAACTTCTTTAGTAAACCACTGATCCCTCTCTCAACCACTTCCTCCCTGGCTGACAGGTACATACTAATCAAAGACATGCAGTAGCTGTTCCTTGAATAAGCTCCACATTTCAATTGTGCCCATACCCTGCAGTTTCCTTCCCCATCCTATGCATCCTAAATCTTGCCTAATTGCATCATAATTGCCTCCCCCCCCCACCCCCCAGCAATAACTCTTGCCCTGCATATACCTATTCCTTTCCATTGCTAAAGTAAACATAACCGAATTGTGGTCTCTATCATCAAAGTGCTCATCTACTTCCAAATCTAACACCTGGCCAGGTTCATAATCCAATGCCAAATCCAATGTGGCTTCACCCCTTGTTGGCTTGTCTACATATTGTGACAGGAAACCATCCTGCACACACTGGACAAAAACTGACCCATCTAAAGTATTGAACTATAGTATTTCCAGGCAATATTTGGAAAATTAAAGATGCCCATAATAACTACCCTGTTACTCTCGCTCCTATCCAGAATTATCTTTGCTATCCTTTCCTCTACATCTTTGGAACTATTCGGAGGCCTATAGAAAACTCCCAACAGGATGACCTCTTCTTTCCTGTTTCTAACCTCAGCCTATACTAACTCAGTAGACGAGTCCTCAAATGTTCTTTCTGCTACCATAATATTGCCCTTGACTAACAATGACACACACACCTTCCCCTCTTTTACCATCTTCTCTGTTCTTACTGAGACATCTAAATCCCAGAATGTGCAACAACCATTCCTGACCCTGCTCTATCCATGTCTTCAAAATGGCCACAACATCAAAGTTCCAGGTCCCAACCAATGCTGCAAGTTCACACATCTTATTCCGGATGCTCCTGCTGTTGAAGTAGACACACTTCAAACAACCTTTGTGCTTGCCGGTGAACTCATGCGACCTTGAAACCATATTTCTGACCTCACTATTCTCAACCTCCTGGACACTGGAGCTACAATTTAGGCTCCCATTTCCCTGCTGAATTAGTTTAAACCCTCCCTAATAGCATTAGTAAATTTCCCCCCAGGATATTGGTACCCCTGTGGTTCAGGTGCAGACCATCCTGTTTGTAGAGATTCGACATACCCCAGAATGAGCCCAGTGTCCGAAACCCTCCCTCATACACCATCCCTACAGCGACATGTTCAACTCCTCTCTCTCCCTATTCCTGGCCTCGCTAGTAAGTGGCACGGGCAACAAACCAGAGATAACAACTCTGGATAAAAGCAAATTACTGCGGATGCTGGAATCTGAAACCAAAAGAGAAAATGCTGGAAAATCTCAGCAGGTCTGGCAGCATCTGTAAGGAGAGAAAAGAGCTGACGTTTCGAGTCTAACTGACCCTTTGTCAAAGCTCTGTTTGTTCTAGCACTAAGTTTCCACCCTAGCTTCCAGATTTTCTGCCTTATATCCTGATCCCTTTTCCTATCTATGTGGACCACAACTTGGGTCTGCTCCCCCTCCCCCTCAAGGATCCCAAAAACACGATCCAAGACATCATGAACCCTGGCACCTGGAAGGCAACAGACCAACCGTGAGTCTCTCTCGTTTCCACAAAGCCTCCTATCTGTCCTGCTAACTATGGAGTCCTGTATGACTAATGCTCTGCACTTCTCCCACCTTCCCTTCTGAGCAACAGGGACAGACTGTGCCAGAGTCATGGCTTACCCCTGGTAAGTCATCCCCTCCCCAACAGCATCCAAAACTGCCGGTTCCTTTTCTGTCCCCTGACTGTAACCCATCTGCCTCTTTCTTGTACCTGAGGTGTGACTACCTCCCTGTAACTCCTCTCAATAACCCCCTCCGCCTCTTGAATGATCCAAACTTCATTCAACTCCAGCTCCAGTTCCCTAACGCGGTTTTCAAGGATCTGGAGTTGGGTACACTCCCCACAGAAGATGTCAGCAGGGACACTGGTGGTGATGTTTACCTCCCACATTCTGCAGGAGGAACATTCAACTGCCCTAACTGCCATTCCTACTGTTCTAAATTCCCAAAGAGACTGTAGAAAAATAAAGAATTTTTTAAAAACTAGTTACCTTACCAATCTGGCACACCTTACTTTTTGATTAGAGGAGGATGGGTGGGAGACATTAGTGAAGTAATGTTTCGGTTAACGCAACCACCCAAATATATTACTTCACTTACTCAGCAGTCCCGTGTCCGCTCCTCTTGCAATAAATGAGACCATTCTATTAGCTTTTCTAAGTACTTGCTGTATCTGCAGAGAAAGTGAGGACCGCAGATGCTGGAGAGTCAGAGTCAAAATGTGTGGTGATGAAATAAAGCACAGCAGGTCAGGCAGTATCCAAGGAGCAGGACAGTTCACGTTTCGGGCATAAGCCCTTCATCAGGCTCATGCCTGAAATATCAACTCTCCTGCTCCTCGGATGCTGCTTGACCTGCTGTGCTTTCCTAGCACTGTACTTCTTGACTGTACTTACATACTAAGGTGAGATATGGTTATTGATGAAATAGTTGAAGTTGGCCGGACCAAGGACATTAACCTGAGGGACTCTTGCAGTTGACTGAATCCAATAACTACAGTCTCTTCCTTTCTAAAAACAGGAAGTTTTGGAGAAGTTCAACAGGTCTGACAGCATCCTTGGATAGGGAAACTGAAATAACATTTTGAATTTAATATCCTTTTCAGTACAGTTCCAAAGAGGAGTCAATATTGGATGTGAAACATCCACTCTGTTTCTTTCTCCACAGATGATACCAGACCAGTTAAGTTTCTCCAGCACTTTCATAGAATCCCCCAGTGTGGAAATAGGCCATTCAGCCAACAAGTCCTCACTGACCCTCTGAAAAGCATCCCACCCTATTCCTGCAATCCTGCACCTTCCATGGCCAATCCACTTAACCTGCACATTTTTGGAATGTGGGAGGAAACCGGAGCACCTGAAGGAAACTCATGCAGATACAGGGAGAATGTGCAAACTCCACACAGACAGTCACCCGAGGCTGGAATTGAACCTAGCTCCCTGGCGATGTGAGGCAGCAGTTCTAAACACTGAGCTATTGTGCCATCCTTTTCACTTTGTATTTCAGATTTCCAGCATCCATAGGATTTTATTCCTACCATTTCCCTTCTGTTAGGTATGACTCCAACAAGTGGAGAATCCTCGCCCAATTTCTATTTACTTCAGTTTTGCTACTGCCATTTTTAATGCTACAGTGTCAAATGTCATTTACAGAGCACCATTCTCAGATCACCACTGGAGTTAAGCTCTTCTATCCATGTTCAGACAAGAAGACTAAAGAGACTATCCCACAGTGAATGCCAGTCTGCTATTCTCCTGACTGTGGAATCAGATCCAGATTCTTCCTTTTTCTTCACTTGACTATTATGCTACCATTCCCCTCCCAACTCGTGAATGAAAACTTCACCATATTCAGCATCACTATGGAAGTAAACTAAGGACAGATCCCAAAACTGGGTGTGAATGAAGTGCAGTGAGCCATCAGCAGCAGCAGGATTGTATTCCATTACAATAGCACAGCCCAGCACAGTACAGCCCTCATCCATGATTATCATCGAGCTTGTATATAAATTGGTCAGGAGCAGCACTGGGAATACTTTAGAGTCAAGGTTTGAACGTAGTATATATCTTACAGGGGGCTACATGCAGAGTAAATACCAGTGGAACAGGTAATAAGCAAAGCTAAACAGCCCCACGACCAGCAATTCGGAGCAAAGCTCCGTCATCCTACCATATCTTATTGTACACCTGTCAAATTAACAGGAGAAGTGGGCAGCCAAAAACATTAAGTGGATGATCAAACCTAGACTCTTCTTGAGGAGTTGGGAAAACTTCTGCCCAGCCCAGTCTAATTCTCCGGACTGTCAAAAAGGCTCAAGTCAGAAGTATGTTGAGTTTGTAAGGTTAGGTTTAAACCAGCTTGGTAATTTAAGCTGAAATAGAATCATCTTTCAAAACCTACTAACTCTGCAATGGAGTCCACAGTTTGGAAGATAACCCCACTGTTTAAGGAGAGGCAACAGAGAAATACAGTCTATTAGTCTGACTTCAGAAGTAGGGATAATACTAGAATCTAATGTAAACGGTGTGACTCTTGGATAATTAGAAAAATAATTGATTTATTGGGCTGAGTCAACATTAATTCACGAAACTGAAATCATGCTTGACAAACCTGATTAAGGTTTTTGAGGATATTACTGGCGGATAACTATCGGGGTAACTCAAAGTTTGGGAGAAGATTTGTAGCTCGGGTGCTCGTTGTTGTGGTTCTGTTCGCCGAACTGGGAATTTGTGTTGCAAACGTTTCGTCCCCTGTCTAGGTGACATCCTCAGTGCTTGGGAGCCTCCTGTGAAACGCTTCTGTGATGTTTCCTCCGGCATTTATAGTGGCCTGTCTCTGCCGCTTCCGGTTGTCAGTTCCAGCTGTCCGCTGTAGTGGCCGGTATATTGGGTCCAGGTCGATGTGCTTGTTGATAGAGTCTGTGGATGAGTGCCATGCCTCTAGGAATTCCCTGGCTGTTCTCTATTTATTATAGGACAAGCCAAACTGAGATGGTCCAGCAGGACTATGGCAACTCTACCTCTTTTTAAAATATATTTACAAAGGTTGAGGATTGATTAACAGCCAGAAAGTAGACAGCAGGAATACATGGATTATTTTCAGCTCAGCATGCTGTGACCGAACTGCGATAATCAATGCTTCGGTCTCAGCTATTCACAATCTATATCAATGATTTAGATGTGGGATCCAAATACAAGTTTGCAAGTTATCCAAAACTTGTTGAAAATATGAGTTGAGAGGGGGATGCAAAGAAACGGAGGAAATTTGCACAGGCTGATTGACTGAGCAAAAGCATGACAGATGGAATATAATGTGAATCAATGTAAGAGAATCTACTCGGAGGAATGGAGGTACAGATTATTTTTTTAAATGACGAGAGATTGGAAAGTATTGATGTCATAAGTCATTGAAAGCTGGCATGTAGGTACACAAGCAATTCAGAAGGCAAGAAAATGCATTCGCTGTTATCAAAAGAGGATTTGAATAAAGGAACAAAGAAGTTTTGCTTCAATTGTATGGAATATTGATGAAACCACATTTGGAGCATTGTGTGTATTTCTGGCCTTCTTGCCTACAGAGGGATATACTTGCCACAGAGGGAATGCAATGGAGGTTCACCAGACTGATACTTATGACAGTGGTATTGTCCTATAAGGAGGATTGAGGAAACTACCCTGTATTCTCTGAAGTTCAGAAGAATGAGAGGCAATCTCAGACAGTTACAAAATTTTAAAGGGTAGACACAGCAGAAAGGATGTTTCCCTTGGTTGTGTGGCTAGAGCTGGGAGACATAGTCTCAGTATAAAATGACAAGCCATTTAGGACAGAGATTATGAGAAACTTCTTCAAGCAAAGGATGGTGAGTGTTTGAAATTCTGTCACAGAGGGCTGTGGAAGCTCCTTAATTGAGAATGTTTAAGACACAGATTGGTAGATTTTTAGTTACTAATAATATTATTGGATGTGGGGGTGGTGCAGACATTTGGAATTGAGGTTAACGATAAGCCATCATCAAAAATGGCAGAGCAGGGGCTGAATGGTCAACTGTTACTCCAGTGTTCCTATGTTCTTAGTCTAGAACATGAGTTGATATGAGTTGTTAAATCTCTGTCTGGCAAATACCCAATGGCCTGGTTACTGTGGCAGTAGGTTGGGACTTGGTGAGCAGAATGCAAAGTTAATAAACCTGAGAACAAGACAAGAGCAGCTGGGTCTGATTGGACAGACTTTCTGTCTCCAAGTTAACAGAAAAAGGGAGAGAAAGAGAGACAGGTTTGAGAGAGAGAGAGAGAGAGAGACACCAAGGACTACAGCCATTAGGGTCAGCAGAGAGGAGAGGATGTCATTTCTGCAGGCTGTCAGGGAGAATATGGGAGGGATCAACAGCCTCCGGTTGAAGAGGCACATCCTGTGATAATGTAAAGACTCCAGAAGATTACCCCGGCAAGGCTAAGGAAGGGATCACTGGACTGAGATTCGGTATTGGCAGTCCATTCAGAACTCTGGAAATTCAGAAAAACAGCTGGATGTAAGTTTGCTCACTGAGCTGGAAGGTCCGTTTTCAGACGTTTGGTCACCATACTCGGTAACATCATCAACGAGCCTCAATGATGATGTTGCCTAGTATGGTGGTGAAACATCTGAAAATTAACCTTCCAGCTCATCAAGCAAACTTGCTGAATCTCAACCTAAGCTACAAATCTTCTCAAATCTCACTATCAGAAAAACAGCTTTTGACAGCCATTCAAAGTAATGACCCAGTAACAGGGAGAAATGAACCCGATGGAAACTGAGGGTATTGAATGGATTCTTGTAAAAACTGTGATTCAGCAGATAGTGGGACATTTGCAATATAACTGCAGCAAGGTGTGTTCTGTCATTTATTTTTTTTTCTCTAGTCAGTATATTAGTTGTCGACGTGTTCAGTCAATATTACTTTTAGTTCATCTGTTAGAGTAAAAGTCTTAACATTTTAAATGTTGTCATGTGATCTTTTAATTTGGTCACTACAAATTTAACAATACTAAAAATTATTTGATTTCATTGCACTTTTGGGGACCTGCTATGTACACATTGGCTATAAAAGTCACAGCTTTAGAAATTCTTAGTTGACTGTAAAGCACTTTGGAACTTCTGCAACTCTTTGCAAATTAAAGGCTGTATATAAATTATGTGTCCTTGTTTTTCAATTGGTGTGTGTGTGTGTGCGTGTTGGGGGACGATTCACAGAGGTAACGTGGAGGGAGTTCTAGGGGAATTTTTCTTTAAAAGCAGGCATGTACAGATCCAAATAAGGGAGACCTGACCATTCACAGTCCACAGAATAGTAACCAGCTCTAAACACACACACAACTCAAAAACAGAAAATCAGTAAAAGTCTTCAGACACTCTGCACCTTCGCATATTCAGGAATGAGCCGTTAATAAAACTTAGCCTGTCACTCAGAAGGGAAATGCTTCCAATAAACACAATATTCAACACAATGTTCGAAACAAGCAGTTCAGCACAAGGCACCGAGTAAACAGCTCTCTCAGCTGGATCTTCTCACACAGTATAAGGGACTTTTCCACCCCTGACTGCCCACAGGATAGTCAGACTGCCTGAAGATTGGTGTGGATATTATGGGATACAATTTGTATAAAAGCTGCTCCTTCACTCACCATCTCCTCACTTGGTTTTCAGTCCCTATAGGAAGTGAACCAGCTCTGGAAGAGGAAGCGGAGACAATGGGCAGAGTGGGTGGGCTCTCTGATTGACGTCTCTCACAGTCAATCCAAATATTTCTGGAGCAACATGAGTTTCCTGAAACTTGGGAAACTGACCGAGGAGTTTGGTGTGCATTTAAATTCTTCTTGGCTTATCTGAATAAGACCTCTATGGCTGATAACTTATTTACTTGATATTTTTAGCATATGAAATCTAAGCAACTGCAGTGTATCTAATTTCCTAGCATAAACCAGAACCTTTCACATCACTACACTTCAGCAATATTTTCCTTAGCATCTGGTACTTTCTGCGCAATGCTTTTGCTTCAAATAATCTGGGTCTAAGGGGAAGACATAAAATCGCCATCAGATTATCATTTCTCCTGAATAAAGTTGGGGGCTCATTTGGTGGAGGAATCATTCCTAATCACTATCCAGTGCCACTGCTGGAAACAAGTGTGCATGACGGTCCAGTGAGGAAAAAGATTCCAATTACAGAATCATACATAAGAGCTAGGAGAAGGAGTAGGACATCTGGCCCTTAGAACCTCCTCCACCATTCAATAAAAGTATGGCTGATCTCTTTACGGACTAAGCTCCTACACCTGCGCTCTCACCATTTCTCTTAATTACTTCATTGTTCAAAAAAAATCTATCTGAGCTTAAAAAGCATCTACTGAAGTAATGTCAACTACTTCACTGGGCAAGGAATTTCATAGATATACAACCTTCTGGGTGAAGATGTTCCTTCTCAATTCAGTCCTAAATCTGCTCTCCCTGATTTTGAAGCTTTGCCTTCTTGTCCTAGTTTCACCTGCCAGTGGAAACATTCTACTTTTATCTATTCTACTCTTCTCTCCAAGGCCCCAAGGGAAACTTCCATATCCGCCACAGATTCACCTGCACCTCCACCCACATCATCTACTGCATCCGCTGCAGCCGGTGTGGCCTCCTCTATATTGGGGAGACAGGCCGCCTACTTGCGGAGCGATTCAGAGAGCACCTCTGGGCCACCCGGACGAACCAACCCAACCAACCTGTGGCACAGCATTTCAACTCCCCCTCCCACTCCACCGAGGATATGCAGGTCATTGGACTCATCCACCGCCAAACCACAACAACCCGACGGTCGGAGGAGGAGCGTCTTATCTTCCGACTGGGAACCCTCCAACCGCAGGGGATGAACTTGGACTTCACCAGTTTCTTCATCCCCCCTCCCCCCACCTTGTCTCAGCCGGATCCTTCCAGCCCGGCACCGCCTTCCTGACCTGCAGTCTTCTTCTTGACCTCTCCGCCTCCATCCTACTCCGACCTATCACCCTCACCTTGACCTCTTTCCACCTATCACATTTCCAACTCCCCTCCTCCAAGTCCCTCCTCCCTACCTTTTATCTTCTCCTGCTGAACACTCTCTGCTCATTCCTGAAGAAGGGCCTGTGCCCGAAACGTCGAATCTCCTGTTCCCTGGATGCTGCCTGACCTGCTGTGCTGTTCCAGCAATAAAGTTTCTACTTTTATCTATTACCTTCATAATTTTATGTGTTTCTATAAGATCCCCCTGATTGTTCCAAATTCCAATGAATATCATCCCGGTCTACCCAGTCACTTCCTCACAGAATCCCGACAGTGAAGAAACAAGCCATTTTGCCGAACATGTCCACACCGACCTTCTGAAGCATAACCGTCCCAGACTCATTCCCCTACACTATTACACTACATTAACCCCTGACTACACCTAACCTACACATCCTTGAACACTATGGGTAATTAGCATAGCCAATTCATCTAACCTGCTTTGTGAGGGGCAGGTCATAAACCTCACAAACCTTATCGAGTTCTTTGAGGATGTGATTAGAAACGTTGATGAGGTTCGAGCTGTAGATGTGGTGTATATGGACTTCAGCAAGGCATTTGATAAGGTTCCCCATGGTAGGCTCATTCAGAAGGTCAGGAGGAATGGGATACAGGGGAACTTAGCTGTCTGGATACAGAATTGGCTGACCAACAGAAGACAGCGAGTGGTAGTAGAAGGAAAATATTCTGCCTGGAAGTCTGTGGTGAGTGGTGTTCCACAGGGCTCTGTTCTTGGGCCTCTACTGTTTGTAATTTTTATCAATAACTTGGATGAGGGGATTGAAGGATGGGTCAGCAAGTTTGCAGACGACACAAAGGTTGGAGGTGTCTTTGACAGTATAGAGGGCTGTTGTAGGCTGCAGCGGGACATTGACAGGATGCAGAGATGGGCTGAGAGGTGGCAGATGGAGTTCAACCTGGATAAATGCGAGGTGATGCATCTTGGAAGGTCGAATTTGAAAGCTGAGTACAGGATTAAGGAGAGGATTTTTGGCAGTGTGGAGGAACAGAGGGATCTTGGTGTGCAGGTACATAGATCCCTTAAAATGGCCACCCAAGTGGACAGTGTTGTTAAGAAAGCATATGGTGTTTTGGCTTTCATTAACGGGGGATTGAGTTTAAGAGTCATGAGATCTTGTTGCAGCTCTATAAAACTTTGGTTAGACGGCACTTGGAATACTGCGTCCAGTTCTGGTCGCCTTATTATAGGAAAGATGTGGATGCTTTGGAGAGGGTTCAGAGGAGGTTTACCAGGATGCTGCCTGAACTGGAGGGCTTATCTTTTGAAGAGAGGTTGACTGAGCTCTGACTGTTTTCATTGGAGAAAAGGAGGAGGAGAGGGGGCCTAATTGAGGTATACAGGATAATGAGAGGCATAGAGTTGATAGCCAGAGACTATTTCCCAGGGCAGAAATGGCTAACACGAGGGGTCATAGTTTTAAGCTGGTTGGAGGAAAGTATAGAGGGAATGTCAGAGGCGGGTTCTTTACACAGAGAGTTGTGAGAACATGGAATGCATTGCCAGCAGCAGTTGTGGAAGCAAGGTCACTGGGGACATTTAAGAGCCTGCTGGACATGCATATGGTCACAGAAATTTGATGGTGCATACATGAAGATCAATGGTCGGCACAACATCGTGGGCTGAAGGGCCTATTGTGTGCTGTACTGTTCTATGTTCTATCTTTGGATTGTGGGAAGAAACTGGAACACGCGGAGGAAACCCACGTGGATACGGGGAGAATGTACAAACTCCATACAGATAGTCACCCGAGGCTGGAATCGAACCCAGGTCCCTGGCGCTGTGAGGCAGCAGTGCTTACCACTGAGCCACCATGCCACCCCAATTAATGGACCACACTGCGGAATAGCAGACTGGCACTCACAGTGGAGCACTCTATAACTGAGGATTCAGCTCCTTCAGATGAGTACAGAGAGTTGGAGGAAATCATGTTTCCTTTTCCTGTTTTACAGAAGGATTGCACCAGACCACACCAGAGAACACCATGAGGATAGACAGTGCAGATAGATCCTGACCATCACCTAAGGACCAACTCCACAACTGTGAGAAGACATCCAGTCCCTTCACAACATTGCTTAACACAGAGAGGGCTGGACCATGCAACTATCATTTGGAAATCAGTTAGGTCATGGGAGCTTTGACATATTGTCAGATCTAAAACTGGCCAGTAATGATGTGGACCCTTCCATCTTTCTGAAGGTTCGGCTGTGAATGATCAGTCAGGGTGATGTTGGAAAGAATTGTGAGTGGCTCCAATCATTGATCGAGCCTCATGAACCACTGATACATTCCAACAGGTGAAAGAGTGTTCAAGTGTGAGGAGGATTGGCTCATTTAAAAGAAAAATTGTGTTTCTCCAATCATCCTGTTCAGGGATGTTATCGCACACTTTTGGAGCAGGTGGGACTTGAACTCGGGCCTCTCTGTCCACTGTGTCGGAGAGGATCCAAGACAGGCACGTAAAATCTCTTGACAGTCTATTTGCACCTGTTGTAATTCAGCTGATTAGTCACATGGAAGAGAAACCATACACGTTTGAGGGATGTGACAGAACCATTGCAAATTCATCAAAGCTCATGAAGCACTAAGGCATTCACACAGGGGAGGAACCATTTGAATGTGAGGTCTGTCAGAAAGGCTTTGCAGAATCATGGGACCTGGGTGAACCACTGACATGTTCACACAGGAGAGAAACTATTCATGTGCGATTTGTGCAACAAAATCATTCTCAGACTCATCTAAACTCCATGCACACCAATGGATTCACACAGAGGAGAAACAGGAGAAACCATTCACTTGTGAAGTTTTTGATAAAGGTTTTGTGACATCTTCGAATCTCCTCATGCACCAGAGGATTCACACTCAAGAGAAACCCTTCAGGTGTGAGGTTTGTGAGAGCATTTTTACCTTCTCCTCTGAACTGGTGACACACCAGAGGGTTCACACACCGGAGAAACCATTCAATTGTGAGCTGTGTGACAAATCATTCACATGTTCATCAGCCCTCCACTCACATCAATCCATTCACACAGGGGAGAAATGGTTCACACGCAGCTCGTGCAACAAATCATTCTCAGACTCATCAAACCTGCACAGGCATCAATGCTTACACACAGAGAAAAGCAGTTTATATAAAGTGTACATCAAATAGTTTTACTCATGAAAACACTTAGAGTCACAGAGATGTACAGCACGGAAACAGACACTTCAGACTAACTCGTCCATGCTGACTAGATATCCCAACCCAATCTAGTCCCATCACTCAGCCCATATCCCTCCAAATCCTTCCTATTCAAATCCCCATCCAGATGCCTTTTAAATGTTGCAATTGTACTAGCTTCCATTGGCAGCTCATTCCATACACATATCACCTCTGCATGAAAATGGTGCCCCCTAGGTCTCTTTTATACCTTTCCCCTCTCCTCCTAAACCTATGCTCTCTAGTTCTGGACTCCCCCGCCATAGGGAAGAGACTTTGTCTATTTATCCGATCCATGCCCCTCATGATTTTATAAACCTCTATGAGGTCACCCCTCAGCCTCCAACGTTCCAGGGAAACAGTCCTAGCCTATTCAATCTCTCCCAAAGTTCAAATCCTCCAACCCTGGCAACATCCTTGTAAATCTTTCCTGAACCCTTTCAAGTTCCACAACATCCTTCCGATAAGAAGGAGACCAGAATTACACTCAATATTCCAAAGTGACATAACCTGTACAGCCACAACATGACCTCCCAACTCCTGTACTCAGTACTATGACCAATAAAGGAAGGTATACCAAACACTTTCTTCACAATCCATTGTACCTGCGACTCTACTTTCAAGGAGCTATGAACTTGCACTACAAGGTTTCTTTATTCAACAACACTCCCTAGGACCTTACCATTAACTGTATAAGTCCTGCTAACATTTGCTTTCCAAAAATGCAGCACTTCACATTTATCTAAATTAAACTCCATCTGCCACTCCTCAGTCCATTGGCCCATCTGATCAAGACCCCGTTCTAATCTGAGGTAACCTTCATCGCTGTCCAGTACACCTCAAATTTTGGTGTAGTCATCTGCAAACTTACTAACTACACTTCTTATGCTCACATCCAAATCATTTGTATAAATGATCAAAGGTATTGGACCCAGCACCGATCTTTGTGCACTCCACTGGTCACAGGCCTCCAGTCTGAAAAACAACCCTCCACCACCACCCTCTGTCTTCTGCCTTTGAGCCAGTTTTGTATCCAACTGACTAGTTCTCCCTGTATTCCATATGATCTAACCTTGCTAACTAGTCTTCCATAGGGAATCTTGTTGAACGCCTTGCTGAAGTCCATATAGATCACATCTACCACTCTGCCCTCATCAATCCTCTTTGTTACTTCTTCAAAAAACTCAATCAAGTTTGTGAGACATGATTTGCCACACCCAAAGCCATGTTGACTATCCCTAATCAGTTCTTGCCTTTCCAAACACTTGTACATCCTGTCCCTCAGGATTCCCTCCAACAACTTGCCCACCACCAACATCAGGCTCATTGGTCTATAGTTCCCTGGCTTGTCCTTACCATCTTTCTGGCACCTCACCTGTGACTATTGACAATACAAATATCTCAGCAAGGGCCCAGCAATCACTTCCCTAGCTTCCCACAGAGTTCTAGGATACACCTGATCAGGTCTAGCGGATTTATCCACTTTTATGCGTTTCAAGACATCCAGCATTTCCTCCTCTGTAATATGGACATTTTTCAAGATGTCACCATCTATTTCCCTACATTCTATACCTTCCATGTCCTTTTTCACAGTAAACACTGATGCAAAATACTTGCTTAGTATCTCCCCCATCTCCTGCAGCTCCACACAAAGGCCACCTTACTGATCTTTTAGGGACCCTACCCTCTCCCTAGTTACCCTTTTGACCTTAATGTATTTGTAAAAATTCTTTGGATTCCCCTTAACTGTATTTGCCAAAAACATGTCCCTGTTTTGCCCTCCTGATTTCCCTCTTCAGTACACTCCTGCTGCCTTTATACATTTCTAAGGATTCACTTGATCTATCCTGTCTATATCTGACATATGCTTCCTTCTTTTTCTTAACCAAACCCTCAACTTCTCAACCCATCCAGGATTCCCTACACTAGATTAGATTAGATTCCCTAGTGTGGAAACAGGCCCTTCGGCCCAAGAAGTCCACACCAACCCTCCGAAATGTAACCCACCCCCGACTAATGCTCCTAACAACTATGGACAATTTAGCATGGCCAATTTACCTGACCTGCACATCTTTGGATTGTGGGAGGAAACCGGAGCACCCGGAGGGAACCCATGCAGACACGGGGAAAATGTGCAATCTCCACACAGACAGTTCACCTGAGGCTGGAATCGAACCTGGGACCCTGGCGCTGTGAGGCAGCAGTGCTAGCCACTGAGCCACTGTGCTACTAGCCTTTCCTTTCACCCTGACAGGAATATACTGTCTCTGGACTCTTCTTATCTCATTTCTGAAGGCTTCCCATTTTCCAGCTATCTCTTTACCTGCGAACATCTGCCCCAATCAGCTTTTGAAAGTTCTTGCCTAATACCATCAAAATTAGCCTTCCTCCAATTTAGAACTTCAACGTTTAGATTTGATCTATCCTTTTCCATCACTATTTTAAAACTAATAGAGTCATGGTCGCTGGCCCCAAAGTGCTTCCCCACTGACACCTTAGTCACTTGCCCTGCCTTATTTCCCAAGAGTAGGTCAAGTTTTGCAACTTCTCCAATCAGTCCATCCACATACTAACTCAGAAAATGTTCTTGTACACACTTAACAAATTCCTCTCCATCTAAACCCTTAACACTATGTCAGTCCGTGTCTATGTTTGGAAAGTTAAAATCTCCTACCATAACCACCCTATTATTCTTACAGAAAACTGAGGTCTCTTTACAAATTTATTTCTCAATTTGCTCTATCAGACAGTTCAACAGAAATAAAGCTTCAAATGTAATATTTGTGACAAAGCTTTCATGTCACCATCAACGTTCCTGGGACAGCAGAGGATTCACACAGGGGAAATACTCTTCAGGTGCAATGTTTTTGAGGCAAGGCATTCACACAGTCAGCACAATTCTTGGTGAATCAACACACTCACCCAAGGGGAAATCCCAGTTGCTGACAATTCTAAACTAAAGCTTTCACACTGATCTTAGACCTCCCAGAACATAAGTGGGCGGCACGGTGGTACAGTGGTTAGCACTGCTGCCTCGCAGCGTCAGAGACCCGGGTTCAATTCCCGCCTCAGGCGACTGACTGTGTGGAGTTTGCACGTTCTCCCCGTGTCTGCGTGGGTTTCCTCCGGGTGCTCCGGTTTCCTCCCACAAGTCCAAAAATGTGCAGGTCAGGTGAATTGGCCATGCTAAATTGCCCGTAGTGTTAGGTAAGGGGTAAATGTAGGGGTATGGGTGGGTTGCGCTTCGGCGGGGCGGTGTGGACTTGTTGGGCCGAAGGGCCTGTTTCCACACTGTAAGTAATCTAATCTAATCTAATCTAATCTAATCTAATAAGTGAACCCACATGGGAGACAAACCTTCCAGTGTGATGTGTGTCAGGTTGTTTCTCCTCCTCCCTCACCAGAAGTTACCACATGGACTTGGAGCCAGGTGATCTGCTTCTATGTCACTCCGATCCGTGTGTGTTGTTTACCCTGCAGTGCTCACACAGGGGAGCTGTTGTTCCCAAGCACTGTCTTGGGAGAGCAGGGTCTGTCTCTTCACTTCTACCATCAGTTTAATTATTTTACGATGGACAATTTAACCTTTGACATAGTCACTGAATACCACCAAATGAAGACATCAATATATATAAAATCTCCTTATCGTGGACAGATGATTCTGTCATTCTGGGAGGATTTCTTTAGCTACAGTAAGTAACTGATTCCGGAGAATGTGTGGTAGGGTTGTCCCTGCTGAGGACAGGTGGGAAATACCTCAATAGTTTCTGCAGCATGATTTATCTCCTTCTTAAAGATAGTTACAATTGTCACATTTCTAAAGTCAGGGAAGTTCTTTTTTTCCTCCTAGATATGTTGAATGAGTACAGTCTTGGTTTGGGCAAAAGTGTTGAAGGTTTCAACTGGAACACCATCAGGAGGCTTTGTTCGATTGCTGGTTGCAGCTCTCCCATCAATGGTACTCACTGCTGGATTTTACTACATGACACTGGAGATAAACTGGAGGGTGTCAGCTGCCCCTGTGGATTCATAATTGAGAAGTTGTTCAAAATATTCTTTACAGTGTTAGTAAATTGAATTGTCATCCTTAATAAATTTAACATTGTTCTATAAACAAAAGAGGATTTATTCACTTGACCTTGACCTATTGCTGACCCTGGTGATTTCAAAAGAACTTAGCTTTATTAGGATTATTGTTAGATCACTGGACTCTCTCTTCTCACCAATCATCCAGATTTGTCTTTGGGTATTAGCCTGACCTTTTAAAATACTGCTTTGTTGTGACCTTGGGTTGTTCATCCCAGCAATAGAGTCTGATCGTTTTTGTTCCAGGAGATCACATATTTGAGTGTCATGTTCACTGAACTAGTCCTGGTGATGTTAATACTCGAACATGTTATGACTCTGATGAAGGAGTGCCCTAGTAACCAAGCCCACTACCACATAAGTCATACCAAATGCGTCAATGTTTTATTTAATTACCAGAATGATCTGCTGTTTTTCAGTACAAGTGAGACTTTCACCAGATTGATTTAATAAACTCAAAAATGTTTAATATAAACAAATATATTCTTTAAACAAGGGGTAACTGATTTTCAATTAAATGGCAGTAAGAATTAAGCCATGTCCTCTTAATCTCAAACATGCGCATTCATACATGGACAAAACATGAAACGTGGCTTTGAAGACAAGTCATGGGTTTGAAAATATGGAAGACAAAGAACAACACCTCTATTGGTCAAGGGTGTGATTCAAAAGATATAATACATTGCTCAGCTCCTTCAGTTTCCTATGGACAATATCAAAGACAGGGCAGTCTCAGAATGATGGGAGATCGTCAAAACAGATTTCAGACTCAGATGAGAATCAGTTAAGAACATGATATTTGAAACTTTATCATAGTTTACAATTGTATTCAGAGAGAAAGAGTTTGTTTTTATTTAGGTTTGTTTATTATTGAGAGAAAGATGCTTTCAGCTACCTGTTTCTCTTTAACAACTCACATCTAGATCTGTGCACTGAAAAAACAGTTAAAAAGCAACTTTAGTTCAAAGTTTACTAGGCAACGAACAGCAGAGGTTCTAAGGTTTTTACAAATCTATTTGTCTAACAATTAAGAATCCCTACAATGTGGAAACAGTCCCTTCGGCCCAACAAGTCCATACTGACCCAGCAAAGAGTAACCCACCCAGACTCATTCCCCTACCCCATAATCCTCCATTTACCACTAATTAATGCACCTAACCTATACATCCCTGAACACAATGGTCAATTCAGCATGACCAATTTACTTAACCTGCACATCTTTCCTCTGTGGGAGGAAACCAGAGCACCCGGAGGAAACCCACGCAGGCACAAGGAGAATGTGCAAACTCCACACAGGCAGTTGCCCGAGGCTGGAATCAAACCCAGGTCCCTGGTGCTGTGACAAAGTCATAACATCCATACCATATCTGCTTAAAAAGCATTATTTGGACCCTCCCAAAATTATTTGCTTTTCCAATACTAGATAGGTCATCCATAATTCTGTTTAACCTTCTGATGATAAATCCTCTTCAACCCAGAAATGTCCAACAGATCCATATTCCATTTGATCACAGTCCACACATATATGTATCTCTAACAACCCAATGGTTTGGACACAGACATTTTATACAGCTGACTATTTGATGCCACTGTTTGGGAACAGAGTTGGATCTATGTTGATTTCTCAGATTAGAGTCAATTTCAACTGGAGTACTCTAATAAAATCTACACCATCAAGTCTAAATTCCCAAACACAACCTCTGCACTTGTGACTGTTGCATATTTGATAAGGAGTTGTATTAAAGAAAGCTTTAATAAAACTAGGTTTGACCGAATGAAGCAACTTTATTTAAGGATGATACATTGTGATCTGATTGGCTTCAATGCAGTGAGTAAACACTGACTGGATCAGCTATGCTCTTATTAAATGGAGTAGGCTTGAGGGCTGAATGATCTATTCCTATTCCTAACTCGTATAGAGTCATAGAGATGTATAGCACAAAACAGACCCTTCAGTCCAACTCGTCCATGCCGACCAGATATCCTAACCTAATCTAGACCCATTTGCCAGCATTTGACCCATATCCCTCTAAACTCTTCCTATTCATATACCCATTGAGATGCAATTACAATTGTATCACCACTTCCTCTGGCAACTCACAATCCATCCACTGCATGAAACAGTTGCCCCTTAGGTCCCTCTTAAATTTTTCTCCTCTCACCCTAAACCTATGCCCTCTAGTTCTGGACTCCTCACCCCAGGGAAATGACTTTGTCTATTTACCCTAGCCATGCCCCTCATGAATTTATAAACCTCTATAAGGTCACCCCTCAGCCTTCAATGCTCCAGGGAAAACAGCCCCAGCCTATTAAGCCTCTCTCTGCAGTTCAAATCCTCCAACCCGAGCAACATTCTTGTAAATCTTTTCTGAAGCCTTTCAAGTTTCACAACATCCTTCCAATAGGAGGGAGACCAGAATTGCACACAATACACTGTATTCCAAAAGTGGCCTGACCAATGACCTCCCAACTCTTATACTCAATACTCTGAAAAATAAAGGAAAGCCTACTAAACACCATTTCACTATACTATCTACCTGCGACTCCACTTTCAAGGAACTATATCCCATTGTACTCTGAGATAACCTTCTTCACTGTCCACTGCACCTCCAATTTTGGTGTCATTTGCAAACTTACTAACTGTACCTCTTATGTTCACATCCAAATCATTTATATAAATGATGAAAAGTCATGGGCCCAGCAGTGATCCTTGTGGCACACTACTGGTCACAGGTCTCCAGTCTGAAAAGTAACCTCCACCACCACCCTCTGTCTTCTACCTACAAGCCAGTTTTGTATCCAAATGAACTGCAACAAAACACTTCCTTTATTCAACCCCTTTGAAATGAATGCCAACATACAATTTGCCTTTCTAAATCAAAAACAGAAATTGCTGGAAAAGCTCATGAGATCTGGCAGCATCTGCAGAGAGAAAGCAGAGTTAACACTTTGGGTCCAATCTCACTTCTTCAAAATGGATGGCAGCTCAGAAAAGGATGATATTTATGCAGAAGATGGAATGGGGGAATGGAGAGGAGTAAACAATAGGTGGAGCTAGGCACAAAGGAGAGAGAAAAACAGCTGAACAAAGGACTGGGTAAAAGTCAGCCTGGATGAATAAATAGCTGCTAACAGGGCTAATAGTAGCTGGGGTTATGTGTAATAGCAGACCATGTGATGACAAGGCCTGGTGTGTGTGAGGTAGTGGGAAAGACATGAGGGAAGGTACTCAAGCTCTAAAACTGTTGAACTCAATATTGAGACCAGAAGGCTGTAGAATTCCTGAGAGGAAAATGAGGTGCTGAACTTCCAGCTTGCACTGAGCTTCACTGCAGAAAGCCTGAGAAAGGGATGTTAGCCAGGGAACAGTCCCTGTGGAAGGCTGACAAAGAAGTGGAGGGGAAGAGAATATGTGTCTGGTTCTAATGATGCCAACTTTGGCAAGGTGACCTCCAAAATGTCCATCTTTTTTCTCAACTAAGGATTTCCTAGCACCATGGATGACAGGACCCTCAGCCACGTCTGACTCATCTCCTGCACTTTGGCCCTCATTCCCTCTCTTCCTTGCCACAATAACCATAGACTCCGCCTTGTCCTCACCTAACATCCCACCAACATGCATATCTATAGGATCATTAGCCACTACTTCTGCCATCTCCAGCAGGATGCCACCACCAAACATGTATTGCCCTCCCCTCCCTTGTCAGCCTAGCTACCACCAATTCTGAAGAAGGATCACTGAACCCAAAACATTTACGCTTGATTTCTCTCCACAGATGCTGCCAGACTTGTTGAATTTTTCCAGAAATCTCAGTTTATGTTTCTGATTTCCAGCATCCTCAATCTTTCAGGCTTTTTTTGCCTTTCTAATTGATTGCTGCACCTGCATGTTACATTTCACAATTCATGGAAAAGGGCACCCAGATTCCTTTGAATACCAACTCTTCACAATCGCTCACTATTTTAAAAATATTCTGTCTTTTGTTTCTCCCAAACTGAATAATTTTGTACCCTTTTCCATCTAAACCCAACTGTCATATTAGCCCATTCAGTTAGCCTGTCCAAGTCCTCTTGAAGCTTGCTTGTAATGTGTTCACAAACTTGTGTCTTCACCCAGTTTGGTGTCATGAGCAAATATATAAATATTACAACGAGGTAATATAAATATTACCTCGAAGCCAGCGGTCTTTTTGCAGCAGAGAGTGGCGGGAGCTGGGTGGCAGTGAAGTCGGAGCGCAGAGGCTGTTGGGAAGGTGGGTGAGTGTTATTTAAGTAGGTGTGTTCTAGGCCCCAGGTCCTACACAGTAGGGCCTCCTCTAACTTAAATTAAAAGTCCACAGACTTGCAATAAAACACAGGGGTCGAGGGAAGTTTCTGTTGAGAAAAGAGCGAGTGTTTGGCTCAGGAGTCTTCAACAAAGAAGTTGAGAGAAGTGATTACGCCACAGTTGAAGAGGGTGAAGACATGCCAAGCTGATTCAGTGTACTGCTTGCATGATGTGGGAGGTCAGGGACTCTGGTGTAGCTGGCTCGTATAACTGTGGAAAGTGTGTACACGTTCAGCTTCTGACAGAGCATATTGCAGCACTGAAAAAAGAACTAGATGACCTCAGGCTCATCCGAGAGAATGAGATCTTTCTGGACAGGACCTTCAGCGTTGTTATTACACCGAGCATTCCAGAAGAGAATAGAAGGGAAAAGACAATGAGGAAGGCAGAGATGAGAAAAGTGCAAGAAACCCCGGGGGAAGTACCTGTCAGGATCAGGTTGAATCTCTTGGAAACCGTAGAGACAGATGTCACTGCCAGTCCGAGAGGCGGTCAGGCCTGCCAATCAGAAATTGGTGTGGAGGCAGAGCTGAGGAGTCAGACATCACACAGAGCTGTGGTAATAGGGGACTCCATAGTGAGAGGGACTGAAAGGGGTTTCTGTGGCAACAGGCGGGATTTGAGGATGATGTGTTACCTTCCTGGTGCCAGGATTAAGGACATCGCAGACAGAGTGCAGGAAATCCTCAAGGGCGAAGGTGAAGTGTCAGAAGTGGTGGTGCATGTCGGCACAAATGACGTCGGGAAGAAGAGGAGGGACATTCTACAGCGGGACTTCAGAGAACTTGGAAGAAGGCTGAAAAGCTGGACATCCAGGGTGGTTATCTCCAGTTTTCTTCCAGTTCCTTGGGCTGGAGAGGACCAGGAACAGGGAGATAATGGACTTGAATGTGTGGCTGGGGAACTGGTGCAGGAAGCAAGGATTTAAATTCTTGGATCACTGGTGTATGTTTCGCAGTAAGGATAAATTATACAAGAGGGACGGGTTGCACCTTAATAGGTGGGGTCCAGCATTTTGGCAGGTAGGTTTGCCACTGCAATACAGCTGCGTTTAAACTAAATAGCGGGGGGGAGGGGACAAACTGGAAGTTTAAGAAGGAAGTTAAAGGGAATGTTAGAACAAGAGAAGTCAAGAAAGACAACGGAATCAATGGAGCAGAAAACTCAAAAAAGGATCATGCCGTAAGGTCAAGTAAAATAGGGATTGATAGGAAGGGTAAGGGGAGTAACAACTTTAAAATATTATATATGAATGCACGAAGCATTAGAAATCAAGTGGATGAGCTTGAGGCTCATTTGGAAATTGATAGTTACGATGTTGTGGGGATAACTGAGACGTGGCTTCAAGTGGACAGGGCCTGGGAAATGAATATTCAAGGCTATGCGTGCTATCGTAAGGACAGACTGACGGGCAGAGGGGGTGGGGTGGCCTTGTTGGTAAGGAATGATATTCAGTCCCTTGTGTGGGGCACCTAGAATAAGGGGATGTAGAGTCAGTATGGATAGAGCTGAGAAATTCTAAGGGTAGAAAGACCCTAATGGGAGTTATCTACAGGCCCCCAAATAGTAGCCTGGATGTAGTGTGTCAGTTGAATAAGGAGCTGAAATTGGCCTGTCGCAAAGATGTTACTACAGTTGTTATGGGGGATTTCAACATGCAGGTAGACTGGGAGAATCAGGATGGTACTGGACCCCAAGGAAGGGAGATTGTGGAGTGCCTCCGAGACGGATTCTTAGAACAGCTGGTGCTGGAGCCTACCAGGGAGAAAGCAATTCTGGATCTGGTGTTGTGCAACGAACCGGATTTGATCAGGGACCTCGAAGTAAAGGAGCCATTAGGAGGTAGTGACCACAATACAATAAGCTTTAATCTGCATTTTGAAAGGGAAAGGGTACAATCGGAAGTGACAATATTTCAGTTGAATAAGGGGACCTATGGAGCTATGAGGGAGGAGCTGGCCAAAGTTCAATGGTGCAATACCCTAGCAGGGATAGCAGTGGAACAACAATGGCAGGTATTTCTGGGTATATTGCAGAACATGCAGGATCAGTTCATTCCAAAAAGGAAGAAAGATCCTAAGGGAGGCAGGGGTGGCCGTGGCTGACGAGGGAAGTTAAGGACCATATAAAGACAAAAGGGAAAAGGTATAAACTCGCAAAGGTGAGTGGGAAATCTGAGGACTGGGAAGCTTTTAAAGAACAGCAGAGGATAACTAAAAAGGAAATACGCAAAGAAAAAATAAGGTATGAAGGTAAACTGGCCAAAAATATAAAGGAGGATAGTAAAGGCTTTTTTAGGTATGTGAAAAGAAAAAAAATGGTTAAGACTAAAATTGGGCCCTTGAAGACAGAAACAGGTAAATGTATTACGGGGTACAAAGAAATGGCAGAAGAGTTGAATTGGTACTTTAGATCTGTCTTCACTGGGGAAGACACGAGCAATCTCCCAGATGTAACAGTGGTTGAAGAACCTGAACTGAAGGGAATTTATATTAGGCAGGAAATGGTGTTGGAGAGACTGTTAGGTCTGAAGGCTGATAAGCCCCTGGGACCTGATGGTCTGCATCCCAGGGTACTGAAGGAGGTGGCTCTAGAAATCGTGGACGCATTGGTGATAATTTTCCAATGTTCTATAGATGCAGGATCAGTTCCTGCGAATTCAAGGGTGGCTAATGTTGTCCCACTTTTTAAGAAAGGAGGGAGAGAGAAAACAGAATTATGGACCAGTTAGTCTGACCTCAGTGGTGGGAAAAATGCTGGAGTCAATTATAAAGGACGAAATTACGACACATCTGGATAGCAGTAACAGGATAGGTCAGAGTCAGTATGGATTTATGAAGGGGAAATCATGCTTGACTAATCTGGAATTTTTTGAGGATGTAAGTCTGAAGATGGACAAGGAAGCTCCAGTGGATATAGTATACCTGGACTTTCAGAAAGCCTTTGATAAAGTCCCACATATGAGGTTAGTGAGCAAAATTAGGGCACATAGTATTAGAGGCAAAATACTGACATGGATTGAAAATTGGTTGGCTAACAGGAAACAAAGAGTAGTGATAAACGGCTCCCTTTCGGAATGGCAGGCGGTGATCAGTGGTGTGCCGCAGGGACCACAGCTTTTTACAATCTACATTAATGATATTGATGATGGTATTAAAAGTAATATTAGCAAATTTGCTGATGACACAAAGCTGAATGGCAGGGTGAAATATGAGGAGGATGTTAGGAGAATACAGAGTGACCTGGCTAGGTGAGTGGATGGATGCATGACAGATGCAGTTTAATGTGGATGAATGTGTGGTTATCCACTTTGGTGGCAAGAACAGGAAGGCAGATTACTACCTAAATGGAGTCAAGTTAGGTAAAGGGGCACTACAATGAGATCTAGGTGTTTTTGTACATCAGGCAATGAAAGCAAGCATGCAGGTACAGCAGGCAGTGAAGAAAGCTAATAGTATGCTGGCCTTCATAACAAGAGGAATTGAGTATAGAAGCAAAGAGGTCCTTCTGCAGCTGTACAGGGCCCTGGTGAGACCGCACCTGGAGTACTGTGTGCAGTCCTGGTCTCCAAATTTGAGGCAAGACATTCTGGCTATTGAGGGAGTGCAGCGTAGGTTCACAAGGTCAATTCCCGGAATGGTGGGACTATTTTACGCTGAAAGATTGGAGCGACTGGGCTTGTATACCCTTGAGTTTAGAAGGCTGAGAGGGGATCTGATTGAGACTTATAAAATTATTAAAGGATTGGACATTCTGGAGGCAGGAAGCATGTTTCCGCTGATGGGTGAGTCCCGAACCAGAGGACACAGTTTAAAAATAAGGGGTAGGCCACTTAGAACAGAGTTGAGGAGAAACTTCTTCACCCAGAGAGTGGTGGGTGTATGGAATGCTCTGCCCCAGGAGGCTGTGGAGGCCAAGTCTCTGGATACTTTCAAGAAAGTGTTGGATAGAGCTCTTAAGGATAGTGGAATCAAGGGTTATGGGGATAAGGCAGGAACAGGATACTGATTGAGGGTGATCAGCCATGATCATAATGAATGGTGATGCTGGCTTGAAAGGCAGAATGGCCTACTCCTGCACCTATTGTCTATTGTCTACAACAAAGATGCCCACTTCCAAATCATTGACATAAATTGTGAACAGTTGTGGACAGAATACTGACCTTTGCTGTACTTCATTCATAACAGCCTGCCATCCTTAGAATCACCTGTTTATTTCCTGCTCTCTGCTTTTTGTCTCTTAACCTATCCATTAATATACTAACATAGTCCCCTCAATGTCACGTTCTTAATTTTATTCACTAATTTCCTAAATGGGGCATTATTAAAAACTTTCTTAAAATCCAAATATACCACCCACTGGTTCTCATTTGTCTTTACAAGTAACATCCTTAAAACTAGTTTATCTAACATTTCCCTTCATAAAATCATGTTGATTTATCCTAATTTTGCTATTCCTTTCTCAATGTCCATGTACAACATTATCTATAATAGATCCTCCATGTTTCCTCCTATAGATGTCAAGTTAACCAGTTAACATTCCATCTGTAATGTGTCCACATACATCCTTCTGGATGTAGGTTTGCTCGCTGAGCTGGAAGGTTCATTTCCAGATGTTTCTTCACCCGAATAGATAACATCTTCAATGGGCCTCAGGCCAAACTACAGCTGATAATTCTGCTTTCTATTTATATGTTTGGGTTTCTTTGGGTTGGTGATGTCATTTCCCATGGTGATGTCATTCCCTGTAGTGAAATCACTTCCTGTTCTTTTTCTCAGGGGGTGGTAGATGGGGTCTAAATCGATGTGTTTGTTGATAGAGTTCCGGTTGGAATACCATGCTTCTATTCATGTACCCATCCAAGTGCCTCTTAAATGTTGCAATTGTACCAGCCTCCACCACATCCTCTGGCAGCTCATTCCATACATGTACCACCCGCTGTGTGGAAAAAGTTGCCCCTGAGGTCTCTTTTATTTCTTTCCCCTCTCACCCTAAACCTATTCCCTCTAGTTCTGGACTCCCAGACCCCGGGAAAAGACTTTGTTTATTTATCCTATCCATGCCCCTCATAATTTTGTAAAACTCTATAAGGTCACCCCTCAGCCTCCGATGCTCCAGGAAAAACAGCCCCAGCCTGTTCAGCCTCTCCCTGTAGCTCAGATCCACCAACCCTGGCAACATCCTTGTAAATCTTTTCCGAACCCTTTCAAGTTTCACAACATCTTTCCAATAGGAAGGAGACCAGAATTGCACACAATATTCCAACAGTGGTCTAACCAATGTCCTGTACAAACGCAACATGACCTCCCAACTCCTGTACTCAATATTCTGACCAATAAAGGAAAGCATACCAAACGCCTTTTTCACTATTCTATCTACCTGCGACTCCACTTTCAAGGAACTGTGAACCTGCACACCAAGGTCTCTTTGTACAGCAACACTCCCTAGGACCTTACCATTAAGTGTAAAAGTCCTGCTAAGAATTGCTTTCCCAAAATGCAGCACCTCGCATTTATCTGAATTAAACTCCATCTGCTACTTCTCAGCCCATTGGCCCATCTGGTCCAGGTCCTGTTGTAATCTGAGGTAACCCTCTTTGCTGTCCACTACACCTCCAATTTTGGTGTCATCTGCAAACTTACTAACTGTGCCACTTATGCTTGCATCCAAATTATTTATGTAAATGACAAAGAGTAGAGGACCCAGCACCGATCCTTGTGGCACTCCACTGGTCACAAGCCTCTAGTCTGAAAAACAACCTTCCACCACCACCATCTGTCTTCTACCTATGAGCTAGTTCTGTATCTAAATGGTTAGCTCTCCCTGTATTCCATGAGATCTAACCTTGCTAATCAGTCTCCCATGGGAAACCTTGTCGAACGCCTTATAGACTACATCTACTGCTCTGCCCTCATCAATCTTCTTTGTTACTTCTTCAAAAAACTCAATCATGTTTGTGAGACATGATTTCCCATGCACAAAACCATGTTCACTATCCTGAATCAGTCCTTGCCTTTCTAAATACATGTACGTCCTGTCCCTCAGGATTCCCTACAACAACTTGCCCACCACCGAGGTCAGGCTCACCGGTCTATAGTTCCCTGGCTTGTCTTTACCACCCTTCTTAAACAATGGCACCACGTTTGCCAACCTCCAGTCTTCCGGCACCTCACCTGTGACTATCAATCGAAGTGGTGTCCTTCCTCATCCGTAGTGGGGGGGGGAGGAATGGGGGGTGGCGGGGGTGGGGGGGGGTTTGGTGAGGTGAATCATGTCTTTTAGTGGCTAGTTGGTGTTCATATATCCTGGTGGCTAGTTTTCTGCCTGTTTGTCCAATGTAGTGTTTGTTACAGTCCTTGCACGGTATTTTGTAAATGACATTAGTCTTTCAAGTTCATTAGCTGCTGTTTTAAGAGCCTATACAGCCAACAAACAAAGCTAATGTCATTTACAAAATACTGTACAAGGACTATGACAAACACTACATTGAACAAACGGGCAGAAAACTAGTCACCAGGATACATGAACACCAACTAGCCACTAAAAGACATAATCCCCCCAACATTATCCTTACATACAGATGAGGAAGGACACTACTTCGACTCGGACAACACATCCATCCTAGGACAAGCCAAACAAAGACTTGCACGAGAATTCCTAGAAGCATGGATTTCCAACTGGAACTCTAACAACAAAAACATTGAGTTAGACCCCATCTGCCACCCACTGAGAAAAAGAACAGGAAGTGACTTCACCACAGGGAATGAAGTCACCACAGGAAATGACATCACCAACCCAAAGAAACCCAAACATGTTAATAGAAAGCAGGAATTATCAGCAGTGCTTCGCCTGAGACCCACTGAAGATGGTCCGGTGAATTGGCCACGCTAAATTGCCTGTAGTGTTCGGTAAGGGGTAAATGTAGGGGTATGGGTGGGTTACGCTTCGGCGGGTCGGTGTGGACTTGTTGGGCCGAAGGGCCTGTTTCCACACTGTAAAGTAAGTTTCTATTAGATCTCCCCTTAACCTTCTAAACTCCAATGAATACAATCCTAGGATCCTTAGCTGTTCCTTGTATGTTAGACCTACCATTCCAGGGAAGTCTAGAACCATAAGACAGAATTTAAAAGTAAGATGCCATTTACTTCCAAGATGAGTGCTTGGAATTCTCTACCACAGAGGGCCGAGTAAGCTTAATCCTTGATTATTTTTAAGATAGAGATTGATAGATTATTGACTACCAATGGTGTGCAGAGTTAAAGGGATAGGATAGGTAAAAAGCATGAAGTGTCCAACTAGCAATGATCGTATTGAAAAGTAAGGCCGGCTCGTTTGGTTGAATGACCTACTCTTCCTTCCTATGTTCCTAAGACTATAGTCTATTGGATAAGAATTTCTACCAATATTTTCTTGGCCTTGTTGCATCTAAGCTCGATGCAAACTGATTCTACATCTTGATCCTTTGACCTAAAACCCTCTGACTAATGTACTGATGTCATCCATTACTATGAATGGTATCCCACATTCTTTTCCATTTTGCCTATTCCTCCTAAATGTAAATTATCCTCGGATATTTAGTTCCCAATCTCAGTCATACCCGCAACCATGTCAGTAATTGCAATTAAGTCATATATATTTACCTCAATTCATGTATTCAAATCATCAACCTCTTTTCAAATGCTACTACATGCATTCAGACAGAAAGCCCTAAATTCAGTCTTTCTCACATTATTTGCCTTTTTGATTTCAATGATGCCATTGCATCATCTGTCTTTCAATTTTGTTTACAGGTCCTTTTCCTTTCACTAGTTTTATTTTCCTTGAGTCTAAGCTCTCCCTCAGCTTCCAATCCCCCTTTTAATCTAAACCCTCTGCAATAACATGAATAAGTCTCCTTGTATGTTAGTACCAAATCTGAAAAGATGGAAACTATCCATCTTGTACACATCCCAACTAAGACATAAAACATAGAAGCAGAAAGTAGGCCATTTAGTCCATCAAGTCTGCTCCACCATTCAATCATGGCTGATAAGTTTCTCAACCCCATTCTCCTGCTTTTTCCCTGTAACCCTGATCTCCTTGATATTCAAGAGGCTATCTATCTCAGTCTTAAATATATTCAATGACCTGGCCTCCTCAGCCTGCAGTGGCAATGAATTCCATAGATTCGCCACTCTCTGGTTGAAGAAGTTTTTCCTTATCTCTGTTCTAAAACATCTTCCCTTTACTCTCGGACTACGTCCTCGTGTCCTAGTATCTCCTACCAATGAAAACATCTTCCCAACATCTACTCTGTCCAGGCCATTCAGTATTCTGTATGTTTCAATTAGATCCTCCCTCATCCTTCTAAACTCCATCAAGGATAAACCCAAAGTCCTCAAACATTCCTCATATGTTAAGCTTTTCATTTCTGCGACCATTCTCGTGAACCTCCCTCAGTACGCTCCAGGGTCAGTACATCCTTCCTGAGATGTGAGGCCAAAACTGCATACAATACTCCAAATCTAGTCTGGCCACAGCCTTGTGGAGCCCCAGAAGTAGATCCCTACTTTTTTTCCCAAGTCCTCTCAAAATAAATGCCATCATTGCATTTGCCTTCCTAACTACCGACTCAACCTGCAAATTTACCTTGAGAATCCTGGATTAGGATTCCCAAGTCTCTTTGCACTTCAGACTTCTGAATTTTCTCCCCATTTCAAAAATAGTCCATGCCTCTATTCTTCCTACCAAAGTACATGACCTCACATTTTTCCACATTATATTCCACCTGCCACTTCTTTGATCATTCTCCTAACCTGTCCAAATCCTTCTGCAATCTCCCTGCCTCCTCAATCTATCTATCCCTCTACTGATCTTTGTATTGTCTGCAAACCTAGCCAGAATGCCCTCAGTTTCTTCATCTAGATAATTAATGTATAAAGTGAAAAGTTGTGGTCCTAATACTGAACCTTATGGAACACCACTTATCACCGGTTGCCATCCTGAGAAGAACCCTTTTATCCCCACTCTCCACTTTCTGCCTGACAGCCAAGCTTCTGTCCATGCCAGCACCTTGTCTCAGTCCGTAAGACAGAGGAGCAGTCAGCTCCACCATTCAATAAGATCATTACTGGTAGCTAAGCTGGATAACAATTTAATTAAGCACAATGCTGAGGTAAAGCTATATGTAACCAAATTGTTTAACTAGGGCTTGGGATGTCATGTTGTGGCTGTACAGGACATTGGTTCAGCCACTTTTAGAATACTGTATTCAATTCTGATTTCCCTGCTATGGGATGTCATGAAACATGAAAGGGTTCAGAAAAGATTTACAAGGACGTTGCTGAGGCTGGGACTATTTTCACTGGAGTGTCAGAGGCGGAAGGGTCACCTTATAGAGGTTTATAAAATCATGAGGGAGATGCATAGGGTGAATATGTCTTCTTCCCAAACTAGGGGGAGTCCAAAACTAGATTGCATAGGTTAAAAGTGAAAGGGGAAAGAGTTAAAAGGGACCGAGTAGGCATCATTTTTGCACAGAGGGTGGTGTGTATGTGTGGAAAGAGCTGCCACAGTTAAGTGGTAGAGGCGGGTATAATTACAACATTTAGAAGACATCTGGATGTGTACGTGAATAGGAAGGATTAAGAGGGAAAAGAGCCGTATACTGGCAAATGGGATTAGATTAATTTAGGTTATTTGAATGAGTTGGACTGAAGAGTGTTTCCATTCTGTATATCTCTATAACTCTATGGCTGACCTAAGTCGAAGAGTATGGTGCTGGAAAAGCACAGCCGGTTAGGCAGCATCCAAGAAGCAGGAGAGTCGATATTTAGAGCATAAGCTCTTCATCAGGAATTTTCTTCATAACCCTTTTCTGATGAAGAGCTTATGCTTGAAACGTCGACTCTCCCACTCCGCAGATGCTGCCTGACTGGCTATGCTTTTCCAGCACCGCACTCTTCAACTCTGATCTCCAGCATCCGCAGTCCTCACTTTCTCCTCTATGGCTGACCTGATAATCCTTCATTCCATTTTTCTGCTCATAACCTTGATTTACATACTGATTAGTAATCCATCTCAGCCTTGAAAATACTTAACAGCCCAGCCTCTAAAGTAGTCTGTGGGGGTTAGTTAGCTCAGTTGGCTGGTTTGTAATGCATTGATGCCAACAGCCCAGGTCAATTCCCACACATGCTGAAGTCACTTTGATGATTTCTTCCTTCTGAATCTTAACTCTCCACTGAGGCATGATGGCCCTCAATTTAAATTCACCACTAGCTGTTTCTAATAAGATAGCAGCTCTCTGGGACTATTGTGACTTTTCTTACTTTACAGCTTTCTGTGGTAAAGAATTCCACACATTCGCTGCCTTCTGCCAGAAGAAATTCCTCACCTCTGCCCTAACTGGGCAAACTCTTTCTCTGAGATTATGCCCTCTGGTCCTAGACACTCCCATAAGGGGAAGCAACTTCTTCAAATCTATCCTGTCAAGCCCCATGAGAATCTTGGATCTCCAATAAGTACAAGCAAAACTTTTTCAATCTCGCATAAGACAGTCCCTCTGCACTCGGGATAAATCAAGTGAACTTTCTCTGGTTTGCTTTCAATGCCATTTTATCTTACAGTCAATAAGGTCACCAAAATATTTCACAGTATTTCATATGTGGTCTGACCAGTGCCTTATATAGTTTAACGAGACTTTCCTATTTTATATTCCATTCCCTTTGAAATAAATGTCAATATTACATTTGTCTTCCCTATTATGTGTTGAACTTGTATGCTTGCTTTTTGTGACTTTTGAATGAGTACTTACAAATCCTGTGTTGTAGTTTTCTGCAGACTTTCTCCACTTAAATAACATTCAGCTTCTTGATTCTTCTGCCAAAGTGTATAACCTCATATTTTCCCACATTACAGCCTGTCAAATGTTTTGCTTATTTGCTTAATCTGTCTATATCTCT
This sequence comes from Chiloscyllium plagiosum, assembly GCF_037043375.1. Taxonomy (NCBI): domain Eukaryota; kingdom Metazoa; phylum Chordata; class Chondrichthyes; order Orectolobiformes; family Hemiscylliidae; genus Chiloscyllium; species Chiloscyllium plagiosum. The sequence goes on from NW_028270173.1 coordinate 58,095,349, forward strand.
TTGCAGACTCTTTGTGTCAATATCATTACTTGTTTTTCAACTTGTCCTGTGCTATCTGCAAAACTGGCAATAGTATAGTCATTTGCCTCATCCACTGATTAATATATGCAGGTAGTCTCTAGGTTGCAAATGCATTCAGTCCTTGAGTTGTTTACAAGTCAGTTTGTATGTAAGTCAAAAAGTGTGGTGCTGGAAAAGCACAGCAAGTCAAGCAGCATCCGAGAAGTAGGAGAGTCGACATTTCAAGCCAAAGCTCTTCATCAGGAATCAGGAGTTTCGGCTCGAAATGTCAACTCTCCTGCTCCTCGGATGCTGCCTGACTGGCTGTGCTTTTCCAGCACTACCCTTTTTGACTCTGATCTCCAGCATTTGCAGTCCTCACTTTTTCCCATTTGTATGATGCATAAGTTACAGGAAATGTTTGTCTGTCAGATCTTTAAAATTACACCCCTGTACTGGATTTCATTTGTGAGAAGAGCAGTCATAAGTCAGATGTTTGTAAATTGGGGACCTCCAGTATTGTAAATAATTGTGGTACCAGACATAATCCCTGCAGTACTTCATTAGTTACAGGTTGCCATCCTGAAATGGCTCCCTTATCTCAAATCTCTTTTATATTAGTTAGTCAATCCTCTGTCTATACTAATGTACCATCTCCAGCACTATGGGCTCTTATCTCAAACACGTAGTACCTTATTAAATGTCTTCAGGAAATCCAAATACATTATATTCATTGCTTCACCTTTACTTATCCTGCTTTTACCTCCTCAAAGAATTATAATAAATTTGTCAGGTACAATCTTTCCTTCATTAAACAATGCTGACTTTGCTTGGTTATACTATATAGATCTAAGTTCTCATCATTTTCCCAATAACAGATATTAAGCTAACTGGCAGGTGATGGTCTTGTGGCATTATCGCTAGACTGCTAATCCAGGGACACAGACAATATTCTGAGGACCTGGCTTTGAATCTTGCCATAGTAGATGGTAGAATTTGAACTAGATGAAAATCTGGAATTAAGAGTATAATGATGATCATGAATTATTGTTGGATAAACCCATTTGGTTCACTGATGTCCTCTTAGGAAGGAAACTGGCCTACATATGACTCCAGACCCACAGCAGATTGTTAGACTCTTAACTGCCCTCTGGTTAATAAATACTCAACTAGTCAGCAATTACCCCATCCTATGAATGAATTAGAAGTTTTATTTTGTTTCATTGCTTTTCTGAATAAAGATGTCACATTTGCAGATCTCGATTCCTCCAGCTGTTTTCCAGAATGTAAGAATTTTTCAAAGCTATTACCAGCTCATCCATCCTATATTAGCTACTTCTTTCAATATTCTACGATGCATCCATTAGGTCCAGAGGTCGTATTGGTCTTTAGTTCCATTAGTTTTGGTAGTATATTTTTCTCTAGTGGTAGTTAGTGCATTTATTTCCTCTCCACCTTTCACCCCTTGATTATTTAGTACTTACAGAATGCTTTCGGTGTTTCCTACTGTGAAGACTGATGGAAAGTATTTATTCAGCTCCTCTGCCAATTCCTGATTCCTATTATTATTTCCACAGTTTCATTCTCTAAGGTGTCGATGTTCACTTTATCTATTTCTTCTTATACACTTAAAGAGGCTTTTAATGTCCCTCTTGATGTTACTTGTAAGTATACCCACAAAATTTATTTTCTTCCTTTTGGCTTGGTTATCTTTGTTGCTTTTTTTTTAGAACTTTCCCAATCCTCTGGCTTACCACTAATATCTGTATGCTTTTCTTTAGATTTTATGCTATCTTTAAATTCCCAGGTTAACCAAAGTTGGCTTCTCCCTTTCCTCGGTTCCTTCTTCTTCTTTGTCGGGAGCCATTAATTATTTTCTTAAAGATCAGTCATTATTCCTCAACTGTCTTTGCTGCTAAACTCCCTTCCCAGTCTACTCCAACTAACTCTGCCCTCATTTCTTTGTTTTTACTTTTAGTTAAGTTTAGCACAGTTGTTTCTGACCCATGTTACTCACTCTCAAACTTCAGAGATGCCGGTGTTGGACTGGTGTGTACAAAGTTAAAAATCACATAACACCAGGTTATAGTCCAACAGGTTTAATTGGAAGCACACTAGCTTTCGGAGCGACGCCCCATCACAATCACCTGATGAAGGAGCGTCGCTCCGAAAGCTAGTGTGCTTCCAATTAAACCTGTTGGACTATAACCTGGTGTTGTGTGATTTTTAACTTTGAACACTCTCAAACTGTATGCTAAATTCTTCCATTTTCTGGTCAATGTTTTCTAGAGAATCTTTTATTCTGAGGTCATTTACCAAACCGGTCTCATAACACATTACCAGATCCAAAACAGCTTGATCACTTGTTAGATCCATAACACATTTTGTAAGCAACTATCCCAAATACACACTATGAATTCTTCCTAGGTGGCTAACTCTGCCAATCTGAATTTCCTAATCTACATGAAGATTAAAGTCACTAATAATTAATGTACTGCCTTTGTTAGATACCTTTGTTATTTGCTAGTTTATTCTCTATCCCATTGTATAGCTACTGTAGCAGCTTATAGATAACCCCTTCCAGTATATTCTTATCCTTATTACTTACCTCCATCCAAATGGATTCTATGTCTTTTGATTCATCGTCATTTCTGGCCTTCTTATTTATTCCATCCGTATTAACAATGCTACCTCTTACAATCTGAATATATAGTTCTGAACTTTGAAATGCTTGTAATGGCTAGAAATTCATATTCATTAACCTCTATTTGTGCATTATGTGTGGGCGGCACAGTGGCAAGCACAGCTGCCTCACAGCACCAGAGGCCCGGGTTCAATTCCTGCCTCAGGCGACTGACTGTGTGGAGTTTGCACATTCTCCCCATGTCTGCGTGGGTTTCCTCTGGGTGCTCTGGTTTCCTCTCACAGTCCAAAGATGTGCAGGTCAGGTGAATTGCCCATAGTGTTAGGTAAAGGGTAAATGTAGGGGTATGGGTGGGTTGCGCTTCGGCGGGTCGGTGTGGACTTGTTGGGCCGAAGGGCCTGTTTCCACACTGTAAGTAATCTAATTAGCTAATTTATAGTTATATCACCCTGGAACAATTATAGGATTGTGATGGAGGTACTTGAACATTAAAATAATTAGACCGCAATCTACTAAGCTTCATGATTTACTGAGACAATTGCTTTGGACAAATCTGTTGTAGAATGGTTAAAACACAGCAGTTACCTAAAAACTGGAGGTATTAATGTATATATGATATCAGTTTAGTCTTCTCACTGAGGCAACCAATGTGAACAATTTTCTGATTGAGATGGTATTAAATACTGACACCATAAAGTCAGTCATACAGCACAGAAACAGACCCTTCAGTCCAACCAGTCCATGCTGAACATAATCCCAAATTAAACTAGTCCCACTCACCTGCTCCTCGCCCATATCCCTCCAAACCTTTCCTGTTCATGTATCAATCCAAACGTCTTTTGAATGTTGTAATTGTACCTGCATCCATCACTTTCTCAGAAAATTCATTCCAGACATGAAACACCCTCTGTATAAAAGATTTACAATTCATATCTCTGGATTTTAAACTTCTCGTTTTTTTTTAAGACACTCCATACCCCATCTCTCCTTCCCTTTAATCTCCTTCAGGCCTTACAAACCTCAGACATATTTACACTTCTCTAATGTTGGATTCTGAGCATCCCAGATTTAAAATTGCTCCATTGAAGTTGCGTCTTCAACTGTCAACACCCAAAAGTTTGGAATTCCTTTCCAAAATTTCTTTGTCTGGTTTTTCCTCTTTGTAGATGCTCCTTAAAACCTACATCTTTGATCAACGTTTGGTCAACTGTTCTAATATCCAGTGCAGGTCGTTCTTCTGTAACGTGCGTTTAGTGAGCACGAGTTGGCTATACCAGAGGGCAGCTGGTTTTTGTGCCTATGAATGCTATTTCAGTCTGGTTCGGGACCATTGCCGTTTAATATAAATCCCAATACGTTATTGTAACTAATAAAACTATACAAAGGATCATTTGGTAATACAGAATCTGAGCATTGCTCATAAAAACTACATTTTGTTGAAGTTTTTCAACCAGCATTAATTAGGACAATTTATAAAAATACTTATGTAAAAAGACAACATCTTATACCGTATAGAGAATGCTGACTAGTTGGCAATTGGATTACGATTGATAGAGTCAATGCAATGGAGAATGCATCAATTATAAATGACTGATAATAAACTGCCAGGCTTTGTTTAAATTCTAAATCATGCTAGTAGCCTCTGATCAGTCAAGGTGTTGCCCTGAGAAATGAACCAGAGAATGCCTGCCATTTATTTTGTTGAGTTTGAAATAAGCATAGTGTATGTACATCCTTTTTTTCTCTCTGCAAAGAACAGGGCTCTGTGTATTAAAACATGTACCTTGTAGTGTGCACAAGTGTGCTATATTACAAGCCTGACTGACAACCTTAAATTGGTTACCAGCTTAATTCTTAACACATTCAAACCTATTTAGCAAATGCTGTCCAATCACAGAATCATGTAAAAGTTCGAACATTATGTTTTGAGTTTTGCAGGCACAGGCTAGTTGAGAACAGGCAATACCTTGCCTACTGCAAACAAATGTGCTGTTTGATGTCATCAGCCAGTCTTTGGGACAGACAGTCAATGCATCAAACATCACACTGTCTTTAGATTGGTATTTGTTGTGAATTGTCCTGATGAGTGCAAGACAGATAGCTTCGAGAAGAGTGTGTCTTTTCACAGCAATATTCAACAGAACTATGCCATAAGATTTCATTTATTAAAAAACAAAACTTTATTGTATACAAAAGAATTATACAACCAAGACACTAAGGCCCACTGTATATTGTCCCACTGGCTTCAAACTAGGCAATAAATATCAAGTCCAATGTAACAGAGCATAGTATGTGGTCAAATATAATGGTCATTCTAACAATATATAAGGAGTATAACATAAAGTAAAGACAACACGGTGGTGCGTGTATGGAATGAGCTGCCAGAGGAAGTGGTGGAGGCTGGTACAATTATAGCATTTAAGAGGTATCTGGATGGCTTTACGAATAGGAAGGGTTTAGAGGGATATGGGCCCAGTGTTGGCAAATGGGACTAGATATCTGGTCGGCATGGACGAGCTGGACCGAAGGATCTGTTTCCATGCTGTATATCTCTATGACTCTAAAACCCTCATGATGAAACGGGTGAGGGGTTATAATTGGGTAGAATCGTCAGTGTTGAAGGGAGGGACACTAATTTCTTTTCTGTCTCGCATGTCCCTGTGATGTGACCTCTCTTGTGCCTGGGCCATGTCCTGCAGCAGATGTCCCTATAGTGGGTTCCTGCTTGCCAGAAGATGCAGCCATGACAATTTGAGCCAGAATTTTCCTCATTTCATTCAAGTCTCATTGCTACGTTGCAGAAGCTGACAAAGTATCTCATTCTGCTGCTGAAATATCTCATTGTTCCTTTGCAGGTGCTGTCTTAAAATCTCATTCTGCTGATGAGATTTTATCATTCTGCTGCTGCAGAAACTCACAGTTTGTTTGCATATGTTGGCTGACATCCGTCTTAAATTCAGTCAACGTTTGCTGAAGCAGGTTAGTTGTGGCCTGATGACTCTTAGTACTTTTAACCTGCTCTTGCTACAAGCTTTCTGGGAGCATTAGATCATCTTCATTTTCTTTTACAGCAGCACGAGCCTGATGTTGTTCATGCATTCACAGCACCTCAGCTCCCGAAGCCACAGGTTCCTCACCTTCAGAAGGTCCTGAGCTTCCTCTTTCTGCTATAGCAGCCATTGCTTCATGGGCCTCCCCATCCTCAAGAACCATAACTTTTAACTTTACCATGGAAGTGTCACCAACACTGCTGTCCACATCAGACATCTCACGGTCCTGACACTCCTCTCCGTCCTCTGCAACTACAATGCCACATTGGTGTGAAGTATTCACCTCCATCCCTTCCTCATGCCCCCTCTCAGGAATCTCAGAGGCAGCTGCCAATTCACCGCCAACGTGCTCTGATATGTCCATGGATTTAGATTTAGATTAGATTACAGTGTGGAAACAGGCCCTTCGGCCCAACAAGTCCACACCGACCCGCCGAAGCGAAACCCACCCCTACCCCTACATTTACCCCTTACCTAACACTACAGGCAATTTAGCATGGCCAATTCACCTGACCCTGCACATCTTTGGATGGTGGGAGGAAACCGGAGCACCTGGAGGAAACCCACGCAGACACGGGGAGAACGTGCAAACTCCACACAGTCAGTCGCCTGAGGCGGGAATTGAACCCGGGTCTCTGGCGCTGTGAGGCAGCAGTGCTAACCACTGTGCCACCGTGCCGCCCATAGACATCTGTTAGAAAAAAAATCATAATTTTTACAACATATACTAAGACCCTGCCATCTATCCAGCAATGTGGAAAATTGTCCAGGTATGTGCTTTTCACAAAAATGCAAGAAAATCCAACCAGGCCAATTACCACCTCATCAATGAATTCTCAGACATCAGTAAAGTGACCGAAAGTGCTATGAACACCACCTGCTCAGTAATAATCTGCTCAGTGCTCATTTACACTTGGCTTCTAGACTCATTACACCTTGGTCCAAACATGGACAAATGTGCCAAATTCCAGGGGTGAGATAAGAGTGACTGCCCTTAACACTAAGGCAGGATTTGACCTCCTGTGACATCAAGGAATCTGAGAAAACCCAAGACAATGGGATTCTGGAGAAGAGCTCTCCACTGGTTGGAGTCATACCTGGCACAAAGGAAGGTTGTTGGAGATCAGGAGCTCCTCAGGTTAGTGTCCAAAGTCCAACCATCTTCAACTGCTTTATCAGTGACCCTCTGTCCATCATAAGGTTGCAACTGGAGATATTCACAAAAGATTGCACATTGTCAGCACCATTTGCAATTTCTCAGATAATAAGCAGTCTATCTCCAAACGTAGCAAGACAACATCCAGGACTGGACTGATGAATGGCAAGTAACATTTGCGCTAAACAAGTATCAGGTAATGACTATCTCCAACAAGAGACAATCCACCCACTACCCCTTGATATTCACTGGCATTACCATCATTGGATCCCCCACTGTCAACATCCTGTGGACTTGCCATTGACCCAGAAACTGAGTTGGACTAGCCATATAAATACTATGACTACAACAGCAGGTCAGTGGATGGAAGTTCAGCTTCAAGAAACTCATCCCACAATTCTACAAAGCTTTCCTAATATTCATGAACACAAGTTGTAAGTGTGGTGGAATATTCTCTACTTGTCTGGAGGAGTGCAGCTCTACCATGACTCAAGATGCTTGACATTATTTAGGATGAAGCAGCTTGCTTGATTAGTGATACATCCACTACCGTCAACATTTCTTTTATAACCAAGAGACAGTTGCAACAGTGTGTACCATCTATGAGATACACTGCAGAAACTCAAATAGGCTCTTTCAATAGTACCCTTGAAACCCATGGCCTTTACCAATCTAGATGGGTTGGCAACAGATACATGAGTACGTCACTATACACAGGGCCACACAGCACCCATATACTGCCATTCCTGTACTGTTGCTTGGTCAAAGTTCTGGAACTCCAATCCTAACAGCATTATGGATATACCTACACCCCAAGGACTGCAGTAGTTCAAGAAAGCAACTCACTATCTTCTCCAGGGGAACTGGCAATGGGCAATAAATTCAGGCTCAGCCAGCAACACACTCATCCCAAAAACAAACAAATAATATAATTACTTTTTGTTTCATAACGTAATTTTCTCTTGATGATTTAAGCACTGAATTGATGACAGCACCGTCATTCATCCCCATATCTGCTGCACCACTGGTATTCATGGCGTCGGAGAGGCCGAGTAGCTGCCGAGTAAATTCCTCCTGTTCTGTCAGCTCCTTGATGTATGGCGCTTCCCATCCACTCAACGAGCGTTCCCGGGTATTATGGGTGAGCTTTACCTAAAGGGAGAAATTACATTTTAAAGCATCATGGTCTTGACTTTACCATGTGACACATTTTATAACTGCTATTTACAGTTTTTTTAATGCCTTCATTTGGAGTGGGCAGTGGATAAATGGCCTGCTGCCTGCCTCCAGGGGGTCTTCTGATTAGAGATAATATTTATGACCAAGACAGAGACACCTTCAAGCCAACTGCATCTTATGAAACATCTTAAATTAGTAAACAAAAACCTCTCATATGACTTTTCAGTGGGGATTTCAACTGTCATGCATCAACTTACACACATGTACCTACCCTGGCAGCGCGCATCAAATCGTGAAGTTTCTTCCTGCATTGGTCCTCTGTCCATCGGACAGTGCTATTCACACTAACCACAGTCGCTACTTCCTTCCAGGCAATGGACTGTACTTTCCTAGGTGGTTTCCTCTTTCCACCGCCAAGGATGCAATTGCGTCTTGCTTCCACTTCGGCGAGAAGAATGTTCATCTCTTCATCTGAAAAATTCTGACTTCTCCTCTTCCCCACAATATGCTGCACTGACATCTACAAGAAAATATAAGTACTTCACAGTTGCTTATACTGAGCCTTATTAAATGCCAACATGTTTGAAATAAAGTTAATTTCAGTGAGAATCACTGCATCATGACATTAAATTGTGTAAAAGAAAGAGAAATTTAAAATGAAATACATGAAAAATAGTGTAGAATCTTTAATCACCTTGTTGCTTAAAATATGTTGGTCCACTCTTTTTTCACTCCCAAAAAGCCCCCACAGCCCTGCAATCGCCGAAAATCCATTTATCTCCTCCCTCCCAGTATCCAAGGGCCAAAACATATCTTCTGGGTGAAGTAGCACTTTACCTGCACTTCTCACAATCTAGTCTACTGCATTCACTGCTCACAATGTGGTCTCCTCCACAGTGGGGAAACAAAACTTAGACTGAGTGACTGCTTCGCAGAAGATCTACGTTCTGCCTGTAAAAAAGAACTGACCTTCCAGTTGTCTGCCACTTTAACACACCACCCTGATCCCTGGCCAACATCTCTGACTCAGGCTTGCTCATTTTCTGCTTGGGGACCCTACAGCCCTCCAGGCTCAATATTGAGTTCAATAATTTTAGGGCCTGAACGCCCCTATGTCCTGGCCCCAACCACACTTACCAGACCTTCTTACCACAGTTTGCCATTACACACTACCTATTGTTAGCCACTAACAGTCTCCATTAACAGCTATTCACACTCCCAGCCAGATCTTTAATGACTCCTTTGTCATTCCAACTGTTCTTCTCTCTCTGGGTTCTATCCCTACCTATTGTTTATTCCTTACCCTCATCACCCCCACCCTACCTACTGCATATAAATCGACATTTTCCTAGCTCTCATCAGTTCTGAGGAAGGGTCACTGGACCTGAAACATTAACTTTGATTTCTGTTCACAGATGCTCCAGACCTGCTGAGCTTTTCCAGCAACTTCTGATTTTGATTTTGAACAATACCTCTACTACAAATCCACAGGGACAGCTGACAACCTCCAGTCTGTCCTCAGTGTCCTATGGTAGAATCCATGGGTGAGAAGAGCTACAGCAAGCAATTAAACAGATGAGAAACAAAAAAGCCTGCGGCCCTAATGGTATTCCAGCTGAGGCCTCCAAAGCTGGTCACAATAAAACTCCTATGGGTTTGGAGCAAAAACAATACAAAGGAAATAAATTATTCAGTATAAATCATCGAAGTATTTCACCTCTATTCAGATCAAGGAATACTGTGCATATTGATGTCTTCATTTGGTGATGTTTGTTGATCTTATCAAATATTAAATTGACCTAATTGAAACATTTGGACTGTTGGAGGGAGGAGTTTGAGACAGATAGTGTTTTGGAACAACAGTTCTCCTATGTGAGCACTGAAGGGTAAACAACACAGACAAATCATAGTGCAACTGAAGCATGTAACCTGGCTCCATGTCTGTGTGAAAACGTTGGTGTCTGGTGAGAGAGGAGATGCAGGAGGTGAAATAATCCTGGCATACATCGCAGTGGAAGGTTTTATCTCCCATGTGCGTTCACTAATGTCACAGGAGGTCAGATAACCATGTGTGAAGATTTTATTACAGAACTCACATCGATGGAATTTCTTTCCTGTGTGAGTGCCTTGACATTTGTGAGGCTTCAATGCTTTCATGCTTTCAAGATTGATTTATTCTATACATTGCATTTGAATGGTTTCTAAATACTTTGGTATGTATGGAGATATAAGAATTGCAAAAACTATTTGTTATAGATCTCGCAGGTGAATAGTTTCTCTCGTGTGAATGTGTTAACATTGAAGGAGGTTGGATGAAAGTAAGAATGATTTTTGCACATTTCATTCATGAATAGTTGTGAACATCTTGATGTTCATGCAGCTTCCACAACATCAAAAAGATTTGTTATTTGCCCCATGGCTGAATAGATTCTACCTGTCAGAATGCCTTGGTGTATGCAAAGAGCATCAGAATGATTTGTTGCACACTTTGCACATGAACAGATTCTTACCGGTGTGCCTGCTTTGAAACATGAGCAGTTCCATTGAACTGAAGAAGCCACAGGGGAACAGTTTCTTCTCTGTTTGAATGCATTGTTATGCTCAGTAGCTTACTGAGACCAAGACTATGAATGGTTTCCCCCACCCCCGCTGTGGCAATCTGCCAGTAATTCATAGTGACAAGTGTGTAAAATTCCTGATATAAACCTCACACAGAAATGGCTTTTCCACAGGGTGCACGATGTTTCACAAAGGTTGACGATAGTGCAAAGGCTCGGGCACACACACCACACCTGAAAGGTTTTTCCTCTGCGTGAATTCTCAGGTGCCTCACAAGATCAGAGGATTGAGTGAAAGCCATCTCACAAACATCACAGAGACAAGGCTTCTCTTCCATGTAGCTGTCCTTGTTTTAACTATCAACAAAAGGTACACCTTGCATGTTGGGAGATCTAATGATCCTGTGGAGGCTTTCTCACACTTGTACAGCCTCCCCCCTTCGGAATAAGTCAGTGGCTCATGAGGCTCGATGAAAACAATTGAAGCTTGCACTACACTTGGGGCCATTCATACTTCTTCCCAGCTTCACCCTGACCGATCACCCACAGCCAAACCTTCAGAAAGGTTGGTTCTGATGGCAGGCTCCACACCACTGACCAGTTTCAGACCTGATGATATGTCAAAGCTCCCCTGACCTGACCAATTTCCAGATGATGGTTTTACTGCTCAATCTTCTCTGTATTGAGCAATGCTGTGAAAGGACTGGATGTGTTCCCACAGTTGTACACTTGTTCCTTGGGTGATGGTCAGGATCGACGATGTCTATCCTCTCTGTGTTCTCTGGTATAGTACGCTGCACTCCTTCTGTAAAACAGGGAAAGAAACATTATAGTATTTCCTCTAACTCCCTCTCCTCTCTTGCTGAAGGGGCTGACTTCTAAGTGAGAGACCATTCCACAATAACTCCTAACATTCCTGATTTGTGCCTTGTAATGGACAGACTCTGGGAAGTCCAGAAGTGAATTAATTACTGCAGGAATCCCCGTCTCTGACCTACACATTTAACCAATAGTATTTGTATTGCTAGTCCAATTCAATTTAAGGTCAATGGTAACCCCTTGTATATTAATAGTGAGGGATTCAGTGATAGCAACATCATTGAATTCCAAAGGGGCAATGGTTAGATTCTCCTTTGTTGGAGACTTTTTAAAAAAATATTCATCCATGGGATGAGGGTGTCATTGGCTAAGCCAGCCTTCTGTTAAAAGACATGGCCTGGCACTTGTGCGGTGTGAACTTGCCATTGGTCAACCAAATCTGAATTTTGTCCAGGACTTGCTGCATTTGGGCATGAGTCAAAAGTGTGGTGCTGGAAAAGCACAGCAAGTCAGGCAGCATCTGACAATCAACAGAATCGACGTTTCGGGCATAAGCCCTTCATCAGGAATCATTTGGGCAGTAATCTAATTGATGAAGCCATTGAAGATATTAGACTTGCAACCAGAACCATCTTCCTTGTGCCAAGTATAGTCTGACCAGCAGAGAGCCTTTTCCCAATGCACACTGATTTCAGTTTTCCGACGACTCTCTGAGAACTTCTCAGCAGCATTTAATCAAGAATTCCAAAGACAGCTAGTTTTCAATATTTTAGAGGGAAGGTGTAGGATAACTGGAGATAAACTGGAATTATAAAGTATGGAAAAAATGAAACTGCAGAAACATATGTATAATTTGTAACTATGGGTGACGTGCCCAGATGACTGGAGAGTGGCTAATGTTGTGCCTTTGTTCAAGAACATATGTCAGGAGAAGCCTGGGAACTGTAGACCTGTGAGTCTAACTTCGGTGGTGGCTCAGGTCCTGGAGGTGATTCTGAAAAGTAGGATTTATAAGAATTTGGAGAGGTGGACATTGTTCACTGGGACTTTAGTAAAGTCTTTGATAAGGTTTCACATGGTAGACTAAATCATAAAGTTAGATCATATGATATTCAGGGTGAGCTTGCTAATTGGATACAAAATTGGCTTAATGGCAGAAGACAGAGAGTAGGCGGTTATTTTTCGGACTGGAGACCTGTTACCAGCAGAGTTCCACAGAGATTGGTGCTGTGCCTACTTCTGTTTGTCATTTACATAAATGGTATAGTTGAGAATACAGAAGACATGGTTAGTAAGTTTATGGATTACACCAAATTGGTGATATAGTGGACAATGAAGAAGGTTATCTAAGATTAGAAAGAGTTCATGATCAATTGGCTCAATGCACTGGAGAGCGGCAGATGGAGTTTAGCGAGTTTTGAGAAGATTTGTAGCTCAGGTTGAGGTTCTGGATGTAAGTTTGCTCGCTGAGTGAGGTTTGTTTTCAGATGTTTTGTAACCATACTAGGTAACATCATCAATGAGCCTCCAGTGAAGCACTGGTGTTAGTGACCCACTTTCTATTTATGTGTTTAGGTTTCCTTGGGTTGGTGATGTCATTTCCTGTGGTGATGTCATTTCCGGTCCTTTTTCTCAGAGGGTGGTAAATGGGGTCCAAGTCGATGTGTTTATTGGTAGATTTCCGGTTGGGATGCCATGCTTCTAGGAATTCCCGTGCGGGTCTCTGTTTGGCTTGTCCTAGGATGGATGTGTTGCCCCAGTTGAAATGAAATCTTCATCTGTATGTAAGGATATTAGTGAGAGTGGGTCATGTCTTTTTGTGACTAGTTGATGTTCATGTATCCTGGTGGCTAGTTTTCTGCCTGTTTGCCCAATGTAGTGTTTATTACAGTTCTTGCAAGGTATTTTGTAAATTACATTAGTTTTTATTGTTGTCTGTATTGGGTCTTTCAAGTTAACTAGCTGCTGTTTTAGTGTGCTACCATGATGCCAAGAGGTCTGAGTATTCTGGCAGTCATTTCTGAGATGTCTTTGATGTAGGGGAGAGTGGTTTCTGGATGCGTTTCTGGACAGAGACATGCACGTGAATTTCTAGAAGCATGGCATTCCAACCGGAACTCTATCAACAAACACATTGACTTGGACCTCACTTATCACTCTCTGACAAAAAGAACAGAAAATGACATTAACACAGCAAATGACATCACCACAAGATATGACATCACCAACCCAAGGAAACAGAAAGTGGGTCACTTACACCAGTGCTTCACTGGAGACTCACTGTATGGTGATGAAACATCTGAAAACGAGCAAACTTACATCCAGATAGAGTTTAATTTGGATAAATGTGAGGTATTGCATTTTGGTAAAACAATGGCAGGGCTTATACAGTTAAAAGTAGGCCTTGCGTGATGTTGTAAAACAGAGAGACCGAGGAGTTCAAGTTCATAATTCTTTGAAATTTGCATCACATGTAGACAAGGTGGTTTAGCTCAGATCTTTGAGTATAGGAGCTAGGAAATCATGTTGAGTTGTACAGGACGTTGATAAGGCTTCTTCTGGAGTACTGTGTCCAGTTCTGGTAGTCCTGTTATAGGAGAAAGTGAGGACTGCAGATGCTGGAGATCAGAGCTGAAAATGTGTTGCTGGAAAAGTGCAGCAGGTCAGGCAGCATCCAAGGAACAGGAGAATCAGGGAATAAGTCTGAAGAAGGGCTTATGCCCGAAACGTCGATTCTCCTGTTCCTTGGATGCTGCCTGACCTGCTGCGCTTTTCCAGCAACACAATTTTAGTCCTGTTATAGGAAAGATATTATTAAGCTGGAGAGGGGTCAGAAAAGATTTACCAGGATGTTGCCGGGAATGGAGGGTTGGAGTTATAAGGAGGCTGGATATACTGGAATGTTTTTCACTGGCATTTAGGAGGTTGAGCGATGATCTTATACAGGTTTACAAATTCACGAGGGGTACAGATAGGGTGAATGGCAGAAGTCGTTTCCACAGGGTGGGGGATTTCAAGACTAGGGAACATATTCTTAGGGTGAGAGGAGAAAGATTTAAACAAAGTCATGACAGGTAACTTTTCTACACAGACAGTGGTTAGCATATGGAAGGAACTTCCAGAGGAAGTAGTGGATGCAGGTACAGTTACAAGGTTTAAAAGACATTTGGATAAGTACTGCACGTGTAGAAGAAATGTTTGGAAGGATATGCCTCACAAATCTTATCATGCCTCACAAATCTTGTTGAATTCTTTGAGGATGTGACAAAACACTTGGATGAAGGTACAGCAGTGGATGTGGTTTACATGGATTTTAGCAAGGCATTTGATAAGGTTCTCCATGGTAGGCTCATTCAGAAAGTAAGGACACATGGGATACAGGGAAATCTGTCTAGACAAAATCGGCTGCCCCACAGAAGACAGAGGGTGGTGGTAGATGGAATATATTCAACCAGGAGCTTGGTGACCCAGGAGTGTTCTGCAGGGATCAGTTCTGGGACCTCTGCTCTTTGTGATTGTTATAAATGACTTGGATGAGGAAGACAAAGGGTGGGTTAGTAAGTTTGCCAATGACACCAAGGTTGGTGGAGTGGTAGATAGTGTGGAGGACTGTTGTAGGTTGCAACGAAACATTGACAGGATGCAGAACTGGGCTGATAAGTGGCAGATGGCGATCAACTTGGAAAAATATGAAGTGATTCACTTTGGAAGGTCAAATTTGAATGCAGGATATAGGGTTTAAGGCAGGATTCTTGGCAGTATGGAGGAACGGCGGGCTCTTGGGGTCCATGTCCATAGATTCCCCCAAAGTTGCCACCTAGTTGATAGGGTTGTTAAGTAGGCGTATGGTGTGTTGGTTTTCATTTGCAGGGGGAATTGAGTTTGAGGTTATGCTGCAGTCTATAGACCCCTGGTTACACCACACTTGGAATATTATGTTCAATTCTGGTCGCCTCATTATAGGAAGGATGTGGATGCTTTAGAGGGTGCAGAGGAGATTTACCAGGATTCTGCCTGGACTGGAGGGTATGTCTTATGAAAAGTTGAAGGAGCTAGGGCTTTTCTCATTGGAGCGAGGAAAGATGAGAGGTGACTTCATAGAGGTGTACAAGATGATGACGGGCGTAGAGTGAATAGCCAGAGACTTTTTCCCAGGGCGGAAATGCCTGTCATGAGGTAATTTTAAGGTGACTGAGGAAGGTTCAGGGGAGATGTCAGAGGTTGGTTCTTTACACAGAGAATGGTGTGTGGTGGAATGCCCTGTCAGCCGTTGTAGTAGAGTTAGATACATTAAGCACATTTAAGCAATTCTTGGATAGGCACATGGAAGACAGTACAATGAAGAGTATGTAGGTTAGTCTGATCTTAGAGTGGGATAAAAGGTCGCCACAACATTGAGGGCTGAAGGGCCTGTCCTGTGCTATACTGTTCTATATTCAATGTGCTAACATGGGTAAAGCGGAGGCAGATGGGACTAGTTTAATTTGGGATTATAGTTGGCATGGACTGGTTGCACTGAAGGGTCTGTTTCCATATTGTATGGCTCTATAACTAGGATCATCATTTAAAAATTAGAACTAGACCATTCAGGAGTGAAATTACAAATAAAATGTAATATACTTCAATACATAGAGTGGGAGAATTTTGTTTAGAACTCAGTGAACAAAGGTCAGTATCAGATACTGATATTAAATCTGTTGTTTTAGTTCACCAAAAATTTGAAGGTATGTGGGGTAAGGGCAGGAATATGCAATTCCATCACAGATACACTGAATAGTGAGGCATATTTGAGACATAGGTATGCTCCTATTCTTCTTTATAAATCCCCCACCTGCAAGGAACACTCCCTCAACACTGCCCCTCTGATAGGGCAATAATCACCCCCCCCCCTCAGGAAATGTATGTCATATGTCCACTCCCAGAAGCTAAAGAAATTTCAAGGCAAGCAAGTTGAGTATCAACCTTATAAATCCTTGCCACCCATGGCAGGTGGCAAGAGCAGGAGACATTTCTAGTTAGCCATGTGATGGAGAGGAACTGAGAGCCTCTGGCATCACAATCCAGAGCTCAAAACTGCAATGTACAGTTAAGAAGGGCACATTGCTGCCTTTGCCATCATAGGAGGCTGGGAGGATTTCATAATTAAATTTTAAAAAAATATGAACAGAAAGTGACAGAGAAATTAGCAATGAGTTGACATTTCAAGACCAATATAGCTCTTCTTTAGAATTGTCTTTAAAATGTTTTGCAAGACTGTTCATAATAATTGAGACTTTGGCATAAAAATTTAAAGAACTATATTTTAAGGAGCAGAGAAGCTCAGGAAAATTGGAGGTGCATAGGAGCTTTAAAGGATTGTACTGATTGACAATAGACCCCTCAAAGGTCAGCAAGGCGGCCTTTGTGTGGAGCCATAGGAGATGGGGAGAGATACTAAATGAGTATTTTGCATCAGTGTTACTATGGAAAAGGACATAGAAGATATAGAATATAGGGAAATAGATGGTGACATCTTGAAAAATGTCCATATTACAGAGGAGGAAGTGCTGGAAGTTTTGAAATGCACAAAAGTGGATAAATCCCCAGGACTTGATCAGATGCATCCTAAAACTCTGTAGGAAGCTCCAGAAGTGATTGCTGGGCCTCTTACTGAGCTATTTGTATCATTGATAGTCACAGGTGAGGTGCCGGAAGACTGGAGGTTGGCTAATGTGGCGCCATTGTTTAAGAAAGCTGATAAGGACAAGCCAGGGAACTACAGACCATTGAGCCTGACATCGGTTGTGGGCATGTTGTTGGAGGGCTCCTGAGGGACAGGATTTACATGTATTTGGAAAGGCAAGGACTGATTAGGGATAGTCAACATGGCTTTGTGCGTGGCACATCATGTCTCACAAACTTGATTGAGTTTTTTGAAGAAGTAACAAAGAACATTGATGAGGGCAGAGCGGTAGAGGTGATCTATATGGACTTCAGTAAAGCATTCAACAAGGGTCCCCATGGGAGATTGATTAGCAAGTTTAGATCTCATGGAATACAGGGAGAACTAGCCATTTGGATACAGAACTGGCTCAAAGTTAGAAGACAGAAAGTGGTATTGGAGGGTTGTTTTTCAGACTGTGACCAGTGGTGTGCCACAAGGATCGGTGCTGGGTCCACTACATTTTATCTGTTATATAAATGATTTGGATGTGAATAAAAGAGGTATAGTTAGTATGTTTGCAGATGACACCAAAATTGGAGGTGTAGTGGACATCGATGAAGGTTTCATCAGATTACATCAGGATTTTGATCAGATGGGCCAATGGGCTGAGAAGTGTCAGATGGAGTTTAATTTAGATAAATGCGAGGTGCTGCATTTTGGGAAAGCAAATCTTAGCAGGACTTATACACTTAATGGTAAGGTCCTCGGGAGTGCAGGTTCACAGCTCCTTGAAAGTGGAGTTGCAGGTAGATAGGATAGTGAAGAAGGCGTTAGGTATGCTTTTCTTTATTGGTCAGAGTACTGAGTACAGGGGTTGGGAGGTTATGTTGCAGCTGTACAGGACATTGGTTCGTCCACTGTTGGAATATTGCGTGCAATTCTGGTCTCCTTTCTATCGGAAAGATGTTGTGAAACTTGAAAGGGTTCAGAAAAGACATACAAGGATGTTGTCAGGGTTGGAGGATTTGAGCTGCAGGGAGAGGCTGAACAGGCTGGGGCTGTTTTCCCTGGAACGTTGGAGGATGAGGTGACCAGAGGTTTATAAAATCATGAGGGGCATTGATAGGATAAATAGACAAAGTCTTTTCCCTGGGATGGGGATGTCCAGAACTAGAGGGCACAGGTTTAGGGTGAGAGGGGAAAGATATAAAAGAGACCTAAGGGGCAACGTTTTCACGCAGAGGGTGGAGTACGTGTATGGAATGAGTTGCCACAGGATGTGGTGGCGGCTAGTACAATTGCAACATTTAAAAGGCATCTGGATGGGTATATGAATAGGAAGGGTTTGGAAAAGTATGGGCTGGGTGCTGGCAGGTGGGACTAGATTGGGCTAGGATATCTGGTCGGCATGGACCGAAGGGTCTGTTTCCATGCTGTACATCTCCATGACTCTATGACAACCTCAGCTCATGAGGTATCATTCTTGTCCCTGGATCAGAAATGCTGCTCTGTCACAACTAACTTTCAGAGGAGATGTTAAACAGAGGCTCCTTCAGCCTTGGTTAAAGTGGGCATAAAGTTCCAATGGCACCGTTTTGAAGCCGAACAGATTTAAAAATCATTCTCATTTGTGGGAGCTTGCTGTGCACACATTGGTTGTCACATTTCCAATGTTACAACAAGTGACCACTTAACAGACAATGAAGTAAATTTGAAAACAGCTTTGGAGCATGTGGTGGTGTTGATAAGCTGGAGAGAAACATAAGCATTTTTCTGAGAAGGTTACAAAGATAGGGTGGTGGGAGATCTTGGACGGATGAAAACATGGGTAACTTTCAGATCCCAACATAGAGAACTGATCATTCCCAGTCGATAAGAACCAACTTCTAACACACACACACATTAACAATAAAACTTAACAATAAAAAATCAGCAAGAATCCTTATAGACTCAGTGCACCTCCCAGATAATGACACCTCACCTTCTCACATTCAGAAATGAACCATCAACAAATTCAGCCTGGAAATCAAAGGGAAATGCTTCCAATAAACACACTCAATATCCAACACACAGCTCCAGTCACACAGTTCAGCACAAAGCACCGAGTAAACAGCTCTCTCAGCTGGATCTTCTCACACAGCATAAGGGACATTTCCACCCCTGACTGCCCACAGGATAGTCAGACTGCCTGAAGATTGGTGTGGATATTATGGGATACAATTTGTATAAAAGCTGCTCCTTCACTCACCATCTCCTCACTTGGTTTTCTGTCCCTATAGGAAGTGAACCAGCTCTGGAAGAGGAAGAGAAGACAATGGGCAGAGTGGGTGGGCTCTCTGATTGACGTCTCTCACAGTCAATCCAAATATTTCTGGAGCAACATGAGTTTCCAGAAACTTGGGAAACTGACCGGGGAAATGGAGGTGACTTTGAGCAGCAGATCAGGTGGGGATTTAAACTTGTCATTGTCCCATCTGAATAAAACCTCACTTATTGCAGCTGCTGTCTCAGTTCCCCTGGTAAATATTTCACAGAGATTTCCAGTGTGGGAATAGCGTTCTTCATTCTCTGAAGCGTTCAAACTGATATCATCAGTGTGGGATGTGTATGCTCGGATGTGTTTGACAAGATCAGAAGTGGAAGACCCATAACAGCCAAGACGGTAATGACGGGCGCTAGTGGGATCAATACATGCGTACAAGAGAGGAATATTATGAGTGAAACGGAGAGAGAGCGAATGGAGATTTAGCTGGTGAATAAGATGTGACTGCTCTTGGGGATTGGCTCTGATTTACTGAGTGAGACTGAAACTTGGCGTGATACCTGGAATTGTCGAGTGAATTTGACTGTTGTGCTCAGACAGTGACACAATGACTGGGGTCTGACTCTGAATTTGTTGGCGCAATTCCTGATGAAGGGCTTTTGCCGGAAACGTCGATTTTCCTGCTCCTCGAATGCTGCCAGACCTGCTGTGCTTTTCCAGCACCACTCTGGTCTAAACTCTATGTTTATTGGAGTGACTGCGATTCCAAGATTGACTGCAGGTTAACACGAAATGAAATAAATGACTCGCCAACATTGGGACACTGGACAACAAAACAGTTGTGACAGCCTGCTGTTGAGGAAACTGAGAAAGTTGGCAATGTTAGTTTGAGCAGTGTACTAATATAGGGAGAAGATGGGTTGTTGCGAGTGAAAGCGAGGATCCGGTTAAAGTAGTGAGGGAGGGACATCCCTCTTAAATCTAATGTAGTTATTGATAAACGTTAATTCCTAGCTGAAACATTAATTCTGTACTTCTCGATAGCTTTTGCCTGATGTGCTGAGGATTTTCAGCAATTTTTTGTCTTCATTCCAAGTTTTAACACAGAGTCAGACCATTAGACCCAACTGCTTTCTGCGGAAACCCACGCAGACATGGGGAGAATGTGCAAACTCCCCACAGACTCATCTTAAACACATCAACTGGTTACCCTCTAATTGCCATTCAAGAGAATGCAAGTTCAGTCAATGTTAGCTGGCCTCATAATTTTACTGTTTTATACCTGGAACATTCTGGTGAATCTAAGTTGCACTCCTGGAAGGCCATTATATTCTTCCTAAGGAGCCGTGCGCAGAACTGAACTTAGTTCTCCTGATAGGGTCGAAACAGAGCTCTGTATAGCTGGAACATAACTTCCATAAAGACTCAGTTGGTTTTAAGGAGGAAAAGTTGTGAATTTTCTTTTCCAGATGGTCCACCACCAGTTGACCCTCTTTAATAACAGAGGAGCCCTATGGTCAAACAAGCCTATATTACCTTTATTATGTATGAGAATGATCTTTTAGACATGTTATTTTTATTCCATTTGACTCAAACTTTGATTTATCTTGTATGATGCATTTTGTATAATCATTTTTGGTCTAATGTTTTATCAATTCTTTATATACTCCCAACATATAACCCATCATAAATTAATTTTTATCTCAGCCAAAACGTTTTGATCTGTCAGCATTGAATGTTCATATCCACTAAAACACCTTAAGATCCTAGAGTAAGACTCAACAGTATTGATTATATTGGTCAAAATCACGGTGGTCAGGTTACTTTCTCTATCAATGGTTTTATCATTTTCTGCTCACAGGAAGGACACTTTTCCAAAAAAGAAAGACTTGTATTTATATATCAACTTTCACAGCTCATAAGATACAATTTTACTGGTTCTTTATGTGTTGTCATGTTACAAACATGGAAGACAATATACATACAAAATGCCACAATATATAATCATAACTCTAAAATGTGATGTTTGTGTGGCATTAACTGTAGGGTCCATATTGGCCAGGACATCAGGAATAGCTCACCTGCTCACCTATGACCAAATGTTGTGGGATCTCTACTTTTGACCTGAGAGGGCAGGCAGTGCTTTGGTTGAACTCATCTGAAAAATGATACCTCTGATAATGTAGAACTCCCTCAGTACTGAACAAGAGTGTTTGCCTCAGTGCTGAAGCCTCTGGAGAGCGTCCTTTCAACTAAGAGTCCCTGAGACATCTCATATGAAAGCAAAATACTGCAGATGATGGAAATCTGAAATAAAGAGAGCATACTGGTGAAAGTAACCAAGTCAGGCATCATCTGTTTCAAGTTAGATATGACTGTTTCAAAGAAGAGTCAGGCTGGATTTGAAACGTTAACCTGTTTCTCTGCATTCCAAATTTTTGGGATTCATGCATGAGGACACCGGCATCCCTCTGCATCTCAGAATTCTGCAATTTCTCATCATTTAAGAAGAATTCCTGCCAAAGTGGACAACTTCACATTTTCCCAAACTACACTTCATTTGGTCACATCTAAGCTCACTCACTTAACCTATTGATATCCTTTTGTCCTCTTTGTGTCATCAGCAAATTTAGCAACCATTTTTTCAATATCTTCATCCAAGTAATTTATATAAATTATAAAATATTATGGCTCCATTACTTACCTTCTGTGGCTATACACTGCCAACCAGAAAATTCCCCATTTACACCCATGTAATTTCCTGTTAGCTTAGTAAATGTTCCACAACACAATATTACCCTCAAATAATACAAAGAACTGTGGATGCTGGAAATCTGAAATACTTTCTAAAACTGCACTTTATGTTTTTATTTCAAAATATATTACTCATCAAACCTCCTCTCCACATCGGCAGGTGGCACAGTGGTTAGCACTGCTGCCTCACAGCGCCAGAGACCTGGGTTCAATTCCCGACTCAGGTGACTGACTGTGTGGAGTTTGCACATTCTCCCCGTGTCTGCGTGGGTTTCCTCCGGGTGCTCCGGTTTCCTCCCACAGTCCAAAGATGTGCACATCAGGTGAATTGGCCATGCTAAATTGCCCGTAGTGTTAGGTAAGGGGTAAATGTAGGGGTATGGGTGGGTTACGCTTCGGCGGGTCGGTGTGGACTTGTTGGGCCGAAGGGCCTGTTTCCACACTGTAAAGTAATCTAATCTAATCTAATCCCCCACGCTTCCCACTCCCAAACATCATTACATTAAACCACAATCCTCAAAGAACTCTAATACATTGGTTAATCAAGATTTTGGTTGAGAAGTCAGGCGGGGTGTTCCATTTTCATGTTGCACTGCAGAAATTCACCAAAGATCCTCAAACAACACCTTCCAAACCCACAACCACTTCCATCTAGAAGGACAAGGGCAGCAGGTATTATGGGAATACCGCCACCTTCAAGTTCCCCTCCAAGCCACTCACCATTCTGGAAATATATCACTGTTCCATCACTGTCACTGGGTCAAAAACCTAGAATTGCCTTCCTTATGGCATTGTGGGGCAACCCACAGCAGGTAGTTTGCAGTGATTCAAGAAGGTGTGTCACCACCACCTTCTCAAGTGCAACTAGGGACAGACAATAAATGCTAGCCAGCCAGAGACACCCACATCCCACAAATGAATAAAGCTTTAAAACAATTTCACAAAACCGTGTAAAGTCTGCTTGATTACCTTGCACTTTTCTCAGTGCCTGTTATGACATTTTTCATAATAACGTCTAACATATTTTCTATGACAGATGTCAATCTAACTGACTTCCTGTCTTCCTCACTTTTTGAATAAAAAGTTACACTGCTGTGGTTCTGTTCGCCGAGCTGGAAGTTTTTGTTGCAAACGTTTCGTCCCCTGTCTAGGTGACATCCTCAGTGCTTGGGAGCCTCCTGTGAAGCACTTCTGTGTTGTTTCCTCCGGCATTTATAGTGGCCTGTCCCTGCCGCTTCCGGTTGTCAGTTTCAGCTGTCCGCTGTAGTGGCCGGTATATTGGGTCCAGGTCTATGTGTTTGTTGATGGAGTTTGTGGATGAGAAAACTTCCAGCTCGGCGAACAGAACCACAGCAACGAGCACCCGAGCTACAAATCTTCTCACAAACTTTGAAAAGGTTACACTATGCTATCTTCCAATCTAAAGGAGCTGATCCCAAATCTTGGGGGTTTTGGAAAATTACAACTGATGTCTAAACTATTTCACTAGCTGCTTATTTTAAGATCCTAGGATTAAGTCTATCAGGATCCAGGGGACATGTCAGTCCACTCTCTGACAACTTTCTCAGTACTACATCCCTAGTGATGGTGATTTCCCTGAATTTTCTCCCATTGATTTCCTAGAGCTAATCCTGGGACCTTACTTGGATCCTCTGTAATAAAGACTAATGCAAAATATCTGTTCTATTTATGTGCTATCTCCTTATTAACCATTATTAACTCCCAAACTCACTGACTCTGAGACTAACATTCACCTTGTTAATGCTTCTTTTTAAAATATATTTATAAAAACTTCAACTCTCCATTTTTATATTTCTAGTTATCTTTCTTTGGTGATCTATCCTTTTTCTCATTAACTTTTTCATAATCATTACATTTTTTTATGTTCTGTTCAATCTTCTGGACTACCATCCATCTTTGCACAATAGTATGCCTTTTCTTTTAATTTGATACAATGTATAACTGTTTTTAGTTTACCTCAGATACTGGTCTTTCCCACAGAAATTTTTCTTTATGTTTAGAATATACTATTTTAACCATTTATATTAAATTTCTGTTATGTTGCTGAACACAGAAATAAACTTTCCGGGATTTAGCACTGCTGTTTGCAATTCCTTCAGTTGTTTTGGAAGCCGTAGAACAGTAATATAGTTTTTTCCCCCATTCCCAAAGCTGCGCTTTCACTCCATTTTTAATCATTTCTGTGATATTGTAAACATTCATCAAATCCTGATCATTGATTTTGACAGGTGTTTCTGGGATAAAACAGATTATCAAAAAAACAAGTTTTTGTATCTGCAATATATTCCTTTTCTATGGGGGCGACACAGTATTTCCTCCCCCTCTCTTTGGCCTATAGTCTGTGTCAGCTTTACGCCAGCTCTGAGAGCTTCCATTGTATGATTGACATGTTTTTGAATAAATCCATATATTGCTCCTGGCACACTGGTTAGCGCTGCTGCCTCACAGTGCCAGGACCCGGGTTCTATTCCAGCCTTAGGTGACAGACTGTGTGGAGTCTGCGTGAGTTTCCTCCAGGTGCTCTGGTTTCTTCCCAGTCCAAAGATGTGCAGGTTAGGTGAATTGGCCATGCTAAATTGCAATATAGTGTTCAGAGATGTGTAGCTTAGGTGCATTAGTCATGGGTAAATATAGGGTAGGGGGAATGGGTCTGGGTGGGTTACTCTTTGGATGCTCGGTGGACCTGTTGGGCCAAAGGACCTGTTTCCACACTGTAGGGATTCTATACATAACACAAGGATAAAATTGAGCTGCTTCTAATGGCATTACAGCCTTTCTTATTAACACATTCATTTGTTTTACATGACTGTCTAATTCACTCTCTATTTCTTCCAGGATTATCTCATCTTCCTGCATTTGAATGACCTGATTGATGTTCTCTTCCCAGAGAATATTTTTATTATGTTTTTAGCTTTTTAATTGCATCATTCAGTGTGGTCAGACCAATGCTCATCACTACTGAAGCTGCAGTATTAAATTCTGTTGCCAAATCAGTTATTAACTCACCTTAGTTCCATGTGTATTTGTATCTGGAATATGAACTCACGAGGAGTGATCTGGTCCTCCATCTTCAATTGGTTTGTCATACATTGATGAAATACATAGGGATGATTGTTAAAACCCTGTGAGACACATGTCCAAGTTCTGTTGACCATTAACACTAAAGACTACTTTGTATCAGTCTTCTCAACATAAAGTTATTGACCAAAATCTGTTTGATATGTCCAGCACAGAAACACCTTTTTTGAGGAGTTCTGACTGTGATCAAGTCTGCCACCTTGCCTAATAAGACATAAGAGGCTCCTGGTCTCAATAACCCGTCCTCTATGGAGGAAACTATTATAGTCTGATCTGCCTTTGCTTTCTGAGGGAAATTATACTTGAGGTCGTGGTGTGCAATCTCTCATTTCTAACCTTAATTTTTGGTGTCAAACAACTACTTTCCTATCTGTGTTATTGTTTCCTGAAACTCAGGAGGCACTGACTCTCATGAGTCAATTAAAGTGTACAACTGTAAACTAGCTTTCTGTCCCTTCTGTTTCTGATTTACTGTGAAAGTAACCTAAATTACCTTCTCCTCTTCTCATCTTTCATTTATCATCTACCTCCTCCTACTTATTCTTAGTTCTGAATTTCAGTTCTGAGGTCGAGCCACATCGGACTCAGAATATGTATTCTGTTTCGCTCTCTCTCCACATATGCTGCCAGAGCTGTTCAGTTTGTCCAGCATCTGTGGACAGAAAACAGAGTTAACATTTTGAGTCCAGTGACCTTCTTCGGAATGTGTGCTTTTAATAACATTGGTTTACACACTATTGCCCCGCCCACATCCAATCTCTACCTCAAAGACTGTATTTATGACTTCTCAATGAGTCAAAACCACACTTCTTTCAGCAATAGCTGATCCCTAAGGTATTTCTCTATAGATTCACCCATGTTAGTCTCTGTGCTCCAAGCTGTTCTTAATGGTGAAGATCTCTGTTAAGTCTCACTTAGGTTCAGAAACTTTAAACATAACAGGGATCAATGACACCCACTAAGTTGTTGAAACAACAACGTTGTGTTATTTTTATGATCACTATTCAATAACAATCATAAAATCAAGTATACATGATTATATGGCAACAGAAGAAAAATAATTAATTGAAAGGGAAGAAAAATCATATCAGAAGGGAATGAAGAAATGCAACTTTATTATAGCACAATAGCAACCCCAAATTATTCAGTTATTGGAGAGCTGGGAACAGCAGCTTTCCTTCCTGCATGGAAAGTATCAGTGTCTTTCCAGCCAAAGATAGAGATAAAGAATCTGAGACAAGTAACCAATTCAGCTTGGAGTCTAGCTTTCCTTCTGGAGGTCAAACAGAAGCTGTTTGAGTGTTAACTGTCTATTTAAACAATTCAAAAAGTTCAGATTTCAGTCATGTGATAAAGACAAGTATTCAGATGCTGAGCACCTATCTTGGTGTCTAATCTGAAGGCTGGTACTTGTTGCTGAGTAGTTAAGGCAATGGATTATAAATCATTGGGGTTTCCCCTGCAGATTTGAATCCTGATGGCTGCATCTGGCTCTATTACTGACTTCAATTATGTTCCTGTAGCTTGATCTCCTCCACCACATTTACCGTGGTGAGGTGATAAGGTAACCAAAAGCATTCATGTACTTTTTAGCATAATGGATTATAATGTCTTTCCTTGTGCAGAGATGGGTGGAAGCTAATGACATGTCTCCAAATTCTTTGAGTCAGCTTTTGCTGGAATGTCTGTACAATGCTGGGGCTTCAGAAGCTCCTGAAATACAATCATGTGATCAGCATTGGCCATTTATGAATCAAGCAAACTTGTCCATTTTTAGAAGAAATATTATTGAAACATGAAAATAAAGGAGAGAATTCATTTTTACTTTGCAATTTCTCTTCATGTCCTCTAACCATGACATGCTTTCATCCTTGATAAAAATAATTCTAGCCCTTTCTTTTTACATATTTGAGAAGAGAAAAAAAATCAAGGAAGCTACAATTATTCTCTCAATCATTCCATAGAAAAGAACAAATAAAGATAACATATACAAAAGAAGCAGAGTAATGACAGTCCTTCTTGTATTTTGTTTTTGAGGCTAAAAGGGTACATGATTAAACTGATTCAATGTATTAGGAAAGCTCTAGGTCCTCTGGACCTCACCTATACTGGAGTTAAAAATATCCTGCTTGATCTGAGTAACCTTGTGGTGGTTCTACTGCCCTCCGGTAACTATCTCTCTACTCCACAGTACTACACTGCAGATTTTTGACTGGGTGAAGCATCTCCCTCGATGTTCTCTTGTCTGTGTGAGGGGCTCCCTGAATCCCTTGTTAACTGAGGAAAACACTTGTGGTCAGTGTGATTCTCTGCTTAGCCAGCAATAGGGGTAAGTTTCTTCACATCTACACCAATCTGCTAGGTTTCTCGTCTCTAGAAAATCCTGGAGAGAACTGACTCTACTAACCCCTTTTGACTAGCTCTCCCTCAATCTCTTGCTGTGTTTGCTTTAGCAACTTGACAGTCTTTTGACTGACTGGGCAAGGCATCCCACCCACCCACTGTATGAGGGTGGGTGGGATGCCTTGCCCTGGCTCTTGTTTACCTTGACTATAGATCTGCCCAGTTAGACTTAAGACTTACTCCCTTAGTGTTTAGTGTTCAGAGAGTCTTCAGTTGTTCTTTCTCAATTTTGTTCAGCCCTTCTGCGTTTTTGTAGAACCTTGTTGTTATAGTTCATTCTGGGCTCCCGCTTTTCTGGAGGTCCGGAGCCACTTTCTGTCCCTTTTTATCTGAGAGTGATAGCTCTTGACAGCAAGGCTGCATTTAACGGAGTGTGGCAATAAGGACCCCTAGTAAAGTTAGAATCAGTGGGTATCAGGGAGCAAATTCTCCACTGGTTGAAGTCACAGCTGGCACAGAGAACGATAGTTATGGTTGTTGGAGATCAGTCATCTCAGCTTCAGGACATCTTTGCATGAGTTCCTCAGGGTAATGTCCTAGGCCCAACCATCTTCAGCTGCTTCAGCAATGACCTTCCCTGCATCATAAGGTCAGAGGGTGGGGGCGTTCATCGATGATTGCACAATGTACAGCACCAGACACTGAAGCAGTCCATGTTCAAATGCAACAAGCTCTGGACAACATTCAGGCTTGGACTGACAAGTGGCAACTAACATTCATGCCACAGAAATGCCAGTCTATGACCATCACCAATAAAAGACAATCTAACCTTCACCGTTTGATATTCAATAGTGAGAACATCACTAAAGTCCCCACGATCAACATCCTTAGAGTTACCATAACAAGAAGCTCACCTAGACATGCCACATAAGAACAGATAAGATGCTACGAAGACTATGGCAAGTGACTCACCTCCTGATTTCCCAAAGCCTGTCTGCAAGGAATATGATGGAATACTCCTACTTGCCTGGATGGGTGCAGCTCCAACAACATGCAAGAAGCTTGACACTACCTATGACAAAGCAGCCCACTTGACTGGCACCACATCCACAAGCATCCACTCCATTCATCATTGATGTTCAGTAGCAGCACACACTGCAGAAATTCACCAAAGATCCTAAGACAGAACCTTCTCAACCCAAGTCCAGTTCTATCTAGAAGGACAAGTGCACCAGATACATGGGAACACCACCCCCTGCAAGTTCCTCTCCAAGCCACTCACCATCCTGACTTGGAAATTTATCACTGTTCCTTCATTGTCACTGGGTCAAAATCTTGGAATTCCATCCCTAAGGGCCTTGTGGACTGCAGTGGTTCAAGAAGACAGTTCACCAAGGGCAACTAAGGATGGTCAATAAATGCTGGCCAGCCAGTGATGCCCACGTCCCACAAGTGAATAAAAAGAAAAAATTCTGTGCACTCTCTCTTTTCACTATTTCCTTTGGGCAGCTCTGATTGGGCCTCCATCAATCCCTACAAAGTCTCCCTTGGGGTGCTTGTCTGGCCTGAGTTGTTGGGAGTTACAACTCAGTTTCCACTCGGGTAATTCCCAAGTGGAATTCCATCCCTGTTTACAGGAGCTCTGGAATGATTCTTACAATAACTGAAACCTCACTGTCAATGGAGAGGTCTCTCACACAGTGCCCTGATCTGGGCTGTCTTTCTGAGAGGGATTCTGGGGCACTGTCCCTGTGAAGACAAAGCTCCGATAGCATTCTTGCACATACACAGGGAAGAATTTCCTGAGTGGCAGGTAAGCCATCCTGTGGGACTCTGCAGTCAGGTCCTTGTTAGTTTTGCTATGTCCCCTGCTGAAACGTCTCTCTCCAGACTGATCTGAGTGGGTTTCCTCCGGGTGCTCCGGTTTCCTCCTACAGTCCAGATGTGCAGGTTAGGTGGACTGGCCATGCTAAATTACCCAAATTGTCCTGGGACATGCAAGATACTGGATTAGCCATGGGAAATGCAGAGTTACAGGGACAGGGTGGGTCTGGGTAGGATGTTGTTTAGAGGATTAGTGTGGACTCAATGGGCCGAATGGCCTACATCCACATTATAAGGATTCTATGATACTATGATCCTGCTAAATCCTACAAGACCCATGGCATATCTTTTAGCTTTGAGCGCTCAAAGTAGTCTATTTTATTGTAATGAGGATACACACTAGCTCTGAGGTGGTCTAGCACAGTGGTCTCCTTGCAAGCTAGAGGAGGGAATAGGATTTTCCCTATCAATCTTACCCTGCTTATCTTTCCAATGCTGATGGGAATGGATGAGAGAGGATCTGCAAGGGTTTACAGGTCTATGGCAGGGAGTTGTAGCTGTATGCTGCAATGACTGAACCCCTAGCTGTGAGGTCTCTCTTCTCCTTCAAAAACATTCTCTGACTGGGCATAGGCAAGTTTTAAATTCCTTCAGTAATATCTGCTCCCATAAATTAACATAGGGGCACACATTCTCTCTCATCATTTATTTTCTTGGTGGATTTCCAAGGTCAGTGAACAACAATGACTTTCCAAAAATGGCAGTTAATGCATTAATACACTGACCATTGTGCACAGACACTTGGAGTGGCTGTCTAACTTAGAGACCCAGTGGTCATCTTTCAAACTCCAGACAGTTGCACGAGTTCCTTTTAAGCATTCATGAATTGCTGACATTGTCTCTTGGTCCAGCTCATATGTAATAAGCACAGTAGCTTCTGTCTGTTCATATTCAGGGGTCACTGCAGGGGTCAACATGGATTGAGCCTTTTGAATTTTTCCAATTAACTTATGTTCTTATTCCACTGCCTTCTAAAGGTGGTGAGAAAGGATTCCACCTCATCCTTTGAAAATTTGGGCACAACTTCACATATTTAAGAGTCTCAAGGTTTAGTTCTGTGAAAGGGAGACTGTTACTGGGGAAGGAGTCAATTTTACCAAGCACTTTCCATCACAATTTCTTTCTGTAGCTGTAATCCCAGTTCCAATGTTTTGGAGCTGGAAAACCTCTCTCTCTCTTTCTTGTCATGAAACTCCAGCTGTATTCTCAGCTTATTCTCACTCTAGGTGGGTAATAAAGCAATGTTCAGTTTGCAGTTCTAACCCTCCACCTAAAGTTCCGATTGTAGATGCTCATCGCATCTATAGTATTTCAGTCCTTTTGACTTACCAGGTAATTTTAACTATTATACCTTTAACTGGTCTACTGTCAGTAAGATAAGTGATTTGAGAATACCTTCACATCACAATTTGCCACTGTCCTAGTGTTAGGTCAAAGCTGGTTTATTGTGGTTCCTGTCCTTGTTTTGTAATTTGAGCCACTGCCTTGTCATTTTTTTTAAAAAGTGCAAGTGATATAGGGTCTTGGGCAGCATGAATAGGACTAGTTCACTGAACTGATAAGACATCTGTGTGGCAAATTGTTACTAAAATACAATTAAATCAGGCTAATTAATTAATTCAGAACTAATGATCAGGCGTTTGGCTCTGCCTGTGAAGTGGTATGAAGGTCCGAACGGAGTTAAACCAGATACTGGTGAAGCCTCTTCATGCTGAAACAATAGATGCCACGGGACGTAAAACTCTGCATGGAGGACAAATAAAGCTTCTCCATGTGGCACAAAAATGTCAGACCAGAGAGAGAGAGAAGACTGCATCATCTATGAGCAAACCCCGATTTAAAGAGCATCAAAAGAGCTGGAAAGTCTGCACATAACGTTTAAGTATAGTTTACTTTTGAATAAACATTCTGGACTTGCTGTCCAAAGATTGTGTTTCTTCAAGCTGATTTTGGTGCAAGAAAAAGGGTTATATCACCATAACAATCCTGCAATTATTTTACGACTTTCATTGTCCTGAGTAGAAAATTTTAAAATTCTGACTGGTATCAAGCAACGCTATGTGATAGCCCCCATTCTATTTATAATCTACGTGATAGTATTCACCTCATCAAAGATCTCTCTTATCTGTACGAAATAGTTTCGAGATGGGACAAATGCAGAATGCTGCAAATGCTGGAAACCTAAATTTCACTAAAAACAGAGGATGCTGTAATCCTCAGCAGGTTGAGCAGTATCTGTGGAATGAAATCGATTTAATGTGCCATGCATTGATGACCTTTGATAAAAAAAAAAGGAACGTAAGAGTTTTTAAGTTCCTGGAAGTGGGCAATAGGGCATGAAGAAAAAGGAGGAGGTCTGTGATTAGTGTGCAGGCTAGGAGATGTTAAGTAACAAATGACTTAAGACCTTAAGAAATTGAAACAAGTGTAGGCTATTTGGCCCTTTGAGCCTGCTTCACAATTCAATAGGATCATGGCTGATCCAACATTCCTTACATCCACTTTTCTGTCCTATTTCTGTCATCCTTGATTCCCCTATTGATCAAGAATCTACCAATTTCAGACTTAAATATACACAAAGACTCTGCCCCTACAGCTGTCTGTAGCAAGGAGTTCCAAAGACTCTCAATCCTCTGAGAGAAAAAATGTCCTCCTCATTTCAGTCTTAAATTGGCATCCCTTTATTCTAAGACTATTTCCTCTGGGCCGAGACTCTCATATGAGGGGAAGCATTCTCTCAGTATTTACCCTGTCAAGTCCCTAAGAATCATATATTGTTTCAATGAGATCACCTCTCATTCTTCTGAACTTAATTGAGTAGAGTTCCAAACTGTTTAGCCTTTCCTAATAAGACAACCTTCCATACTGGGGATCATCCTAGTGAACTTTCTCTGAATTGCCTCCAATGAAATGATACCTTTCCTTAAAATAAGGGGACTAAAACTGCTCACAGCACTCCAGCTGTGGTCTCACCAGCACCAGTTATACTCCAACCCCCTTGAAATAAGGGCCAACATTCCTGATTACTGGCTGTGCCTGGATGCTAGCTTCCTGTGTTTCATGAATAAGTACCTCCAAGTCCCTTTGTGTTGCAGCTTTCTGCAGTTTCTCTCCATTTAAATAATATTGCTATTTTGTTCTCCCTTCCAAAATGAACTTCACATTTTCTCATATTAAATTCCATTTGCCAACATGTTTGCTTGCTTACTTAAACTATCAATAGCTCTCTGTAAACTCTTTTTCAATAATAGCTAATTGACCTCTCTTCCTTTTTTGAAGAATAGATATTTGAATAGGTATTGAATTAATAGTTTTCTAAACTATCTGGTATTTCTCCAGAATCAATGATTTTTGGACAACTGCAACCAATGCATCTACTATCTCTGTGGCTATTTCTTTTAGAATCCTCAGATGACAGCCATCAGGGCCAGGTGATTTATCTGCCTTTAGCCCCATCAGTTTATTGATGGTGATGATAATGGTACTTAATTCCTTCCCTGTAATCTTTCATATGAATGGAATGTTTGAAGTATCTTCCACAGTAGAGACAGATACAAAATATCTGTTTAACGTCTCTGCCATTTCCTTGTTCTCCACAACCACCTGCCTCGCTTCATTTTTTAGTGACTTATGTCCATTTGACCTTTCTTTTTATATATTCAAAGAAGCTCTTATTATCAGTTCTTATATTCCTCACTAGTTTTTCTTTGCAGATTATTTTCTCAGTCTTGATTTCTTTTAGTCTTCCTTTCTTGGGTTCTGAATTTATTCTAGTCTTCAGCACTATCACTGACTTTGGCCTCCTATATACATTTTCTGTTAATTTAATGCTCCCCTTAACTTCCTTGGTTAGTGATGCTTGGTTGATCCCTCTCTCACAGTCTTTCATCATTCCTGGAATTACTTTTGCTGACAGTCATGATTTACCCCCTTAAATGTCTGCCACTGCTTGCTCACAGTCATTCCTGCTAATCTATCCACCCAGTTCACTTTAGCCATCTACATCTTTGTTTCATGTAACTCCATTTATTTAAGTTAAACACAGTTGTTTCTCACTCAGGTTTCTCATTCTCGGACTGACTATTAAAAGATGCAATAAGCACAGAACATAATGATGGGCACAGTAAAGAAACAAAGCTTTTGTGCAGATGATTTGTCTACATTAGCAGCCATTTAACATGAAGGCGAAAAGAAAGAAATGAGACAAGACCAATCCAGCTAAATACAAAGTAACAAAAACACAAATAAGAAAAAGGGTGAGGTTATGATCTAAAGTTGTGGCTGTCAACGTTGAGTGCAAAAGGCTGTCAAATGTTGAGTTAAAAGATGTGATATTGTTCCTCATGCTTGCTGTTAGTGTTGCTGGAACACAGACAGGTCAGCGTATGAGCAAGATGGAGAATGAAAATGACAAACCACTGGACGCTCGAACCTGTCCTTGAATGTTACCAAAACAAACCTCATTTCAATCACCACCTGGCCACCCATACATTCCACCTCTCAAAGTGGAAGATTCTGAAGTACGTTGAACGCTTCCCAGACATTGACAGCCTCCTCCTTCAAAAGCCCACAAGGAGATCCAGCACCAGATCAGTCTTCTACAAATTACAATAGGATGGGTTTGATTGGAAGGGTTCAAAAGTGTCAAGAGCAAACACAGATGAACAACAAATGCTGGCCTTGCCAGCACATCTCACACGTGATGAAAGAATTTAAAGGAAGACTTCTGAAAGTTCACAAAATTCCTGGTGTACAGAGCAGTTATTGCCATCCATTCCTGTACTGCAATGAGACCTAGACTGTGTATCAGAGGCAAAAAGCTGCAGTGCAGAAATACTATCAGCAATACGTCTGCCAAATACACCAGATACAGTGGGAGGAACATCAAACAAATGTTACTGTCCTTCTTGAAGCCAAATCCATGTGTGTTCAAGCAAAACTCCAATAAATCAATGTTGATAGTTGATTTGAAAGTTGAACATATTCCTTGAAGCATTTTGCATTAACCTCAAGACTGGGGAGGATTTGGTTTCGGAGCAGGTATGGGCCATTTGGCTTTTTGAGCCTGTTGCACCACTCAATAAAATCATGGCTGATCTGACTCTGACTTCAGTTCCTCTGTTTCTTCATCATTCATTCAGAATGTATGACATTTTAATGATGTGGCACAAAGGAGGGAGCCAGAAGCAAACCCTAGCCTCTTGAACCCACCAGCCAGTGGCACATCCTGAAGACCTATGGCAGAAATTTGCAAACTTCGGGGTAAAAAGGTGGAATTGAAGAAGGAGGATGTGACTTTGGATGAGAGAGTTAATGAGTATGGAGCATGGAAACTGAAGACACAATCATCAATAAAGTGAAGGAAGTGGTGCAGATGTACTAAACAGGAGGAGATTTCAGAAGGAAATGGGGCTGGAGGTGACAGTCAGGAGAGGGTAAGGCTATGGAGAAATTTATGGGATCTGAGAATTTTAAATTGGGACATTAGGAGACCAGGAACCAGTGTACGTTAGTGAGCACAGGGGTAATAGGTGTGTGAGTCAGGATAGAGAGCACGGAGTTTTAGCTGAGCTGATGTTTATGGAGAAGATAGGAAGCTGTGCAGGAGAGCATTGAATGGTCTGGTCTGGAAACAACAACAGCATGGGTCAGGATTTCAGACTAGTGTTGAATGGGGAGATGTTGGAAATGGTGGATGTTACAGAGGCAGAGTGTCTCTTTGTGAAAGAGAGGGTATGGGGTCAGAAGCTCAGCTGGTGATTGATGAAGATGACACTGACCAATTTTGTTTGGAGATAAGGGTGGAGAGCAATCGAGAGAAATTTAAGGGATGTAGGAACTAGAATAATTCTTTAAACACATTACAGTATTCAACTAGATCATGGTTGATCCATATCCTAACTCTATCTACTTGACTTGACTTGACTTGTTTGTTCTCTCTAATCTGTTCCAATTCTCTATATCCATACACAGCATTGCACAAACAACTTTTAAAGTGTTCAGGTCTTCACCTCCAAGATATATCTCTGCAAGTGAAGTAACATACCTTACAACCACTTTGGAGAGGATGCAAGTGGTTTGAGAAAGATGAGCTGAATTGTCTTGTGATCAGACTGCACCATACTTTCTCTGTCCCAAACAGGTGCCTAAAGTACTCACAATTAAATACAATATCCAGTCTCTCTTTCTCCATTTGTGTATAGTGTTGTTCAGTTTGTGTAAACCCTCTGGATACAAACACAGCGGGTTGTCCTCACTGCCTGGGGGTTACTCCAAGTCCTGTTTCACTGACATCACACTGCAGGGTCACTCCATTGTTACATCATAATCCCTCAGCACTGGTGATGTCATCACTAGTTGTTTGATGGGAGTGAAAGCTGCTTCTTGTTCTGTGTCCCAGTCCCACTGAACATCCTGCACAGTGAGACTGGGTACAGATAAACACTCTGAGGACAGACAGGGCTAGGACTTCGTTGGCAGTTCCTTTGCGACATTACGGATGTTCCAAAAGGTTCAATAACTGTCTGATGGTTTAATTATAGAACTCACATTGATAGGGTTTTTGTCCTGTGTAAGTGCAAAGATGGACCAGGAGGCACACTGAACATATGAAGGTCTTGTCATACATTTCAGATCCAAAATGTTGCTTAGCAGTGTGGAGCTGATTAGGATATTGCTGGACAGTGAGATTAGTGCAGATAGGTGATGGGTTCTTTTTTACTCTTTGGCCACAATAGGCCAAAGGCATCTCTGTACTCAATGAATCTCTTATGAGAATGTGTGACAGCCTTGATGAAAATATTACATCTGAAGAGCTTCTTCCATGTGTGAATTGTCTGGTGTTTCAACGGGCCAAACACATCACGGAAGCTCACATTTGAAGGTTTAATCCCCTCTGTGAAGGCGTTGGTGTCTGCGGAGATGTGATGAGTCTGAGAATGATTTATCACACACCTCACATATGAACGGTTTCTCCCCTGTGTGAATACGTTGATGTACACGAAGGTCTGAAGACCATGTGAATGATTTGTTGCACAAGTTGCACATAAATGATTTCTCCCCTGTGTGAATGCGTTGGTGCCTACGGAGGCTCGATGACTGCAAGAATGATTTGTCACACACCTCACAGGTGAATGGCTTCTCCCCTGTGTGAATACGCTGGTGCTTCAGGAGATCTGAGGATTGGATGAAAGCTGCATCACACATCTCACATCTAAATGGTTTCTCCCTTGTGTGAATCCTCTGATGCATCAAAAGACTGGAAGATGTCACAAGAGCTTTTCCACAAATTTCACACTTGAAGGGTTTATTTTCCATGTATCTGCCCTTGTACTAACAGTGGTTTTAACAGATACCCCTTGTGTGTTAGAAGGTCTTCTGAGCATGTTGGAGGAGCTTATAACCCTGTGGAGTCCCCCTCACAAAACCCACACTTAACTAGCCTCTTACCTGGAGGAATGAATCAGCGGTTCATGAGGCTCACTGAATGATTGAAGCTCTGACTACATTTGGAGCCACTCACATTTCTTCCCAGCCTCACCCTGACCGATCACCCACAGCCAAACCTTCAGATAGGTTGGTTCTGATGGAAGACTGCACACCACTGACCAGTTATAGATCTGATGATATGTCAAAACTCCCCTGACCCAAACAATTTCCAAATGATGGTTTTGCGGCCCAATCTTGTCTGTGTTGAGCAATGCCGTGAAGGGATTGAATATCTTCCCACCGTTGTGCAGTTGTTCTTTGAGTGATAGTCAGGATCAATCTGTGGCATCTATCCTCTGTATTCTCTGGTGTCATATGGTGCAATCCTTCTGTAAAACAGGAAAAGGAAACATGATTTCTTCCAATTCCCTCTCCTCCTTTGCTAAAAGGGCTGAAACCTCAGTTACAGACTGTTCCACAGTGAGTAACTATTCCCCCTACGTAGGGAGGAATCAGATATAAGTCCTTTCTATTCCCTCACTTGACTGTCACACATCCGATTTCCAGCAGGGACACTGAATAGTGACCAGAAGCAGACAATCTGGCTACTTTCTTCCTCCGCACAGATCCCCATCTTCCAGGTGCTGTGAGGGCAATGGAAAAGTCAGGTGGAGTGTAAAACAGGCTGTCAATTCACTATAAGCTTGTGTTATGCTGATGAATACCAGTTGATGCGTAAAGTATGTGTTAAGAATAAAAAACACTCCGAACTGTTATTTTGATGAAGATTTTGAATTAGTAGCTCCTTAAATTTGAAACAGCTCTCCCTGGTTCTAGGAAGAGATGGTTCATAATATAATATTATTTTCACTTGGAATCTTGGGTTCTAATGTGGATAGAACTATGGATAGCTTTAAGTTTCATTTGCAGGTCTATAGTGTGTGTGTTCAGAAAGGAAAAAAGTATAATTCTAGGTTCATTTTAGATTATGAGTTCAGCAAGTGGTGATGGATTGTTTGGAGCTCATTTACTTGTACTTAAGTAAGTTTTAAAAAGAATTCTCTTGGGTGAACAGTCAGTGCTTCGGAAAACAAGGATAGACGCAAGAAGGAAGACATTATCCTCTGACAGAAGCAGACAGTGACAGAAACAAGTTTCATTTTAAAAAGACAGACAGAGCCACCCATAACATCAGTGAATGTACAGGTTCATTTCAGAGAGAGAAGCAGGCCAGTCAGAGAGAATAGTCTCGTACCATCAGCAGTACAGTTTAGCAGTCTCCACAACAATCAGGCACACAAGAAAACATTCTGTGTTTGGTTTATACTTTAGTAAGAGCAAGGTTCCTGAAACATAAGGGTTCAAGACTGTGAATGCGTGAGTTTAAGGAACACATGTTAAGGAGTAAGTGAACGAAGGTAACAACTTGTTTAAGAAAGAAAAGAAGACAGCAGTGAGTGAATGCAGATGCTTGTTGAAAATAAACCAAGTGCAGTTCATTGAACAATGAACTTTTAAAATGGAATTGGCTTGACCCTTCACTGAAGTTTGACTATTTGTTGGAAGATTGCAAGGATAAACAAAGTAAATGTTCCTTTTTGATACCAGTAATAAGACTGTTCCAACTAGTTCTTATGTCGTGTAATATTAATAGAGTTTTCTCCTTTAATGTAATAAACTTTGATGTTCCTTTGATAAAAGTATATTGGCAGCCTCTTGTGACGATGTTCAGTGACTGACCATCATTGTAAACAAAAGGCAAAAAGAAGACAAATGGTTTCTCAGGCTAAATTTCAAACTGGGATTTGACCTGCCATCACCATCACCAGTATTGCCATCAGCTGGGATGATAACATTCACCACACCAAGACCCCTCAAACTTTGATATGCTTTAATCAAGTCACCCTTTGCTCTTCTAAATTCCAGGAGGTACAAGCCTATCCAACCTTTCTTCATCAGACAAGGTTCCTATTCCAGGTATGTGTCAAGTAAATCTTCTCTGAACTACTTCCAATGCATTTACATCCTTCCCTAAATAAGGAGACTAATACTGAATGCAATACTCTAAATGTGGTCACACGAATGCCCTGCATAATTGAAGCACATTTTCCCTACTTTTGAATTCAGTTTCCCTTACAGTAAACAATAACATACAGTATGTCCACTTCTTTATCCTCAGCACATGGAGTGGAACAGGCGAGGTGAAGGCCCTGTAACAAGCAGTCAGCTGGGAGAGGAGTGGGTGGATCAAGTGAAGCTCTTTGCAGAGAAGCAGAAAGAGCAGTGATGAACCTGAGCAAGATTCACAAAATCAGATTTTTCTAGTTTACACTTAAGAAGGAATAAGTGTAAAATAAAAACTCAACTAAACATCCACATGATCTTTAGTTGAATTATGTCTGGGGAGCTCAGGCCCATGGTTTGCACATCCTGCACTATGTGGGAAATCCCAGATACTCCTGGTGGTCTGGATGAACAGGCTGGAGAAATTCAAGCTCTGGGCTTTGGATGTTGAGTCACAGCTGAGGGCCCTACGGTACATTCATAAGGCTAAGAGGTTTGTGGATAGCACATTTCAGATGTGGTTAGCTAGTAGGCAAGCTAATGCAGACAGAGAGGGAATGGGTGGCTGCTAGATGGAAGAAGGGGATCAGGCAGGTAGTGAAGGAATCCCCCAAATGTATCTGACTTGCAGGTTGTATCTCTGCCTTGGAAAATGGTGAGTGTGATGTTTCCTCTGTGGAGGCCAACTAGAGCCAAGTCCAAGACATTGTGGGTAGTCCAGCTGCTCAGGTGTGGGGCTGTAAGGAAGAAGTGTGAAAGAGCAATAATGGTGGGGGGTTAAAAAAAGGGAGTAGACAGGCACTTCTGCAGCTGTAAATCCAACTCAAGGACAATATATTGCCTTTCAGGTGCCATGGTCAACAAATCACAAAACTGCTTCAGGGCATTTTGAAGGGGAAGAGTGAATAGCCAGATGTCATGGTCTATGTTGGGACCAATGAGATAGGAAGAAAGAGAAATGAGGTGCTGCAACCAGACTTAAGGAAGTCAGGAAGGAAATTGAAAAGCAGAACTTTAAAGGCAGTAATCTCCGGATTAGTCCACGTGACACCCAGTAGTGAGTACAGGAATAGGAGAGAGAAGATCAATGCAGCTGTACAGATGGTGTGGGATGAAGGGTTTTAAATTGCTGAGGCATTAGCACCATTTCTGGGAGAGGTGAGACCTATACAATGACTGCCATCAAAAAAGAACAGGACCAACATTCTCATGTTGGAGGTTTGCTAATGCTATTGGGACAGATTTAAACTAGAGGAGTGGAATCCTCAGACCTAAGAGAGCCTGAGATGGAATTAGAAGTTAAAACATGAGTAAGTGAGTCTGGATGGAGGAGGAAACATAAGCTAGATAAGAAGTGAGTTTAGAAAAGGTAAATGGATTATATTTTAATGTAAGGAGCCTAAGGATTAAGGCAGATGAGCTGAGCGCACAGACAGGTATTTGTGATTATGATATCAAAGCCATAACTGAGTCTTGGCTGACAAGTGAGCAGGAGTGGCAGCTCAACTTTCCTGGCGTGGAGGTGCTGGTGTTGAACTGGGGTGGACAAAGTCAAAAGTCCAATGACACCCTGGTTGTAGTCCAACAGTTTTACCTGACGAAGGACCAGCTCGTGATTTAAAATAAGCCTGGTGTCATGTGACTTTCACTAGGTAGTCAGACGAGATATAGAGTGGGACAGATGCTGATGAAGGGTCACAATATTCATCAATGAATCAATTATTGCAATGAAGAGAGATGATATCTTGGAAGGATATCAAATAAAGCCTTATGGGTAGCAGTAAAAATATACTAAAGGGGTGAAACATGTTTTGGGGTGTGTCTAGTGCTACAGGAACTCCAAATAGTCAAGGAGAGTTCGACGATTAAAAACGTAATCAGATTTCAGAGAAGCATAAGAATAGTCAGGCCATAATAATAGAAGGTTTTAAATACCCAATTATTACCTAGGATGGCTTTACTGTGCAAGGTAGTGGGGAACACAATTCTTAAGTTGCTTTCAGGAGAATATTTTTAACCAGTGTGTAAAAAGCTCAGCAAGAAAGGGCAGTGCTGGATCAAATAGTCAGAATGAGCCTGGGAGCAGATAGAAGACATATTGGTGGAGGAATTTTAAGAATAGTGACCATAATTCAATTAGATAGAGAGTAGTTATGGAAAAGGATAATGATGGGCCAGGAAAAAGAGTTCTAAACTTGGTGAGGGCTAATTTTACTAAGATAAAGAATGATTTGGCCCAAGTGGACTGGGTGGAGTGACTTGTGGATAAAATTGTGTCAGAGAAGTAGAAGGTATTCAGGGATAAAATAGTAAGAGGACAGGACAAATATTTTCCCACCAAAGCAAAGATTTTTACCAAGACTGTAGAATTCTGATGACAAAGCACATAAAGGATTAAGAAAAAGTGTAAGATGCATGCAGCGACTGAAAGTTCAATACAGCAAGTACCAAGAGGAGCATAAAATGAAAGAGAGGGGGAAAATAAAAATCGAAATTAGGCAAACAAAGAGTGTGCATGAGAAAGCATTGGTTGAAGGAATAAGGAAAACCCAAAGTGGTGTTTAAAATATATAAAGAACAAAAGAATAGTGCACATGAGGGGCTATAGGTCATCTGTGTATGGACCCAGAAGATATAGGCCACAATTGCGTCAGTTTTCACAACAGAAAAGGACAATGCAGGTAAAGACATCAGGGTAATGTACAGAAAAATAGAAGAAATTACCATGGAGAGAGAGAGAGAGGGAGAGACAGAGAAGATTACTAGAAAATTTAGTAACCTTAAAAGTATATAAATTCACAGGCCCCCAGTAAAATGATTCCAGGCTGTTGAGGGACGCAAGGGAGAAGATATGAGGGTGCTTGGCAGTAATTTTCAAATTTTCTCTGGCCTCAGGTGAAGTGCTGGAGGATTGGGGGACTGCCAATTTTTTAAAAAGTCATCATGGAATGTGGGTGTCACTGGCTCGGCCAGCATTTATTGCGCATCCCTAATTGCCCAGAGGGCAGATGGGTGTCAACCTCCGGAGTCACATGCAGGGCAGACCAGGTGAGGATGACAGTTTCCTTCCCTAAAGAACATTAATGATTCAAATGGGTTTTTCCGACAACCAACAATGGATTCATGGTTATCATTAGTCTCTTAGTTCCAATTTTTTTTTTATTGATTTCAAATTTCACCATCTGCTGTGGCAGAATTTGAACCTAAGACCCCAGAACATTATCTGCATCTTTGGATTAACAGTCTCACGATAATACCACTACACTATTGCATTGCCCTCAATTCGATTATTAAAACAAAGTGGAAAGGATAAACCAAAAAAAAAGGCCTGTCAGTCTAACCTTTAGCGGTGGGGAAGTTATTAGAATTCTGAGGGACAGAGATTTTTCTGCACTTGGTGAGAGACAGAGATTAATCAGGGCCAGTCAGAAAGGATTTGTTAAGGGAAAGTCATGTTTGAAAAATGCTATTTAATCTTTTGAAGTACTAACCAGAAGCGGTGATAAGCATTGGTGTGGTCTGTATTGCCTTTAGCAAGAATTTATTTAAGATCCCTTGTGACAAACTGGTCAAATAAGTAACAGCCCTGTTACGACATGGAAGTTGAACCCCTCTGCTAAGTTAACTAAAACACCTTGAGAAGATCGCCTCGCCTTGCAATGTGTTAAAAATGTGTGAATGAAAGAAGATCCCTGATTTCCACTGCATAAATAAAAAGTAACAATTTATTTATTTAACCCTAACATGAACACTAACCAAAACTATTAACAAACCAAACACTCTTTCCCCTAACTATCCACTATCCCTTAGCTGACCACAAATCTATTAAATATGCTGTTCCAACAACACAATTACTCAACATTACATTAACTTAATTTCTCAAAGTCCATACGTTCTCTTCTGCTGTCTTCCTTCTGATCTTCCGATTCTGCTGTCTTCTCCTTGGGTTGTCTTTTTATTTTTTACTGCTTTCACAGGAAAAGACAATGCCTTCTGAGATTTCTTTGAGAACAAGATGTTGATTTCTTCAGACAGTCTTTGCTCATCGACTCTGTGGCAGTTGTTCTGACCAATTTTCATATTTTAAAGTTCAGAAAACATTTTCTACCTTAACACTCT
The DNA here is from genome assembly GCF_037043375.1 of Chiloscyllium plagiosum. Lineage (NCBI taxonomy): Eukaryota > Metazoa > Chordata > Chondrichthyes > Orectolobiformes > Hemiscylliidae > Chiloscyllium > Chiloscyllium plagiosum. The sequence goes on from NW_028270173.1 coordinate 58,138,353, forward strand.
TTTGACTTCATAATACTCCCTTAAGTAAAATATTAACCATTATAATGAAACAATGGCTGCATTTTGTTTCTAAATCTTAAAGCCATTATTGAATACATATGTCATGAATCTAAATTATCCCTCTCATGTTAATTCTGAACACATTCAAAAAGTAGCCAATTGGCCTTTCAATTCCATCATCATTTTCCTGCATCAATACAGTTCTAACCTGTATATCGCTAGTATTGATTGCAACTATAAAGGCTTTTTAAAAATTTGGTGTAGCTAAAACTGGTGTGGTAGTTACTATATGGATTTTAAATTCTCAAATGCCTCCTGACATTGTTCTGTTCACTGAAATTTCATATGCTTCTTGAGTAAATGCATCAGCAGTGCCACCACCTTGCTGAAGTTTAGTACAATCTTTTGGTGCTCAGTCCCAAAAATCAAAGCACCTCTTTCTTTAAGGATGGTCGTGGAAATTCCTCAATGACCTTTGTCTTCACTTTCCATGTCCGATGTTATACCCCAAGAATGTCACCTCTGCCTTCGCAAATTCTGTCATTTTAAAGTTTATTATCAGTTTTGCTTTTCATAATCATTCAAAGAGCATTATCAATTGTACTAAGTGATCTTTCCATGAATGACTAAAGATCACTACATCATCAAGATAAATGCCACAATTACTTAATCCAGCCACAACTCTGTTCATGAGTCTTTAGAATATGGCTAGTGCATTCTTCATTCCAAAAGGCATTACTCTGGATTGATATAGTCCATTTGGGGTTACAAATGCAGAAACTTATTTCACTTTCTCTGATAAAGGTACCTGCCAATAACCATGCAGTAAGTCCAACTTTGTGATATAAGTGGCTTGTCCATTTTTTTCTATACAGTGCTCCAACCTTCATTGAGCATCGCATCCACTTCCTGCTGGACCTGTGTGGCTTTGAGAAGATGAGGCTTGTAGGGGTATTGTTTTATCGGAACAACATTACCTACTTCCAGCTCATGCACAATAGTATTAGTCCTCCCTGTTCTCTTCCTGCATATCTCTTCATACTGCTGCAACAAACCTTTCAACCCTGTTCTTCGCTCCTGAGACAGATAGCTCACTATCATATCCCACTCTTCAAGGATTTCCTAATTACTTAACATTTTTTGAGGCACATCAAAATTCATGATATCTGAATTTGATTCCTCACTCTGCAGGACAGTAACCAACACCTGTTTCTCCGGTGGCTTTCCTATCCTCTGGCATACTTTACAGGTATAGCAAAATTCAACCACATCCTTACACAGTCCAGGCCAATAGAAGTGCTTTTGTATTTTAGCCTGAGTCTTCCTCACACCTAGATGACCTCCTCCTGTTAATTCACGTGCTACCGATAATACTTCCCATCTGTATGCTACCAGCAATACAATCTGGTACACTTCCACCCATTTCTCCTCTGAACAAACCTGCCATGGTCTCCATCTTTGCCTTAGGATTCTATCCTTAAGATAATAACCCTCGGGAATTTATTCCGATTCCTTTCCGGAGTACACATCATGATATAGATTTTTGTCGTCTCGTCTCTCTGTTCTAAGTCCATTAGCCTTTCAAGAGTAAACACCTCTGCCTGACCCTCTACCTGTTCAGGTTTTTCCTATACCATTATATCAAACAGGGTGTCAGCTAAATGAACCTCAACTCCTTCATCTTTCACTTTAGTTTTCCCTTCTTGCTGTAACTTATGATAGTTGGATCCTGTTACTACACAGTCTGAAAAATTACAGGGTTATTTTCTTTTAACTCTTCAGTTCCCTTGTTTTCCTTTGGCTTCTCCATACAAGGGGCATCACTCCCACCTTGGATCCTGCTAAATTGTTCGCAAGAACAAACTGCATTCCTGGAACTGACACTCTGTCAATCACTCCCACTGTCACTTCCCCAGTCTTGATTTGGCTCTCCAACCTGATCTTACACAGGGGAACGCTAAATTTCTGACCAACTATTCCACAAATTATCACCCTCTCATGTAACATGTCAGAAAGAGTGCAAATACTTTCATCCCTTACTTTTAGAGACTGACCAGATCCTATAGCTCTTAAAATTGTAACTTCTTTCCCTTTTCTGCCTGTTCTACCTGAGTAAACTGTTCCCACAGAGGTGAGGTCTTTATAGAGATCGAGTACTAACTCCATACCCAGCCCCTGCCAATGCTGTACACTCTCCCGCAGCTTCTTGACTCTATTTGGGGTTTCCTTTACTACTTCCACTAATCCCACTGGCTTAGCCTCTTTTACCACATCTTTTCCCTCAATGCCTGTCTTCAACGACCAGCATTGTGACTTTATGTGTTCCACCTTCTGGCAGTGAAAATACCTTTTCACAGTACCTTTCTTAAAACAGCAGCAGTGTAATTTTATGTGTCCCATTTCATTACAGCGAAAACACATGGGGTCTTTCAACTTCTTTCCACCCTCTTGGGTTTCCTTTTTCAGCTGTGGTAAACTATTCCCAATGTGATTTACTCTTTGTTTTATAGTGAAGACTCTCCCTTTCTCCCAATTTCTATCCATCATGAGATGAAATTCCTGTCAGAAGCTAAATTTTGCCTTATGTACCAATGCATATTCATCTACCATCTCTGCAGCCCTTCTCACTTCTTGAATTTTCTGTTCATCCACACAAATTCTTATCATCTCTGGAAGTGAGTTTTTTAACTCCTCCAGCAGAATAATCTCTCAGAGCTCAATGTCTTGTCTACTTTTAGGGCCCGCACTGATCTAACAAAAATACCATGTTTAATTCTTTTGAACTCAACGTAAGTATCCTTCTTTATGTTTCTGAACTGCTGTCTTTATGCTTCTGGTACCAATTCATAGGCACTCAAAATAGCCTGTTTGACATCTGTATAATCTCTTGACCCCATGTCAGACAGCACTGCAGATACCTCACTAGCCCTGCCTACCAGTTTAGTCTGAACTGGTATTACCCAAACGTTCTCTGGCCACTCCATCTGCCTAGCCAATTTTTCAAATGAAATAAACAAGGATTCAACACCTTTCTCATCAAAATGTGGCAATATTTTAACATATTTGTATATATCACTACCATTTCTCTTCATTTTCATCCTGTTAACTTGACTTTCCTGGCTAATTTGCACCTTCTGAAGTTCAATCTCTCTCTCTCTCTCTCTCTCTCTCTCTCCCTTCCCCTTTCTTCTCTGTCTCTTTCTCTCTCTTTTTCATTTTGCTCAGAAAAGAACCTATTCTCCCTTCCTTTATCTTCTAACATGGCTCTTCTTTTCCTCTTTATCTTCTAACTCAGGCTGTTTCATTTGTAATTGAATTTTAGCCATTTCCAAAGATTCTAATTGCCTTTGTGGCATATTTAAATGTTGAGCTATTTGACAATAACCTCATCTTTTTTTTGGAGACTCAGGCAATTCCAGCACCAGCTTGTCGCCAAATGCAGAAGCTTTTCTTTGCTCACCTTTTGTAAAATTCCCAAAGTCACTTCTTCCCCTCAGAAAACATTTTGTAATTGAAAGTGCCATTTCTCTTACTTTTAATCTAACCAACTACAAGTAACTGAAATTAAACAGATTTTTTTCACCTACGCTTTATTTAGAGATCTAGGACATTAATCACCAAGTGTGTTTATATCTGCTGGGTCCTTTCATACCCCAAATCTATTCAAATCTGTACACATCCTTCCAGCTCCTTGACCTAATCTGTCCAGATCAATCTAAACCTGTCCAACCCTGTCCTGAAGAAGGGCTTATGCCCGAAACGTCGATTCTCCTGCTCCTTGGATGCTGCCTGACCTGCTGCGCTTTTCCAGCATCACATTTTTCAACCCTGTCCAAGTCCAAGACAACGAGCTCCCAAACTGTTACAACGCGCAAGTTGAATCTCTCTGCTAATTAAACTAAAACACCTCAAGAAGATTGCCTCACCTCATAATCTGTTAAAAATGTGTGAATGAGAAATGATCCCTGATTCCCACTGCATAAATAAAAAATACAAATTATTTATCTAACCCTAACAGTGAACACTAACCAAAACTATTAACAAACTGAATACATTTTCCCCTAACTAACTACTATCCCTTAGCTTACCACAATTCGAATAATATACTGTTCCAATAACACAATTATTAAACATTACATTATCTTAATTTCTTAAAGTCCATACAGTCTCTTATGCTGTCTTCCTTCTGATCTTCTGATTCTGCCGTCTTCTCCTTGTGTTGTCTTCTTACATTTTACTGCTTTTACAGGAAAAGATAATGCCTTCTGAGATTTCTTTGACAGCCAGATGTTATTTCTTCAGATAGCCTTTGCTCTCCGGTTCTATGGCAGTTGCGCTGACCAGTTTTCAAAATACCCTCCTATTTTGTACCTCCCCCACTACATCGTCCCCTATCATTTGTCCAATGTTGTCAATACAATAAATTCAAACTCAATTGGGATTTGGTATCCTGGGCATAATTTAAATTAATTTGTTAAATTTGAATTGTTGTTAAAACAGCAACCAAAACTCAGGTATCGTTTAACAGCCAACTGTCACGTGTATTTTGGAACTGCCTGCCTCTTAGCTGTTCTGTATATTGGCAGTTATTGCTGAACTTTAAATTCAGAAAAGCATTGCTATCTTAAAGTGACCATACACTTTTTCGACTTTGTAACAGCTCACTGGATCCACGGCAAGTGACATTTGGATCCAAAACTGGTTGAGATGCAAGGAGCAGAAGTTTCTGTGACTGCAAGTCTGTTTCTTGTGGGCTTCTGCAGGCCTCGGAGTCCTCGCTCTTTGTGGTGTGCCTTAGTGATTCTGAAATATATGGTGATATGTTCAAGAAATTAACGGATGATATAAAAATAGGTTAGGTGAGGAGGATAGACATAAACAGCAGGAGGATAGTAACAGACTGGTCAGGTGGGCACAGCAGTGGCAAATGAAATTGAATCCAGAAATGTGCAGGGTAATACACTTGGTGAGGGTTAACAAGGGAAGAGATTACACAATGAATGGTCAGACTCTGGAAAATACTGAAGATCAGAGGGACTTTGATATGCAAATCCACATCCCTGAAGGTAGCAGTGCAGATAGATAACGTGGTTAAAAAAGCATGTGGGATACTTGCTTTTATCAACCAAGGCAGACAATGAAACAACGAGGAGGTTATTCTGAAGCTGTACAAAACCCTGGTTCGGCCACAACTAGAGGACAGTTCTGGTCACCACATTATAAAGATGTTGATTGCAGCAGAGAGGGTGAAGAGGAGATTCACCAGGATGATGCCTGCACTGAAGAAAGATTGAATTAGCTGAGGTTGAGATGATATCAAGGTGTAGAAGATTGAGGGTCATAGATAGGATGGACAGGAGGGCACTTTTTTAGTTAGTAGAGGGGTCGATAATGAAGGAGCATAGATGAAAGGAAGAGATAGAAGCTAAGAGGATAGTTGAGGCAAAGGTGTTTACTTCAGAAGGTAGGCAGACTCTGGAACAACTACTCACCAAATGTTACGAGAGTCAGAAACTCTGAAAACATTTAAGTCGTATTTAAATAGTCACATGCATTGCAGTGGCCTCCAGGGCTATGGGCCAAAAGTTGGAAAATGGGATTTAGTGCAACTATAATTTTGTTGACTAGACATAATAGCCTGCTTCTGTGCTGTAAATGTCTGTGTCCATGTGACTTCCTCTAAGGTCTATAATTCAACATGATTTCTCTTTGACTAAACCACATTAACTCTGCCCAGTTACACCAAACTTTTCTAGGTACCCTTTTATGATACTTTTTCCTGTGACAGATGTTCAGCTAAATTGCCTGTAACTAACTGCTTCCCTTTTTAAGTAGAATGATTTAAGTTCTATTTTACAATCTAATTAAATATTCCCTGAACCTAAGGGATTGTGGAAATTTAAGAATTGACATATCAACTATTACCCAAGTCTCTTCTGAAATAACTACACAGAGGCTGGTATCTGATCACTAAGTCATCCTTTATTTACATGTACACAGTATACTGGCTGTGGCTAGCCAGCTCGGAGTCAGACCTTGAAGTCAAGAGTCTCTGAATCCCCTGTTTATATCAGTCAGCGAAGGCTCCCTGATTGGCCAAGGTAACAACCCAATCAAGGATCTCATAGTCAATAAGATCCACCTGGTTTCAATCACTATACTTCCTTCAAGATCATCAGGATGAAGTCCATTTCGTTAGGTTGGGACCTCCAACAATTTGCTCAGTACCACTTCCCTGGTGATTACAACTTTCTTGAGTTCCTCCCTCCTTTCTATCTCCTAATGTAGATCTACTTCTGAGATGTGACTTCTACTGTCTAAAGTGAAGACCAGTGTAAAACAGCGATAAATTCATCTGCCATCTGCAAATTTTCCATTATTAATTCCAGACTTTGCTTCTGTAGGACCAATGATCACTTTGTCCACACTCTTTCAAATTTTAATAGGAACGTTTACTTTATCCAACTTTCTGAATGGACCTGGATCTTTTCACAATCATCTGTATTTCATTATGTAATTTTCTGTCTTTAACAATTTTAGGTAACTGTGCTTGGAACGTTTCTTTCTCGCTGGAATATATTTATTCTGTGTATTCTGAAATATGCTTTTAAATATCTGCCACTGCATCTCAACTGATCTATGCCTTAAATTAATTTGCCAGTTCTCTTCAGGTAGCTCTGTTGTCATGCCCTCATAATTATTGGCAGCGCTATAAGCTGAGGAAAATGTTGCCTCAGTGTAGCTGATTGAAGGGTTCTGATTTATCTTGGGAAATTAGGTACATTGCAACGTTCTGACTGAATATTCCAAATTCAGCTGTCAGCCACAGCACTGGCAAAGCTATCAAATCTGAGGCCAGGCTTTGGTAAAGGTCAAGGTATTCAGGTGAAATTTGTAAACAAGGCATTAAAATACATTTCAATAAATATGACAGCAGGTGTGGCAGCTACATTTTTATGGTGCTGGATTAACAATCCAAAGATTATCAGTTCAAATCCAAGCATGGTAAATTACACATATAGAATTACAGTGAGAAATAGACCATTCTAACTATTGATCTATGCTGGTGTTTTTGCTTCCCAACGTCCTCCTCTGACCCTCTTCCTCTCACCCTGTCAGCAGATCCTTCTGTTCCTTTCTTTCTCATGAGCTTATCTAGTTTCCTCTTAAAGGCATCTCTACTCTTCATCTCAACCACTCCATGATGTGAAGGTGAATGTAATTAATTTTGGAATTTGTGAAATAAAAACATGAAAATGTTCAGCTTGTCCTAAAAACCCAAATATTGTCCACCAAGGAAGTGAACTTGTTACAACTGCCTGGTCTGGTCTACATGTGACTCCAGTCCCACAGAACATGGCTGACTCTAAACTGCCCTCTGAAATGGCTGAGCAAACAATGATAAACAATCACTACAAAGTCCAATAATAAAAGCAAAACCAGAGAGACGTAGACAATCCTGACATTGTGTCAGAATAAGATGAAGGTGATCTCAGGCCAGGGAAATCTGTAAAGTCCCTCTTACCAAGGTCTGACAACAAGTCCCCAAGTGAGGACAGCTGACCACACACTAGTCAAGTAGCAGTGATACTCACTGAATCGTATCAATCTGGGAACATCCCAGACTCCTCCATCACAGTCCCTGGGTATGTTCCATCCCACTGGCAGGTTGGAAAGTTGTCAATATTGACTCCATGGAGTCAAACAAGTTCAGAAAATTACCATTCCCCTCCCAACTGATGAATGAGTCCTTCATCATGATCAACATCATGAGGGAAGTATACTAAGGACAGACCCCAAAATTGGGTGTCTGTGAGGTGCAGTGAGCCAACAGCAGCAGCAGGATTGTATTCCACCGCAATCTCACAGCCCGGCACAGCCCTCATTCCATGATTATCATCAAACCAGTAGATAGACATGTCAGGAGCAACACTAGGGATATTTCAGAGTCCTGGTTTGAACATAGTGAATGTACAACAGAGAGTTAAATGCATTAAAGACGAAGAGTAACCGGTAATAAACAGAGCTAAAGAGCTTCACAACCAAAAGAAGTCAAAACAACAGCAGATTTAAAAGGGAGAAGGACAGACAAAGGAAGCACATGGTGAGGTCATTGCAGGAGAGAGAGAACTTGCACAGTTTCTGCCTTTGATGTTTGAATTCGTGTATCGCTGGACATCGGAGTGCATCTGGGAAAATGATCAAACAATGAATTTCACAACTGATCTTGGAGGAACTTTTGGGCGAAGTTCACAGCACAGAATCAGATAAGTTAATCGTTGTTTTAAGTGTGGCCTACAGAGAATCTGCAGTAGTGAGTAGAGTAGGTTCTTTCTTGATTATATGTTTTTGGAGATATGTCTCTTGATTAAACTTAAAATATAAGCCATAACTATTAATTTAACCTGGGCAGTGTTTGTAGAGAAAGAAGATGGTGTTATTTTCTGGGTCTGTAGATTGTGAAGAAACAAAAATGGCCTTTAATAGAGTGATATGTACTTCTTGTCAGATGTGGGAGTTTAAAGAGAGTTTAAGGGTTACTGCGGATTATATCTGCCATAAATGCTGCTGGCTGCAAATCTTATCAGATCAAATGGATCAGTTGGAGAGACAGTTAGAAGCAATTAGGAATTTGCAACAGCAACAGTATGTGATAGATGGCAGATATAGGAAGGGGGAAAAGTCTCAGATACAGTCACATAGATGGGTTAACTCCAGGAAGGGAATGAGAGGTAGACAGCTAGTGCAGGAGTCTTTTGTGGATATACCCATTTCAAACAGGTATCCTGTTTTGGAAAATGTAGGGGGTGATGGATTCTCAGGGGAAGGTAGCACGAACAGCCAAGTTTCTGGTATTGAGACTGGCTCTAATGCAACGAGGGGTATGTCGGATTCCAAGAGATCAATTGTGTTAGGGGATTCTGTGGTCAGAGGTACGGACTGACGTTTCTGTGGCCAGCAGTGAAAAATCAGACTGGTGTGTTGTTTCCCTGGTGCCCGGATCAAGGAAGTCTCAGAGAGGGTGCAGAATGTTCTCATGGGGGAGAGGGGCCAGCAGGAGGTCATTGTCCACATTGGAACCAATGACATTGGAAGGGAAAAGGTTGAGATTCTGAAGGGAGATTACAGAGAGTTAGTCAAAAATTTAAAAAGGAGAGTAGTAATATCTGGATTACTCCCAGTGCTACAAGCTAGTGAGGGCAGGAATAGGAGGATAGAGCAGATGAATGCATGCCTGGGGAGCTGGTGTTTAGGCAAGAATTCACATTTTTGGATCATTGGAATCTCTTTTGGGGTAGAAGTGACCTTTACAAGAAGGACGGATGGCACCTAAATTGCAACGGGACTAATATACTGGCAGGGAGATATGCTAGAGGATTTAAACTAGTAAGGTGGGGGGGGACCCAGGGAGATAGTGAGGAAAAAGATCAATCTGAGACGGGTACAGCTGAGAACAGAAGTGAGTCAAACAGTCAGGGCAGGCAGGGACAAGGTAGGACTAATACATTAAACTGCATTTATTTCAATGCAAGGGGCCTAACAGGGAAGGCAGATGAACCCAGGGCATGGTTAGGAACATGGGACTGGGATATCATAGCAATTACAGAAACATGGCTCTGGGATGGGCAGGACTGCACATATGCTACAGGAAGGATAGAAAGGGAAGGAAGAGAGGAGTTGGGTGGTGGCATTTTTTGATAAGGGATAGCATTATAGCCGTGCCTAGGGAGGATATTCCTGGAAATATATCCAGTGAAGTTATTTGGGTGGAACTGAGAAATAAGAAAGGGATGATAACCTTACTGGGATTGTATTATAGACCCCTTAATTGTCAGAGAGAAATTGAGAAACAAACTTGCAAGGAGATCTCAGCTATCTGTAAGAAAAATAGGGTGGTTATGGTAGGAGATTTTAACTTTCCAAACATCGACTGGGACTGCCATAATGTTAAGGGTTTAGATGGAGAGGAATTTGTTAAGTGGGTACAAGACAATTTTCTGATTCAGTATGTGGATGTACCTACTAGAGAAGGTACTTGTCCTACTCTTGGGAAATAAGGCAGGCTAGGTGACTGAGGTGTCAGTGAGGGAGCAATTTGGGGCCAGCGACCATAATTCTATTAGATTTAAAATAATGATGGAAAAGAATAGGCCAGATCTAAAAGTTGAAGTTCTAAATTTGAGTTGGGCCAATTTTGACGGTATTAGGCAAGAACTTTCGAAAGCTGACTGGGGGCAGATGTTCGCAGGTAAAGGGATGGCTGGAAAATGGGAAACCTTCAGAAATGAGATAACGAAAATCCAGAAAAAAATATATTCCTGTTAGGGTGAAAGGAAAGGCTGGTAGGTATAGGGAATGCTGGATGACTAAAGAAATTGAGGGTTTGATTAAGAAAAAGAAGGAAGCATATGTAAGGTATAGACAAGATAAATCGAGTGAATCCTCAGAAGAGTATAAAGGAAGTAGGAGTATACTTAAGAGTGAAATCAGGAGGGCAAAAAGGGGACATGAGATAGCTTTAGCAAATAGAATTAAGGAGAATCCAAAGGGTTTTTACAAATACATTAAGGACAAAAGGGTAACTAGGGAGAGAATAGGGCCCCTCAAGGGTCAGCAAGATGGCCTTTGTGTGGAGCCGCAGAAAATGGGGGAGATACTAAATGAGTTTTTTGCATCAGTATTTACTATGGAAAAGATATGGGAGATATAGACTGTAGGGAAATAAATTGTGACATCTTGCAAAATGTCCATATTACAGAGGAGGAAGTGCTGGATGTCTTGAAACGCATAAAAGTGGATAAATCCCCAGGAACTGATCAGGTGTACCCAAGCACTCTGTGGGAAGCTAGAGGAATGATTGCTGGGCCTCTTGTTGAGATATTTGTATCATCGATAGACACAGGTGAGGTGCCGGAAGACTGGAGGTTGGCAAATGTGGTGTCATTGTATAAGAAGGAAATATATAATTGTTTTGGTATTAGCTAAAATGTGCATACAAGAATGAAATGTGCCTGCAAACAATGGTAGATGTTACAGACAAATAGATAAGGTGCTGTGAGGATGTAGATTAAGCCAGGTATGCTTGTACAAACAGTAGTTATAAGCATCTGTTTCCCACTTCTGCAAAAACAAAAACAAACCCCAATTAAAAGGTCATAAGGATCAATATGGTTGAGGAATGGGAGGAAATGTCACAAGTGGGGGAAATAGATAGCAGTGAAGGAGGATATACCTAACAATGGACCACAGCGGGATGTGGTGAAATGGCCAAAATTTGTACTTTGTTATGCACAAGGCCGAATAAGGCAAGAGATAAACAATAGTAATGGGCACCGGGTTGGGAATCCTATATAAGATATGTACTTGCTAAACTCTGCATGCCTATTTTAGGCAACACGCTTGCAAGCGTGTAATAAACATACTGATTGCTTCAGATCTTGTCTCAGACTGAAATTATTGAAGTGAGTGAGCTTTGTTTCTCACATTAAGCAATATTGATTGCTACAGGAAATACAATAACTATCTCAATCAACACTACATAAAAACAGAATATCTGGTCCTCATCAAACTGCTATTTGTAGTATCAAGCTGTGCACCCATTTGCTGTCAGGTTTCCCACATAACAAACAGTGATCATCTTCAAAACCGCTTCAGTGGCTTTGAAACATCGAGTGGTCATTGTAAGGCTCTACATGAATACATGTCCTTCTTGACAGAAGAGGTCACAGAGATAGTGATAGGAGATCATAACGGGATTTCAAAAGGCAGAAAGCATCCAGATCCGAACATCACAAAGAGAACTAACCATTCACAATCCACAGGATAATAATCAGCTTCCAGCACATAGAAGTCAACAACAGGAAATCAATAAGAATGCTCAGACCCTCTGCATCTCCCAGATAATTAAACCTCACCCTCCCATATTCAGGAATGAGCCATCAACAAAACTCAGCCTGGAAATCAAAGGGAAATGCTTCCAATAAACACACACAATATCCAACACACAGCTCCAGTCACACAGTTCAGCACAAAGCACCGAGTAAACAGCTCTCTCAGCTGGATCTTCTCACACAGCATAAGGGACATTTCCACCCCTGACTGCCCACAGGATAGTCAGACTGCCTGAAGACTGATGTGGATATTATGGGATACAATTTGTATAAAAGCTGCTCCTTCACTCACCATCTCCTCACTTGGTTTTCAGTCCCTATAGGAAGTGAACCAGCTCTGGAAGAGGAAGAGGAGACAATGGGCAGAGTGGGTGGGCTCTCTGATTGACGTCTCTCACAGTCAATCCAAATATTTCTGGAGCAACATGAGTTTCCTGAAACTTGGGAAACTGACCGGGGAAATGGAGGTGACTTTGAGCAGCAGATCAGGTGGGGATTTAAACTTGTCACTGTCCCATCTGAATAAAACCTCACTTATTGCAGCTGCTGTTTGGATTTTTGCTTGATGTGATCTGCTGTCAGTACCTATTCTGTCAACTGTTCCGCACTCCTGAAATCTATCTACTTTTCTCCATCAGTTTCACTTCTCTTGACACCAGGGATTTTGCCACCTTTCAAAGCTTGAGAAATCCAGACAGAAAGACAACACTGACACCTGCAGCTGTAACTAGTTACCACTTTAAATCAAACCAAAACGTTCAGGCTTCAGTTTACAGAGGGGGGGAAAGCATTCTGTGCACAGCCTTGGGATTTCACACATTAGAAACTTAACACCAACAGAAATAACATACGCAATTATCCGCTAAGGCTTAGTTAGCACTTCTGATCTGAGTCAAAAGTTTGGGGATTTAAGTCGCATTCCACAGACTTGAGTACTGAGGCTGGCACTCCATTGTAGCACTGAGGGTGTGCTTTAGTATCAGAAGTACCATCTTTCAGATGAGTTAAACCAAGGCCTACTCTGCTGTCTCAGTTTCCCATTACACTATACATTGTAGAAGCATAGCCAGGCAGGTAGCATCCAAGGAGCAGTACAGTCGACATTTTGAGCATAAGCTCTTCTTCAGGAATGTGGGAGGAGCCCAAGGTGGCTGAGAGATAAATGGAAGGGGCTGGGGCTGGGGGGGGAAGGTAGCTGGGAATGCAATAGCTACCTTTCATTGCCCCCACCTTCATCAACCTAGTGCATTCCCAGCTATGTTTCCCCCCACCCTCACCCCCATCTGCAGTTCTCATTGTAGAAGGCCAGTGGCCAACATCAATCCAACAATCAATGTCACATGAACAGATTATCTGGTCATTACCACAAAGCTGTTTGTGGGAACATTAATTATGTATCAATTGGCTGCCATATTCTCTAATTTTAACAGTGACTATACTTCCAAAGGTACTTAGTTGACTGCATAGTGCATTATGACACCTAGAATTTGCTCAAGTTGATATATAAATGCAAGTCCTGTTTTCGAAAGGAAACATTACACTTTAATTGAACTGAAAATTATGAAGCCTTTGACTGAGAGAGTATCCGAGCCCAAAGTAATATTGACCAATATTATGGTATATAGGACTCACTGTAGGATCCTGAGCATCAAGAGATCAGAAAGTCCAACATCCGAGAAGAAGATGATCAATGTCTCAGCCCAAAACACCAAGACCAAGGACAGCAATTCCAGGAGCTGCTCAAAACCAATCTGTGAAATGTTCACATTTACAACTTAATTCCTGAACAGTGGGATCTATATAAAGTCAGCTGTATTGAACTGAAGAAGGGCTTATGCCTGAAATGTCGATTCTCCTGTTCCCTGGATGCTGCCTGACCTGCTGCGCTTTTCCAGCAACACATTTTCAGCTCTGATCTCCAGCATCTGCAGACCTCACTTTCTCCTGTACTGAACTGTGTCCAGATAATTGAGTTTGCGCATCGCTATTAGCCAGAATGGCTGAGAGAACATTACACTCAAATATGCGACCTGGAACAAAATGATCAGCCTTCATTACTGGGCAGAACAACCCACAAGGTCACAACTTAAGGAGGCAGCACTTCGACAGCTGAAGGCTAATGCCCAAAGACAAATCCGAAAGTCAAAGGACATATAGTGGGAAGAGAGAGTTTCAGAGATTAAACAATGTCTGTGTCGTTTTGCATTGCTAACAAGTAGGTGAAATGATCAGTTAATCCATAAACAGGTGTTGTCACAATGGTATGGAAAGTGATTTCACTGAAGCTAAAAAGGAATGGACAACATAAACTATATGCCAAGATTGACATTGGTACAATATTATGTGTGATGTACTCATGAAACTGGCAAAGTTCTTGCAACTAGTCTAACATACCATGCATTGGCATTATCCATTTTAAATTTCAGTACAGCTCCTCAGAATACACCTGAAATATTTTCATGTCTTGAAACAAATGGACCACCTATCACTGGTCCACCAGTGCACACAGATTTACATATGATCACTGCCCACAAGGTAACCAAGCCATCAGCTGTAACACCAAAGATCCAGACCACAACATTGACCTCATACATTTTGGAAATAGCCAACAGAGCTGATTCAGCAAGCTATGTCAAATAATGACCAACTCCCACAGTCTAAGATGATCATCATCATCAGGTGGCCTAAAAAGATCTCCCAATCGGTCATTCAGACACATAAGACTCTCTTCAAGAATGTCACCTTCAAAGACAAACCATTTGTAATTCCTCAAGCGTCTTATTCAGTAATTTTCATAATTCCTCAGATACTGAAACACTCAATATCCATGTGCAACAAGACCTGGACAACATCCAGACTTGTGCATGTGACTTTTGTAGCACATTAGTACCAGATAATTACCATCTTCAATAAAAGAAAACCTAAGCATCAATCCTTGATCTTCAATGGCATGATTATAGCTGAATCCCCCATTATCACTAATCAGGGACTTATTATTGACCAAACATGGAACTGGATTCACCATATAAAGACAGTGGCTTTGACAGCATGTCAGAGGATAGGAAGCTTATAACGAGTAACTCATCTCCTGTCACCCCAATACCCGTCCACCATCTATAGCGTACACATATCAGGAATGTGATAGAAAACCCTTCACTTGCCTGATTGCATGCAGGTCTAATAACACCCAAGGAACACCATCCAGAACAAATGCTGCTTGATTGGCACTATGGAGAAAGTGAGGACTGCAGATGCTGGACATCAGAGTCAAACAGTGTGATGCTGGAAAAGCTCAGCTGGTCAGGCAGCATCCGAGAAGCATGACAATCTACTTTTTGAGCATAAGCCCTTCATCAGGAATTCCTGATAAAGGGCTAATGCTCAAAAAATAGAGTGTCCTGCTCCTCAGATGTTGATTGGCACTACATCCACCACCTTCAACTTTCATTCTATCCTCCAAAAATGCACAGTGGCAGCAGTGTGTTCCATCTACAAGATGACAGCAGTGACTCATCAAGGCTCCTTGGACAGCACCTTCCTAGCCCATGACCTTTACCACATAGAAAGACAATGGAAAAATCACCACCTGAAAGTTCCCCCCCAAGCCATTCACAATCCTGTCTTGGAAATATATCACCATTCCTTCAGTGTCACTGGGTCAAAATCCTGGAATTCCCTCCCTGATGGCATTGAGGATGTCCTCAACAGTTCACGAAAGCATCTCCAGGGCAATTAAGGATGGCAGTAAATGCTGGTCTAGCCAAAAACTTTCACATCCTATAAACAAAAAAAAGACTTGTAAGACCATATACAAATAAACCATATGGATGTAGTAAAAACTGAGATTGGCATGTGAATAGCCATATATTGTTCTGATATTGATAATGGCATTAGTCAATGAGTCAATTTGTGTAAACTCCATCAATGAGGAGAAAGTGAGGTCTGCAGATGCTGGAGATCAAAGTTGAAACTTTATTGCTGGAACAGCACAGCAGGTCAGGCAGCATCCAGGGAACAGGAGATTCGACGTTTCGGGCACAGGCCCTTCTTCAGGAATGAGCAGAGAGTGTTCAGCAGGAGAAGATAAAAGGTAGGGAGGAGGGACTTGGAGGAGGGGCGTTGGAAATGTGATAGGTGGAAAGAGGTCAAGGTGAGGGTGATAGGTCGGAGTAGGATGGAGGCGGAGAGGTCAAGAAGAAGACTGCAGGTCAGGAAGGCGGTGCCGGGCTGGAGGGATTCGGCTGAGACAAGGTGGGGGGAGGGGGGATGAAGAAACTGGTGAAGTCCAAGTTCATCCCCTGTGGTTGGAGGGTTCCCAGTCGGAAGATAAGACGCTCCTCCTCCGACCGTCGCGTTGTTGTGGTTTGGCGGTGGATGAGTCCAATGACCTGCATATCCACCTATCACATTTCCAACGCCCCTCCTCCAAGTCCCTCCTCCCTACCTTTTATCTTCTCCTGCTGAACACTCTCTGCTCATTCCTGAAGAAGGGCCTGTGCCCGAAACGTCGAATCTCCTGTTCCCTGGATGCTGCCTGACCTGCTGTGCTGTTCCAGCAATAAAGTTTCAACTAAACTCCATCAATCTCAATCATTAAGAGAATCTCTCCCTTCATAAGACACTCCTTTTGAGGCATGGTGCAATAAGATGTTTGATTCTTTCCTTGTCCAAGAACATGATTACATTCTGGTGACTTATATTTCACTGAATTCCTTTTTGTGTGGCAAACTAAAGATACCACTATTGGAATGATTGTCAGCATATTGACTGTAACATTCAACAAGTTGTGTCTGACAACGAACTGCATCTTTCAAGATGTGCAGGAAATGGGCTTAATATATAATCTCTTCACCATCTTCAACTGAAAAGTCTGACTGAATGCACTGTTCATACTGTAAAATCAATGACTGTGAAATATAAAGTGACATACCAAAACTTTCAGATAGCTATGTTATATATACCTGCTCCTCTTTTAGATAACAACTTACTTTCACTGGCAGCTCTCATGTTCAGGAGACCCACAATTCTTGCCTATCACAGTTTCATCAAATGGCTTGATGTGCATTAAAAAAAGGGAGAAATGCTACAAGACCATTCACAATAAGCATGTTCAGTTATCCCAGCATAAACCAGGATAAAACATGTAAGCCAGGATTTCCATATAAACATATGAGCTCATGGAATAACAGTAGTTTATTGTGTCCAGCTTAGTTATATCACATTACAATAAGCAATGGCCCAGTCTGGTGAAGAAAAATGTAACATATCCAAACTGTATGTCTTATGGTCACCACATATTATACAGAATGACAACACCGATACTGAATATATCATACCCCACAACAAATACACATTTGCGAGGGCAGTTAGGACACCACAGAGTGAAGCTACATTGCCAAGTTATGATAACTATACAAGGAGCAGACCTGGTCCTGTTGCACATCCATCAAGATGTTCTTGAATATTGAGACACTATATCTGTTTGCATTCTTGCATGTGTTATTAGAAAAGAGATCCAATTCTTTAAAATTGTGAGAAACAAAATTTCAGTCCGAGTCAAATTCTGAAGCAGCGAATTTTCTTGATACGTACTTGCAAGAACGGGTGCCTAACGAGTAAGCACTTCGATCTGAGGGTTACATTCTGATTTATGCAGTTCAGCTGCGTCTCTCGGTCCTCCCCTTTCACCCCATTGGTTACTTTTGCTGTACTGCGTAACCTATCACAAGCTCTAGCTTCACTTCGCCTTTGTCTAGCTTCTCTCCGCCTCTGTTTACTTCTCCCATTACTCTAAGCCTGGCGCCCCTTACTCTTACTTATCTCATTCCTTATATCCTAGCATAGTTTGCTGTCTTCGTGCGATCATCCTGCCAAACTAAATTCCATCCGTTGGACACATCACTCGGGCACACTATTTTCCTGTTACTGGTACATCCCGCTACACGGTTGCTCTGCCCTATTAGTCATTGATAATTCTACCTGTTTTCGCTTCTCCTATTCTCCTATGCCTGGAACATCCTGCTCCACGATTGCTCTGCCTTATTAGTCATAGATAATTCTCCTTATTTTCGCTTCTCGTTGTTTAGTATTTGCATGTGCAGCCTAATTTTGTAATGCAAGCTTTTGCAGAAGCAACACCTGTTCCCTTATTCTGTACAATTTTAACCCTATACCTTACAATCCCCCCCTTTTCTTTTTGGCTACTAATTGTTGTCTTCTGCATTTGTCTCATATGTCATCTTAGCATCATCCCCGAGACTTCATTTATAGTGGCGAATTCCTTAAGGTCACCCATCCCTTCATTGTTCAAGAGGTAGAGTTCTTCTGCCTGATTACCTTTTAGGGGCATTTGTTTTGCCAAGGCCGTCTCAATTAGCCACTGCGTTAGCCCTCGTACACAAGGTATGATACAACAGCCAATTTCTGCCAGTACCCCTGCTTCCACTATCAGGGAGGTGAGGATGGAGACTACCACGCCTTTCCACTTCCCAAACCATGCTTCCAGCCATCCCGTGAGTGATGTGTCCACTCCTGAATTCTCAGCCAAGTTTTCCACCAAGGTGGTCAATCCTCGCAAGGCACGAGAGATTGACCCATCAGGTGCTGTATTATTTGGAATAAAGGTACAACAGCTACCTCCTAACATCACACATACACCCCCTTTTTCGGCTAGGATCATATCTAAGGCTAGTCTGTTTTCCTAGGCCATTCTTCTGGTTGCATCAAGTTGCTCAGAAATACCCTGGACCGCATCTCTAGTGTAATTGATGAATCTTTGCTGATTATAGAAAATATGGTTTATCCAGTCCACATTCTTGTTGACCGTTACCCACCAAAATAGGGCCGATTCAAAACCTGCTGCAATCTGGTTGCGGGCCTTGAACTCATTGGGGACCCCTCTAGGAACTCCTATAGAGTCGAGACAAATCCTATCATCAAAGGAAGTATCTAATAACGACCTTTTACTCCTCTCATTCTTTGTTACTACCACCTTCTCCTCAAATGCCAAGGTGAATGGGATTGCCAATTGCACATATCTCTCTAAGTCAGGGGGTAGGGTAGGTTGCAATATTCTGCCTCCACAGTACCACCAGAGATCCACCCGGGGAACCAGGAGTGCTGAGTAATTCCCTCCTTTGTCCGTTTCGGTGTCATTCTGAGTTTCTATACATAACCTCAGCTCCCCCAAGTTTCTAGACCGATTTGTACCTTGTTGACTTATACACGATGTGTGATTCCCGACCGTGGTCAAAAACGGGGGGTAGCTTTCAAATCTATCTTCTCCAAGGGAGGGAACATTAGAGGTAGGGATACACAATTCCTATCATTCCATGCAGTCTTATCCTGATACAGGGCTATCATACTTTCCATGCCCTTCCTGTTTCGGTTCCACCCGAGCAGAAAGGGGACTATGTGGGCAACATGCATAGCAATTGCTTTTATTCAGAGTTTTAACGGTGTACTTTACCCATTCAACCCAGGCATTTGCGTCCCCGTATCCTGTTTCTATTTTAATGGTCTGCTTCAAGTCCTTGACCTCTATAATTTTTACCACTTTTGGTCATTGAGAGGGGCAAAAGGATGTATCTTACTATCAAGTTGTTTAGCTTGTTTTCCATTTCCTACAGCTATTCGGAAACAGCAGCCCGAAAAACACTTCCCAGTGGCTTCAATTACTATCTTTAAATCGTTACTAAGGAGTCGAGACCCGTTTTTACGAGGAAAGGAGTCTTCAGAGGAGGTATTTCTAATGGTGAGATATATCCTGTGGCACTTTTTGTCAGGACAGTCTAGGGCTGGGCAAAAGGGAGCTCTATGGATAGTGATGCCAGCTGGCAGTTTTTGTGAACTGTACCTTGTGTCCGGTAGGGTCTTAAGAATGATTTCGGAGGAACTATACTCCTTCTGATACTTTACATCTGCGCATTTTACTATGCTGCAAGCATCGACCTCTATTACTTGCTGATATTCAGACTCAGGGACCATTAATAATAAATATGGAGATGACAGCATCGTTTGACAAAATCCCAATACTAAGAAGGCTAATATGGTAACCCTAAGCATCCCCAGCATCCTACAATAGTATTGAAGGACTGAGAGATTTAACATGCAATACAATATATAGATATCAAAAAGAAACTATCCTGCGTCCGCATAAAAATCAGTTACTCAAAGTCTTTTGAGTCTGAGTTTCAGTGGTTCTTCCGTCGATTCGGCCGTCCAGACTTCTTTCTTAACCTGGGATTCCACCGGTCCCTTAATCCTGGTGTAGTGAGTCCAGCTTTTCTCCGCCGTTCTTATCGCCTTTTCAGTCATCAAGAGCCTGGTACGGTCCCTCCCAATCCGGTTGCAATTTAGTTTCTCTCCATGACTTAATTAGGACCCAATCTCCCGCCGGGATGGGATGAACGGCGAATTCAAGGGGCGGAGTCTGTGCCAATAATCCTTGTCCCCTAAGAAACGACAAAGAGGAGGACAAGCCCAGTATATATACTTCTTTAAGAACAGATCTTTAGTCTCCAGGGTCGGCAGTTCCCCTTTCATTCCCAGATAGGGCAGGCCAAACAATATCTCATAAGGGGACAGCTCCATTTCTTTCTTTGGCGCCGCCCGCACCTGCAAGAGGGCTATAGGTAAACTCCAAGGGAGTCTGGTTTCTATTATTAATTTCGATAACTGCTTCTTGAGTGTCTGGTTCATTCTCTCAACCTTTCCTGATGAGGGTGGGTACCAAGAGGTGTGGAACTCCCAGGAGACTCCTAACCCCTTCATCACTCCCTGGAGTACCCTGGAAGTAAAATGAGTTCCCTGATCTGAATCAATGCATTCCACTATTGCATATCCATTGTGTCTTTTACCTTCAATTACTCTGGAGGACCCATCAATGATCAGCCTGGTCCCTGCATGTAGAGGGATATCTCTAAGGTCCATTCTTACTTTAGTCTGATATTCTATAACATCGAAGCAGTCTGAGGGAGCTTCATCCTCCCCTTTCCAGAGAAAGGCAGCTGGATTCAGATAAATGTCTGTGATCAATGTAAGGTCATCCCTCTCTATTAGAATTGCTTCATATTTTAGAATTCTAGAGTCCTTAAGCCACAGCCCTGTTTTCTGATAAAATATGGTCTGTACCTGATGTGGGATGCTGACTATTTAAGGCTCCCTCAAAAGTAAGTTTCTGACTTTCTTCTACCAATAAGGCTGTTGCTGCCACTGCCTGCACGCACTCTGGCCGGTAATGTAGCTTTCCATTCTTTAATTAACAATGAATTAATGCAGTCACGTTTTAAATTAGCCATGAATCAATATGACAGGTCACTGAGAATGTGTGAAGGAATCCTGCCAATTAATATTGAGTCAGGCTAATACAATTGATATATTATAAATATTAATTATTAATTATATATATTATATAAATAAACTAATTAATCATTATCTGTAATTCAGGTTGGAAATGTAACAAGTGACTCAAACATTTTAAAAACTGTAATTGCGCAGTTCTGTTTGTTTACCAATCACTTGTGACTTCTCATTCTGTTTCTGTAATTGTTTTGCTCGAGCACATTCATTTTTAAGAACCTCAACAGATTCCATAGCACCATTTGCAGTTAATTCAATCCCCAATTTGGTGGCAGTATTTTGTCATGAGCGCAAAACTGATTCTTCGTGCCTCTCATCACAAAACTGTCGCCATAATCCAAATAACTCTTTCGTTCCCACTCCCTTGGGCTTAAATTTTAAGGATGACCTTGCTGCCCCCCGTATCGACTTGGAAAACTACGTCCTCTTTGTAAGGTCCCACCTTTAAATTTATCAAGGGTTCCTGGTGGGTCCCCGGGGGCAGGATCCCCTGACATCCCTATTCTTCATCAAGGTTCATAAACGGCACTGCCTTTACGTCCTTTTTCAGATCTGGACACTCTCTTTTAAAGTGACCCGTCCTTTCACAGTAATTACATCCCGAGTGTGAGGATTTCCGCTTCTCGCTTCACCCCTCTATCTTTTGAATTTTTTTTCTGGATGTCTGGCCATGATTTAGTTACAAAGTGTACCCTCAGTAGCCCTTCAGCCACTAGCCCTTCCAACACGAAGCATAATCTGATCCCTCCTGACTGAAAGGCTGTTTTCTGTTGACATATAAATTCAAATATTTACAAACCCAGTCTTCGTCCGACACGTACTTTGGCCAGAAGACGGCGGGATGAAGAATGGATTCCTTAGTCCGTACAAAGCAACAATATTTAATCATGTTTTTCCCTTGGACAAGTATTATTTTTCCTATTCCACAACATCCTGTCCAACGGACTTTCTGGAGGGATGTTGTCAGGGACCATTTTTTTCCCCGGAGGTTTTTTCCTTACCCTGGGCATAGCCCATATTGAGTTACTTCGTTAGACCCTTATTAACTACTAGAACTCAATCCCAGCCACCAAGGCAGTACTTAAAAGTTAATTTTCCTGCCTTGGTCCATGCATGGAGTTGCCTGGCTCCCTGTGCTTACTTACAACCTTTCACCTGGTTCAGTTAGGCTCTCATTGGATCTCAATCAGTCAAGCAGAAGGGGAAACACACTGCCGAGGAACACGGGACCGTTTTAAAAGGAATGGGACACGTCTTCCCAACCGTCAATGGTGCCTACCCTTCTGGTGATGATGGACACCCCGGACAAGCGCCCAAATTGTGAGAAACAAAACTCACGTATTAATAAATTTCAGTCCAAGTCAAATTCTGAAGCAGCGAATTTTATTGATACGTACTTGCAAGAACGGGTGCCTGACAAGTAAACACCTTGATCTGAGGGTTACATTCTGATTTATGCTGTTCAGCTGCGTCTCTTGGTCCTCCACTTTCACCCCATTGGTTACTTTTGCTGTAGCACGTAACCTATCACAAGCTCTAGTTTCACTTCGCCTTTGTCGAGCTTCTCTCTGTCTCTGTTTACTTCTCCCATTACTCTGATGCCTGTCGCCCCTTACCCTTACTTATCTCATTCCTTATATATGACTATCCTGGCAGAGTTTGCTGTCTTCATGTGATCATCCTGCCAAACTAAATTCCATCCGTTGGCCACATCCCTCCTGCGACTGGCACACTATTCTCCAGTTACTGGTACATCCCACTACACAGTTGCTCTGCCCTATTAGTCATAGATAATTCTACCTGTTTTCGCTTCTCACTGTTTAGTATTTGCATGCGCAGCCTAATTTTGTAATGCAAGCTTTTGCAGAAGCAACACCTGTTCCTTATTCTGTACAATTTTAACCCTATGCCTTACAAAAGGAAAAGGAGTACTGTATTCTGGCTGAAGCTTGGGGCAGCTGCCGCCAAGGCGCGGTGGGGAAAGACCACCGTGTAACATCTGCCTGCCTAAGAAGAACAGGGGGCCCACGCAGTCATTTGGGCTCTGCTGACGCCTCAGCAGAAGTGCTGGATAGTAAATGTACAGACTTGTATATAGGAAAAATAAATTATCGATGTCTGTATGTAAAGCAATGCAATGTGTGCACAAGAACGGCATGACCAATTGTATAGAGATCCAAATAATTTTATGAATAAAGTTTATTCTTGAAAGTAAAAAAAAGGTGGTTTTATTCAGATGGAACAACGACAAGTTTAAATCCCCACCTGATTTGCTGCTCCAAGTCACCTCCATTTCCAAGGTCACTTTCCCAGGTTTCAGAAAACTCATGTTGCTCCAGAAATATTTGTGATTTTTCAATGTATAATTTCAGTTACATCACACTGCAAATTTTTGCTATAAATTCTGTGTTACGATCGAGCCCTCCACAATCACCTGATGAAGGAGCAGCGCTCCGAAAGCTAGTGCTTCCAATTAAACCTGTTGGACTATAACCTGGTGTTGTGTGATTTTTAACAGTAATATTTGGATTGACTGTGAGAGACGTCAATCAGAGAGCCCACCCACTCTGCCCAGTGTCTCCTCTTCCTCTTCCAGAGCTGGTTCACTTCCTATAGGGACTGAAAACCAAGTGAGGAGATGGTGAGTGAAGGAGCAGCTTTTATACAAATTGTATCCCATAATATCCACACCAATCTTCAGGCAGTCTGACTATCCTGTGGGCAGTCAGGGGTGGAAATGTCCCTTATGCTGTGTGAGAAGATCCAGCTGAGAGAGCTGTTTACTCGGTGCTTTGTGCTGAACTGTGTGACTGGAGCTGTGTGTTGGATATTGAGTGTGTTTATTGGAAGCATTTCCCTCGGATTTCCAGGCTGAGTTTTGTTGATGGCTCATTCCTGAAAAAAAGAAGATGAGGTGTCATTATCTGGGAGGTGCAGAGGGTCTGAGGATTCTTACTGATTTCCAGGTGTTGAGTTCTCTGTGTGTGTTGAGAACTGATTATTATCCCGTGGGCTGTAATTGACGCTGTCCCACTGTGAGAATGTGGCCTTGCTGCACAGCCGTGTTCAGGGAATATTGCCTCTGGGAGATTGTACATAGGAATTGGAGTCGATCGTTTAGTGTCTTGAGAGTGCCCCGTGATTCAGTGAAGTTCAGGATGCATCTGTGACTGAATTCCATCCTCCCGTGCTTTCCCTTCAAACCTTCAGTGAACAAAACCTGTCAGTCTCAGATTTTATATTAATAATCGATCCGGAATCAATTTTTAGAAGAGATGTATATTTATTGAAATTCTTTGAATGCTTACCGCCTTGGTCATTTCCTAAAACCTGGGTTTAAATTTGATAATTTTGCCCAGCGCTGTGACTGACAGCTAAATTTGGGATGTGTAATCTGAGTGAGTGCAGTATATCTAATATCCCAGAATAAACCAGAACCTTTTAAACAGCTGCACTAAAGCATTATGTTCCTAAGTTTTTAGCATTTCCAGAGTCGAGAGTGGTGCTGAAAAAGCACAGCAGCTCAGGCAGCACCCGACGATTAGGAGAATCGACGTTTCGGACATAAGCCCTTTGTCTAGCATTTCCAGCCCAGTGAGTTTTCTTCAAATAATTTCAGACACAAAAGCGAGATCTTTCAAAATTTCCAAAACTAAACACGTGCTATAAGGGTAAAACTGGTCTTGATTAACATACTTGAGTTCATAGTGTCAGACAGCCTGTTTTACACTCTGCTTGACTGCCTTTTCCATTGTCCTCAGAACACCTGGAAGATGGGGTGCTGTGCTAAAGAAAGTAAGTAGCCACATTGTCTGCTCCTGCTCACTATCTAGTTTCCCTCACAAAGAGGGTTTGTGACAGTCAAGTTTAATTCCCAGAGCCAAGGGAATAGCAGACTGGCAGTCACTGTGGTACAGTCTGTAACTGAGGAGTCAGCCCTTTCAGCAAAGGAGGAGAGGGAATTGGAGGAAATTATGTTTACTTTTTCTGTTTTACAGAAAGATTGCACCATCTTACATCAGAGAATACAGAGTGGATAGAACTGCAGATAGATCCTGACCATCACCCAAGGAACAACTGCAGAACTGTGAGAAAACATCCAGTCCCTTCACAGCATTGCTGAACACAGAGAAGGCTGGGGAGTGAAACCACCCATCTGGAAATTAGTTGGGTCGGGGAGCTTTGACATATTATCAGATCTGAAACTGGTCAGTGGTATGGAGCCTTCCATCAGAACAACCTTGGTTCGGCTGTGGGTGATCGGTCAGGGTGAGGCTGGGAAGAAGTGTGAGTGGGCTCCAAGTGTGATGAGAGCTTCAATCATTCATCGAGCCTCATGAACTATTGACATATCCTTATGTGTGAGAGCCTAATAGACTGTAAGATGTGTGAGGAGGACTCCACAGGATTGTAAGTTCTCCCAACACGCAGTGTGCACCTTTCTGTAACAACTTCAGTAGAAGAGTTGCATCATGGAACAGAAGCCATTCAAGTGTGAGGTGTGTGAACGAGTCTTCACAAAATCTTCAGCACTTGTGCAACATCAACGAATTCACACAGGAGAGAAACCATTCACATGTGAGGTGTGTGACAAATCATTCTCAAGTTCTTCAAACCTCCGTGTACACAAATGCATTTATAAAGGAGCAAATGTATTCACCTGTAAGGTGTGTAACAAATCATTTTCACAGTCATGGACGCTGCGTGTGCACCTGCGCATTCACACAGGGGAGAAACCTTTCACATGTGATGTGTGCAACAAATCATTCTCACAGCCATCCACCCTCCGTGAGCACCAACGCATTCATACAGGAGAGAAACCATTCACATGTGAAGTGTGTGATAGATCATTCAGGCAGTCATCAAGTTACCGTGCCCACCAACAAATTCACACCGGGGAGAAACCACACAAATGTGAGGTGTGTGGCAAATCCTTCTCTCAGTTAACAAACCTCCGTGCACACCAACGCATTCACACGGGGGAGGAAGCAGTTAAGTGTGAGGTGTGTGACAAAGTCTTCACACAGTTAAGAAGTCTCCTGCTGCATCAGACAACCCACACAGGGGAGAAACCCTTCAAATGTGAGGCTTGTAATAAAGGTTTTGCAACATCCTCAACTCTCCTGATACACCAGAGGATTCACACAGGGGAGAAACCCTTCAAATGTGAAATTTGTGAGATGGCGTTTTCTCAAACATACCATCTATTGAGACACCAGATGACTCACACAGGTGAAAAACCCTTTAAGTGTGAGGTGTGTAACCGAGCCTTCACACAGTCATCATCGCTGATAAAGCACCAACGCATTCACACTGGGGAGAAACCGTTCAAGTGTGAGATGTGTGACAAATCATTCTCAGATTCATCGCACCTCCACAGACACCGAAGGACTCACACTGGAGAGAAACCTTTCACGTGTCAAGTGTGTAACAAATCATTCTTGAGATCATCAAACCTCCGTGCACACCAATGCATTCACACTGGGAAAATGCCATTCAAGTGTGAGGTGTGTGGCAAGGGCTTTGCAGAATCATCAGCCCTGCTGAAACACTGGCACATCCACACAGGGGAGAAACCATTCACGTGTGAGGTGTGTGACAAATCATTCTCACAGCTAGGAAACCTCTGTGTGCACAAATACATTCACAAAGTTGAGAATCTCTCATCATGCTAAGTGTGCAAGAAATCATTCTCTGACTCAACATCCTTCTGTACACACCAACATACCTAGAGAGGAGACGCTGTTCTCCAGTGAGGTGAACAACAATTCTTTTTGAGTTCCTCAGATCCCATATTCCATCAGGGGAATCAACTTCAAGGAGGAAGTCTTCAATTGTGAACTTCATGTGGGAGAAAGCAGTTCTGTAATTGCACAGAAGTATTTTATTGCACTGTGAATATTTAGAGTTTTTTAGATAATTTTTAGTTTCGGGATTAAACTTTTTCGTTCATTGGTTAAAAAGATCAAATATCATTGCAAATGATGGAAAAATGTTTTGCTGCAGTTGTACCTGGCATTGGTGAGGTGGCAATAATATTGGTGGTCTTCCTTTAAAAAAAGGATATACTGTAACTGCATTAGAAGCAGTTCAGAAATGTTTGATTTTACGTGATTCCTGGGATGAATGGGTTATCATGCAAGGAAAAGTTATACAGGTTTGACCTGTATCCATTGGAGTTTTGAAGAATAGGAGGCAAACTGCTTCAAACACACGTGATTTTCAGGGCATCCAACCGGGTGGATGCTGAAAGAATATTTCTCCTGTGGGAAGAGAGCAGAACAAGTTACAAATACAGGGTCGTCAGTCTTTGGAACTCTCTTCCTCAGGCAGCTTTGTTAAATATTTTTAAGCCAGAAAAAGATCCTTTGACTGCTTCCTCAATCAATAATCTATTGGGGAGAGGCAAGAAAGTGGAGTTGAGGGCACAGGCAGAATAACCATGTTCTTATTGAATGTGCAGCAGACTTGATGAAACAAGTGATCTGCTCTTGCTCTGAATTGTTAGGTTTGTATGTATGCTCAGATAAATAGAGAGAGCTTTGAAACAGCATGCAGACTCATTTAGCTGGAGACCCGGTATGTGCATTCCTTGCTGTCACGACAGTCCAGGGAAATGTTTTCTATAGCTATAGCTAAATTAGTTTAAAGATATTTAGTAGCCCTGAAAGGCTGTAAAAACACATTTTCTTTGAAACAACTCCACAGAGGCTGGTATCCTGTTATCACGTCACCCTTTATATGTGAACAGTCCTTGATGATCGTACTTCCTCTTACAGAATCAGGCACCAGAGTGACAGTATCTCTGACACTCCTTTTCCTTGGAGAGCCTACAGGGTTGTTTTAGCTTCAGGACAAATTCCTCTGACTTGGCATTCGACACAGGCATCATGTAATACACAGGAGCTCGTTTTCTTTGTGCCAGGAGCACCTCACTCAGCAGCAAAAGTATTGAGGTAGCTACTTCTCTGATTCTGAAGACTCAACAATGTTTGACAGAGAGGGTGAGTCCAGAGCATTCCCAAATGTTCTGAGAGGTAGGGCACATTTTGTTCCCGGATCATTTGAGAGTACATGGCATTGATATGATTCATATGTTTATTGAGGATTGTCCCACCTACCCGAACATTATATGTCACTAGTCCTGACCTTTTGTCAACCATGCCTCTTACCCATGTGGGGCCATTTGCATGATATTTGCATCAAACTTTGGCTCCTGTATTGAACTGTCTCTCTGAGTGGAGTCTTAGGTGTGGCATTAGAGTTCCTGATGTAGTATCACCATCCCCCCCAGATCCAGGAAGATCAGATTGAACCTAGTGTAGAGTCTTCCACGCATTAGCAACTCTGCCAGTGTAATCCTTGTAGTTGCATGACGGGTAGTCCTATAATCAAACAAGAACTGTGACAGCTTGGTATCGAGTGTTTCTTCAATCCAGCCCTCATAGTTTGGACCATTCTTTCTACCAGGCTATTGGATGATGGGTGGTAAGAATTTGCCCATATATGCCAAATTCCATTTGACTTTAAGAAATAACCAAATTCTCTGCTGGTAAGTAATGGCTCGTTATCTGTGACCAAGACTTCAGGACTGTGTTCATTGCAAAACATGCGTGCAATTTTTCTATTGATGTCCCAGTGTCTGATGAATGGATGCTATGCATGTCTAACCCCTTTGAGTGGGTGTCTACTTGACTAAGAATATTGAACCCACTCAAAGGACCAGCACAGGTGATATGCAGTTGAGTCTAAGGTTTATCTGGCTATTCTCATGACATAGCTCTTACAATAACTCTTGTCAAAATCTTCACTTTGGAGAGTCCTGGATGGCCCTGATGAAGTTCAGCCAGTATTCAACAGTGACCTTTGCTCTCCATAACAATATGGGGTCTCTCTGGATCCAACAAGGTTTCACTTCTACTTGAAACAGCCTTTTGGTTTCCCCCATTAATACCAGTTGTTTCAGTTTGGAAGGGACTGCCTCCTTCAGTGTCTAAGATCTGATATTGTTAGCTGTATCTGGGGCATATCCAGAAAGTTTAATATCATTACAGATGCTTCCACTGTGATTCCACTGGTAATGTACCTGCTAATGGGAGGCGGCTCAATGTACAGAGGAACCTCGATTATCCGAACAACATGGCGGGGAGTATTTTGTTGGGATAATCGAATGCTAGATAACACAGTTTAGCCAAGCATCGGGACCTTGCAATCTTGCCGGATAATCCGAAATTTGAATAATCAAATTCCGGATAATCAAAATTCTACTGTATTCGCTACTCAACTTCCCTGACAGTGTTTTAACTTATTAGAAACACTTAGTGTTAGAGACTGCTGCTGAATGCAGCCTGAAGCTATGGATGGCACAGTCTTGTCCTCTTTTCGTAGACCAAGTAGGGGTTCGTGATTGTGATTAACACAAATTCTCCTCTATAGAAGAATTTCTTGACTCTAAAATATGACTGCCAATACCTTCTTTTTCTATTTGGGCATATTTAAGCTCTGCATTAGCCAGGTCCTGGATGCGTAAGCTAATAGGTGGTCCTCTCCTTGGGCCACCTATCAGCTATTACCATTCCAGTGCTATATGGGGAGGCATTGCACATAATGCTGGATCTTTCTTGGGATCATAGTGTGCCAACACCTCAGATGATGACAGCTGTTTCTTTACTTCACTGAAAGCTAGGGGCTTTCTATCTGACCATTTCCAAGGCTCATCCTTTTTTTTAGCAGTTGATGCAAAGATGCAAGGGTGCATCAGCTTATGTCTGAATTTTGCATAAAAATTTACCAGCCCAAGAAATGACCAAATCTCCTGGATAGACATGGGAGCTGGGGCACTTTTGATCACCCTCACTTTTTCTTCCAACAAGTGTAACCTGGTCTTGTCAAGTCTGTAGCCCAAGTAAGTCACTTGGGGGATTTGGAACACACATTTTTCCCTTCTTAGGTGTAAACCTGCTGTGGAACAATGCCTTAGTAAATGTCCCTTGTCAGATTTCCCTATTATCTAGGTAAATGGTGACCTGAGGATACCTTGCAAAAATGTTCTCCATCATCCACTGAAATTTGAACAGACTGATAATACCCCAAATGGGAATCTTGAATATTGGTTCAAGCTGTTATGTTTATTAATTGGGAATTTTGGTCTAAATGCAATTCAAGTAAATGTGCCTCATGTCCAGCTTCATGAAGGAGACCACCACCCCTCCCAACTGCACCAGCTTTGCGTCTAAATCCTCTAGCTGAGAGGTTGGGTATTTATCCAGCTGTAAGAAAAGGTTTACTGTTTGTTTAAAATACCCACAAAAGCAAATTGAACCATCAGGCTTCAAAATTGGTAAGATTGGTATTGCCCATTCCATGAATTAGAAAAATTTCATGCTTCCTTCGCTTTTCAGTCTTCTGATTCCTGCCTCTACTTTTCGCCATAAGGCAAATGGCACTGGTCAGAATTGTTTCCTGGTCAACATGCAATCCCCAGCTCTTCCTGGAAGGCTTCTGGGTATTTAATTAGGACTTCACTCAGGTAGCAGTTTTCTAATTGAAAAATATTGAGTCAATCAAAGTGAATATCTCTTATCCAATTTTGCCCCACTAAGCTTAGGCCCGAGCCCTTTACTACAATCACTGGTAACTGAGCCAACTACTTTTCATAAGGGACCAGAACTGAAACTGTACCCTTAATCTGTGACAGTTTGCCGGTGTAGGTTCTCAGTCCAGCTGAGTGAAATGATTGTAACAAGGTGAGCCAACTGGACCTTATAGAATAGGAGTACCCTGACTGTGGCTGTTAATCTGGTCCAATCAGGGAGGCCTGCTTGACAGATGAAAAGGGGAGTGTCAGAGATACTAATACTCTGATACCTGACTCTGAAGAGGCAGAACTATAGTCAAAGGCTGTTCATGTGTAAATAAAGGATTACCAGGCGACAGGATACCTGCCTCTGTGGAATTATTTCACTGGAGTCTGGTGCAAAGTTAAGGGCTGGAATCTAGAGTGCATTTTATTAAAAACTGATATGGCTGCGCTGGTATGCACTGGATGACCATATAACCATTTCCCCTTCCCCCACCTCACCCCAGTTCCAAACTTCCAGCTCAGCACTGTTCCCATGACTTGTCCGGACTTGTCCTACCTGCCTATCTCCTTTTCCACCCATCCGCTCCGCCCTCCCCCCTGACCTATCACCTTCATCCCCTCCCCCACTCCCCCATTGTACTCTATGCTACTTTCTCCCCACCCCCACCCTCCTCTCATTTATCTCTCCACGCTTCAGGCTCTCGGCCTGTATTCCTGATGAAGGGCTTTTGCCTGAAATGTCGATTTTACTGCTCCTCGGATGCTGCCTGAATTGCTGTGCTTTTCCAGCACCACTAATCCAGAGCCAGATGTTTATCTTGATTGGTTTTGATTTGGATATTGCTGAACAATTTAACTGTTCCACATCACATGTAAGTGGACTTTCCAGTGTATGAACTCTCCTGGATACTGGCCTATGAACTTAGGTCTTGTGTTTGCATGCCAGCAACAACTATAATGGCTTGCCGGCCAGAACACTGTAAAAACTTTTAACCATTTGGCTGAGGCTTGGTTTTGTTTGGGGCATTGCTGTGGACTGACCTAGAGTCCCTCTAAACAGGATATGTCCTGAGTGAAGCACTGCAACTGCCTGCACTCAAGTGGTGTTCCATAAGCTCTGTCAGACTAACGGGGGTGTCCATTTCCATGGCATACCCTGCAACTTTATGCAATGATAAAGCCTGTAGCACTTGTTTGAAGTCCAGTTTGGCTTCAGCTAGTGGGTGTTTTTGCATGGTTACATAATTAATTTTGTTAATAGTAGTCTGTAAGCATCTCACAAAGGGTTAAACCAAATTCATAGCCCTCTGCCAGTCTTCTTAACCTAGTCAAAGGCCCCAATACAGATTCCCTGGTTTAAATTGCTGAGTAAAAGCGATACCATTTCAGAATTAGAAGAGGGTTGGTATCATAACATTCCTTAACTATGTCAGTCAGTTCTTGAAAGGTTTTAGAGTCTGGAGCCTCTGGGCTAGTTAGCCTCCTAATGACAGAAAAGGCTGTAACTCCACAGGCTGTCAGGAGAATTACTGGTTTTAAAATCTGCTACAATGTCATTTGCCTGGGAAAGTAATGCATTCTTTCCACATACTGGGTCCAGTCCTTAATGGCAAGGTTGAACGAGTCAAGCTTCCCAAACAAAGGCATGACGTAAGAAATGCTTATCCCAACTCAAAGATGACTGTTGTGAGTGAGTTTCTTCAGGGACATGCTTTACTCTCATCGCCACTAAAATAACTCAACAGAGGTCAGTAGCCCATCATCAAGTCACGAACAGTCCTTTATCGAGCGGCAATACCTCTCTACTCATCAGAATATCTCTTGACACACACTTTTTTTATATGTCAGCCAGGGCTCCCTGATTGGAACAGATTAATAGTCCCAATGAGGGAACTCATATTCTATGATGTCCAGCTGACTGACCTCGTTACAATTACTATGTATTTCATCAGATAAGAGAAGAAACTGTGTAAACAGCATTCTTGGAATCACTAAAAGGATTTTGATCAAAGAAGGTTTTAGATGACACAAAAAGAAACTATTTTTAAAATTTCTCAAAAGAGAATTTAAAATGCTTGAGTCTGGAAACTTATTTTGGAAACTAGGGTGCACCTACAACTAAGAAAGGGGGAGATGGTTTAACTCTGGACTTACCTGACAATTTATTTGTGGAGTTAAAACATGAGAAAGCTACAGACTTGGAGGCAATGGAGTTGAAATCACCATAGACTGTTTTACATCCTGAGCTTTAAAATTCACCTACACAGAACAATGAAAGGCTTCTTTCAAGACAAACCTTTGACTTAAAGTATTGTAAGAAACAAACTTACATAAAATATGATAAAAGGTGATATTTTACATCTTTAAGTGGACATGGAATTCAGCAGTGTTGTAATGGTCTTGAGAAGTTGATTGGAGAATGGGGGGGGATTTATTGTGTGTATTGCATGTGTCTGGATCATTATTGAGATATATAACACATTCCATGTGCTATTATTCTGTATTGTGTAAATGAAAACCCATCATATGTGACACATTTTCATTTTCTTCTAGCGGGAAAGTGTTGTGAATACCTCGTCCATTGTTCATGTAGAATGTAACTAGCAGTCTTAGGATTGTAATTTTTAGCTTGTAGGTTAGAATGATTCGAAGTGATAGAACTATAAATCAGGAGGTGAACTTACTTTAGCTGGGTCTGGATGTAAGATTTTGAAAATATATTGTCATGAATCAATATTGGTGAAAAAAACTAATATTTTTGGATTTTATTGAACCATGTTTTGTAAAAGTTCCGTTTGAATTTCTGCTCATTGGATTAGTAAGTCAAAGGCAACCTGAGAACAGGAAAGGGACTGCTTGCTTGATGAACTAAATGAACTTAAACATGTCAGAAAAATGTTCAGCTTCAAGCAATTGTATCTGCCTTAATTACACAATTCAAGGCCTCTTCATCAGTTTTAAAGAAATAAGCTAAAGGTTTGATCTCAGCAGCTTGAACTTAGTATTTGTTGAAGATAAGGTTTTATACTACATATTTTATTAGCACACCCACATGTACGAGACTTCCTTCTACTTCTTCATGATTTGCCTTCCTCCTCATTTGTCTCCATCCTCATTAATATTCTAGTTCCTCCCTTCCCTGTCGGCTCACTCCACCTTCTCATCCATGTTGCAACTTCCTGATCATTGTCTACATCCCTTCCCACATCAATAATGAGTACTCCAGCTCATTATTGTCCTCTCTTTTTCTTTGGGTTCCTCTACCTCGTTTTCAATATCATCTTCCTTCTTCTCATTGTCTCTGTCTTCCTCTTCCTCCTCATTCTACTTCTCAAGGGATTGTTCAACACAGCAGGACTGGAGGAGGTTACTGCGTGTCTGTGTTAATCCTCTGGAGGAGCTGTTCACCTTGTTCCACTCTTTCTTCACCCTTCCCATCACCTTTTCCCCATTGACCAACACATTTTTCCTTTCCAATTTCCTATTGAATGTCTTGATCGAACCTGCCTCCACCACACTGTCAAGGAGTAGCACTTGCTGTGTGAAAATGTTTTTCCTCATGTGACTTTTCATTTTTGACAATGATTTGAAATCTGCGCCTTTTAGTTTTCAATCCTTACACCAATGGGAACAATTTCTACCTGTCTACTCTGTCCAGACTCCTGATGATTTTGAAAATCTCTATCAAGTCTGCTCTCAGCCTTCTCCAAGGAGATCAGCTCCGATTCGTCCAACATTTCTGTATAACTGGTTTCGCATCCCTGGGATTCTGAGATGATCATGAAGCTATTCTGCACTGTCTCTAATGCCTTCACATCCCTCTAAAGTGCAGTGCCTAGTGCTATATGGAATATTCCACTTGCAGCTAAATGAGCATTTTATACTGTATCTATTCTATGAGAATATAACATTTATGGAACATTTTGAGTTCCAAGAGTAGTTATGCATTCTTAGGCATTCAATTCTGCTCTGCTGTAGAGTAGGGGCTTTTTGCAAGGGTTACAATAGGTCACTCAAGACAGTTGAGGAGCGAGCAAAATACAGTTCCAGTTTGTTGGGCAGAAATAGGAGTGGACTCCATGTTACAAGTGCTGATTTTAGCAGACCTTCAGGAAAGACGTCAAGAGCAATTCACCAGCTCTGTGTAGTAAGGACTGGGATGAAACAGAAAAGATACGAAGGTCACTCATGGCACTCAAAATCCTGCAAGTATTAGCACTTCAGTGCAGCAAAGATCAGTGTTTACCTCATATGACTGATCAAGGTTTAAACTCAGGGAATTTCCAGGGATATATCTGGCTTGCTGAAATGCTGCAGTTATGTTTGTGAATCATTACTGGTGTACAGTTTCAGAGTGCACAGAAGCATGGAAAGTGATTGACTATAACAGGATTAGTCAGTGAGGTAGTTTACAACTGGCTGTTGTGAGAGAGGTTCAAGGCTAGTGAAATGTTGTAATCCCTTGAGAAGTTTTGTAGGATTTGGTGACTCATCATGTCATTCACTTCTAGAGAAAGTTGCAGAGACATCTTTGGGATTTGTCTTGGTTTCATTTGGTGTTTGATGTGCACAGTGGGGTGTTCAATCATGGTCTATCAACCATATTTATTACATTGTTAATTATGGATGTTAGATACAAATTGTACATGTATTGCAGGTAGAATGACTGTCTGAAAATTGTACCGTAAAGTTATTGTTTTCACAAAATTGTGGAATCTTGAGGCTTTATTCTTTCAGTAAGTTCCATGGATCTTATCTTTTGAATACTTTAAAATCAAAAGGAGCTTGGCCTCTTACCAGATGGTAACATCATATTGGTGACCAAATTTGAGATCATAACAAACAGATTTAAAATACCTGCCTGCTTTTGTCTGTATGCCCCTATTGATTAAGTTGAGAATGCCTCATGTTTTATTAATCACTTTTTCAATTTGTCTTTCTACCTTCAATGATTTAGGCACCTGATACACACAGGTACCTTTGCGCTTGCACATCTTTTAAAACTGTACCTATATTTTATGTTGGCACTGTCACTGTCTGCTGAGTATACCAACCTGTCTGTGTTCTTTTGACATTCTACTTGTTATGAAGTTGAAGGTGTGTTCTGTACCTTAAAGAGAGAGCCAATGCTGTTCCGAACTGGGAGATAACAAGCACCTGTGTATACAACTGGATGGCAGTCCCAGAGCGTATTGGGAAAATTGAAAATATGTAACATTTGGCTGTGAAATGGAGACCTGAGTTTTGGTTGCTGCTTTGACGAGGAGAGGGACACGATGGAGAGAGGGAGTTGAGAGGGGAAGGGAGTAGAGAGGGAAGAGGCACTGGGGAAAGAGGACTGGGGGGGTAGAGGGACTGGGAAGAGAAAGGATGGAATGGGCAGATGAGAAGGGGGGCGTGGTTGAGAAGGAGTTTGAGGCATGCGGGACATAAGAGAGAGAGGGATAGGAGACAGTGGAAAGATGAGATTGGGAACAGAGAAGAGACGAGAGAGGGGAGAGGACAAACTGAGGGACGGAGTGGGGGAACAATAGCAAGAGGAGATGAGGGGGGAAGAGGGAGGAGACGCGATGAGGAGGAAATGGGTGGAGAGAAACCATGAAGAGAAAGACGGATGGGGAGAGAGGAGAGGTGAGAGAGAGGGAAAGGGGGAATAGTAGCAGGGGTGCAAGGGAGCGAGGAGAAGAGAGACAGGTGAGGAGGAGATCAGTGGCAAGATAAAGGAGGGGATGGGGGAGAGACTGGAAAAAAGGGGGAAGGAGGATCAGGGGAGATAGGGTGGCCTGGATGGAAATGGGGGTAAAGGGAATGGGGAAGGGAGTGAAAGGTGAGGGTTGGCAGAGGAGAGTGGGGAGAGAGAGGGAAGAGGTGTGGGGCTGAGTGGATAAGGAAGCAAAGGAGGGAGAGAAGGAGTATGGATAGACGGTATAGATATAGGGGCTGTTGAGAGAGGGAGGGAGAGACAGGGGGGGATAGGGTAGAGAGGGAGCTGGAGTGAGAGATGGGAATGGAGAGAAAGTAATTGGAGGTGGAGGATAAGGAATAAATAGGGGTTATGGAGGAGTATAGAAAGACATTGAGAGAAGTGAAGAATGAAAGGACTGGATTAAGAGTGAAAAGAGAGAGGAAGAAGAAGAAGAGACAGAAGAGGGAGCAAGATGGAGAAGGAGAGAAAGGCACACAGAGAAAAAGGAGGTAGGAGAGGAAGCGAGAGATAAGAACGAGAGGTAAGACAATTGAGACAATGGTTGGGCCACCTTTGGAATATTGTGTGTGCAGTTCTGGTCTCCCTGCTATCGCAAGGATGTTGTGAAACTTGAAAGGGTTCAGGAAACATTTACAAAGATGTTGCCAGGGTTGGAGGGATTGAGCTAGAGGGAGAGGTTGAATAGGCATGGGGTGTTTTCCCTGGAGCATCAGAAGCTGAGGAGTGACCTTATAGAGGTTTATAAAATCATGAGAGGCATGTATTAAGGTAAATAAACAAGTTTTATTCCCCGGGGTAGGGGAGTCCAGAACTAGAGAGTATAGCTTTAATGTGAAAGGGCATAAGTTTACGTTGAAAGGGGAAAATTTTAAAAGGGACCTAAGGGGCAACGTTTTCACACAGAGGGTGATGCATTGAAGGAAAGAGCTGCCAGAGGATATGGTGGAGACTGGTACAATTACAAAGTGTAAAAGGCATCTGGATGGGTATGTGAATAGGAAGGGTTCAGAGGGGTGTGGACCAAGCGCTGGCAAATGGGGCCAGATTAGTTTTAGATATCTAGTTGGCATAAACAAGTTTGTCCAAAGGGTGTGTTTCCAAGCTGTACATCGTTATCACTTTCGAATTTTCCAAATAGTTTAAATTATGCCTCGGAATACTAAAACCCAGTTGGGTTTGAATTTATTGTTTTGCCAGCATCGAACCAATGAAACAATCTGACGTTGGGGGCATAAGAATGCGGACATTTTGAAAATTAGTTAGAGAGCAGCTGTCATAGAGCCAACAGAACTGCCTTAGGGAGAGAAACTGCCAGAGAACTGACTGCCCATGTAACATCATGCTGTCAAAGAAATCAGAAAAACACTATCAAAGGTACCTTTTCATGTAAACCTATTTGCAGTGAAAAAATGAAGATGACCCAGAGAGATCAACAGCAGGCAAACTAATGTCAGCAGGGAAGACAAAGACAGTGCAATTTTGAGATTAAGTTAATGTAATTTTCTTAAGTGTCTTATTAGAATTGGGGTCAGATAGTAAGTAGTTAAAAAAATGGAGGGTTTAGATTTGTGAATAGTTTTGTTTAATGTTCCCTATTAGAATTAGAAAAATAATTTGATTTTTTTTCTTTAAATAATGGAATTTGGGAGCTCTCTCACTCATATTTTAAGCAATTACGAGGCAAGGCAAGCTTTTCTAGGTGTTTGGTTTAATTAACAGAGGGGTTCTACCTACCGCTTCATAACAGTTAAAATGTGAATGACAGAGAACTCCCAAATTCCACTACTTAAAGAAAAAGTATCAAACGACTGGATGGCAGTCCCAGAGTGTACTGGAAAATTGAAAATATGTAACATCTGGTGAAATGGATACCTGAGTTTTGGTTGACAACAACTCAAATTTAACCAATCAGTTTAAATTATGCCCCAGGATACTAAACCCAATCAAGTTTGAATTTATTGTTTTGCCAACATCAAACCAGTGAGATGATCTGATGTTGGGGGGAGTATAAGAACGTGGGCATTTTGAAAACTGGTCAGATATAAAATCATTGAACACTGTATCCTTGCTGGTCATTAAGTAACTATTTACATTAGTTCCATTTTCTGGTACTCATCATGTAATCTTTATTACAGTGATTTGTATGATCATCAAAACACTTCTTTAAGGTTACATTGGTTACTGCATCTATTGCCATTTTAGGTGCTGCCAGATCTGCTGAGTAACTCCAGCATTTTCTGTTTTCATTTCAGATTTCAATCATTTTACTTATGCATTTGTTCTTAGTCCTTCGGAGGGATCGAAAGGTGTGGGGAGAAAAGAGAAACAGGGTTGAGTTGTAGGTCTATAAAATGCCCCTGTTTCATGCCTGGCTCTCCACCTTTGCTCTCTTTCTGTAGCTTTGTGCAAACACTGACTAGTTATCTTCCTGAAGGACATTTATGAACAAGTTGAATTTTAATGATAATCCAGCAGTTTCCCCAAGTGTTGTCTCCACAAATGACCAGATTAATTTCTCATACTTTCACAACTATGTGTGTGTTCTGCTTTCTCTCTCCAGTTTTATTTTTGAAAGATTGATTAGCAATTAGAGAATTCAAGCGAATTCAAACCACACATCCAGACCTGACATTGATCCTGTTTATCATGACCTAATTATGTCAGGATTTTGAACATTGGAAGAAAAAGGCACCATTCACACTGGGGAGAAGCAGTCTGTGTGTGAAAGAGTCTATTAAGATTCATCTGAAATGTCAAAACACCAGCACAGTGACACTGGCGACAGACTGTGTAAATGTAGGGATTGCAGGAAGGGATTTCTTTACCATCCCAGCCAGAAACTCACCAACACATTTACACTGGGGAGAAGCCATTCACGTGCTCTGATCGTGGGAAGGGATTTACTTTGTCATCCGACCTGCTGATACAGGTCGAGTTCACACAGGGGAGAGACCATTTACCTGTTCTGAATGTGTTTAAAAATCGGCTGGTCTGTGTTCAGGCTTCTGTACCTTCTCCCCAATGGAAGCGGTTGTAGAAAAACATTGCTGGGGTGGGATGGATCTTTGAGAGACCATTAAATTTCTCCATGTGTGGAACAGGATTCATTCACTCATTCAAACTGTTACCACACCAACAAATTCACAAAGAACCACAGCTCTTACTCACACTAAGGAATGAAACATGGTCTTTGGGCTGTTTGTACTGACATTATTAATTAATTGAATTGAATTTATTGTCACGTGTACCAAGGCACAATGAAATGCGAGCAATACAGGCAGATCACAGAGTTAAATAGCATAGATAAGTAAATAATAGGTAAACAGCGGCAAAACAAAAATGCAGGTACAGGCAAATGTTAAGAGTTTGTGAGTCCATTCAGTATTCTAACAACAGTCAGGTAGAAACTGCTTTGAAACCGGCTGGTACATGTGTTCAGGCTTCTGTACCTTCTCCCTGATGGTAGAGGTTATAGATGGATGGGATGGATCTTTGAGAATGCTGGTGGCCTTTCCTTGACAGCGGGCCTGGTAGATGGATTGTATAGATGGGAGGTTGGTCTTTATGATTGTCCGGGCCGAGTTCACCACTCTCTGTAACTGTCTCCGATCTTGAATGGTACAGTTGCCATACCAGGTAGTGACACATCCAGACAAAATGCTCTCGATGGCGCACTTATAAAAGTTGGGTATTCACCGTCATGCCAAATTTCCTCAGCTGCCTGAGGAAGAAGAGACATTGTTGGGCCTTTGTAACCAGTGCATCCACATCAAGAGTCCAAGAAAGCTTGTTGTGGATGACCACGCCCAGGAGCTTGACATTCTCCACTCGTTCCACCTCTGTGCTGTTAATCCCTGGTCAACTAAAGATGTTTATATTATTGATAAAATGTTATTAACAGTTGTATATCTGTTTTGTAGGTTTTGAAAATGATCACATCATGTCTGTATATCAATACATTCACACTGAGTAAAAGCTGTCCACCTAAATACTGTGTTAACATGGATTCCTTGGTTCATCAGGATTGGTTAAGCACTAATACTTTGACATATCCTCAGATTTCAAACTGATTGATTGATTTATTGTTGTCACATGTACCAAGATACAGTGAAAAGTGTTGTTTTGGGTAATATACAGGCAGATCATACCACACAAAGTGCATCAGAGTAGCAGAACAGAGTGCCGTATACACAGTCTCATAGAAGGTGCAGAGAGAGAGATCAGAATTAATGTTTGAGAGGGCCATTCAGAAGTCTGATAACAGCAGGGAAGAAGCTGTTCTTAAATCTATTCGTACATGTATTCAATCTTTTAAATCATCTGCCCGACGGAAGAGGGTGGAAGAGAGTGTCACCAGGATGGGAAGGGCTTTGATTATGTTGGTTGCTTTCCTGAGGCACTGGGGACTATAGATGGAGTCAATGAATAGAAGACTGGTTTGTGTGATGAACTAGGCTGTGTTCATAACTCTGCAATTTCTTGTTGTCTTGGGAACAGCAGTGGCCAAACCACACTGTGATGCATCCAGATAGGATGCTTTCAATGGTGCATCTATAAAAATTGGTAAGAGTCCTTGAGTATATGCCAAATTTCCTTAGTCTCCTGAGGAAGGAGAGTCATTGTGCCTTCTTGACCATCACATCAACTTGAGTGGATCAGGATAGATTGTTGGTGAATATCACTCTGAGGAACTTGATACTCTCACGACCTCCACCTCAGCATCATTGATATAGATAGGGGCATGCTCTTCACTCTCCTTCCTGAACTCAATAACCAGCACCTTCATTTTCCTAATGTTGATGGAGAGTTTGTTCTCTTTACACCATGCCACTAAGCACCCAATCTCTTTCCTGTACTCTGTCCCATCATTACTTGAGATCAATGGTGGTGTCATCAGCAAATGTGTAAATGGAGTTAGGGCAGAATTTGGCCACACAGTTGTGAGTGTGTAAGGAGTGTAGTAGGGCACTGAGTATGAAACTTTTGAGGAGAAAGTGAGGTCTGCAGATGCTGGAGATCAGAGCTGAAAATGTGTTGCTGGAAAAGCGCAGCAGGTCAGGCAACATCCAGGGATTTTAAAGAAACCTCTGTCTGTAGTATTCTGGGAGAGTTTCCCCTGATGTGAGTGTATATGTGTGTTAGTGAAGTGAGCCAGCTCTCAGGGTGGGTATGAGGTAGAATCACAGACCCAGCTTTAGTAGGTGGTTTGAATTATACACAGAATCTCTTTAGGTGATATATATTTGCCTAATACCATGGGAAATATTTATACTCTCCAGTCTGGGAGGACTACTATCCTGAGTATGGTGAGGGGGTGGAAGGTGGTGAGACTTTACAGATTTGACTTACCTCAGCCCTTGATTTAATGTTTGGTTTTATATGCTTCAATGATTCGTGTTTTGAGAAAGAGTTTATGTCATTGTGAAAGGCCTTGTTAATTTTGATTCATTTAAAAGTTTTGTATGGATTTAAGATTGTTTTCTGCTGGTTTATTCGTCTTCTTTATGACCAGCTGCCAGCATTTGTTGTCTATCCCTAGTTGCCCTTGGACTGATTGGCATGCTCGACCATTTCATGGGGCTTTTGAGAGTAAACCATATCACTGTGCATCTGGAGTAGCTATTAGTAAATTAGATTTTTGCTTAACCCAAACTACTTGATTTGTCAGCATGCTGAGAGTTGGGATAAGCGGAGGCATTTTCAGCCTGGCAACCTGTAACTAGTGGAGTGCCACAAGGATCAGTACAGGGGCCACAATTATTTATAATATAAATAACATTTGAAGAAAGTGAAAGTAGTACAACCATGTTTGTGGATTATACAAAATAGGTGAGAAGGCAAGAGGAGAGATGACATAAGGAGTCTTTAGAGATTTGTAGATAGATTAAATGAGTAGGCAAAAACTTAGCAGGTGAAATACAATATAGGAAAATGTAAGGTGATGAACTTTGGCAGGAAGAAAAGAAGATCTGAGTATTATTGAAATGGAAAAAGACTGCAGAAATCCACAGAACAGAGGAATTTGAAAGTCCATGGATAACAAAAAGCTGGCATCCAAGTTCAATGGGGAGTAGGAAAGGGAAATGGAATATTGGCCTTTATTTCAAAGGGAATGGAATATAGAAGTACAGAGGTTTTGCTAAAACTGTACAAGGCACTAGTCACACCACAGCTGGAATGCTGTAAACAATTTTGGGCCCCTTATCTAAGAAAAGATATGCTGACATTGGAGGCAGTCCAAAGAAGGGTCACAAGGCTGGTACCAGATGTGGAGGAACTGTCTTATGGGGAGAGGTTAAGTATATTGGGCCTATGCTCATTGGAAAATAGAAGAACCTTACTGACCCTAATTCTAAGGGAACTTGGCAAGGTAGATGTGGAAAGATCATTTCCTTTTGTGGGAGAGTCCAGGACCAGAGGGCATAATCTCAGAATAAGAGGTTGCCGAGTTAGGGCAGAGATAAAGAATTTCCTCTTTATGAGAGTTGTGAATCTGTGGAATTCTTTATTGCAGAGGGCTGAGATAGACAGATTTTAATCAGTAAGAGAATCAAGGGTTATGTGGTTAAAAACAGAATTGTGGAGGTGAAAGTTAGCAGATCAGCCATGATCTCATTGAACAGCAGAGCAGCCTGAATGGGCTGAATGGCGTACTTCAGCTCCTGTCTTATGGTATGTTGATATTTACTGAAACACTGGTGGCTGCAGTAGGAGAATTGTTCTTGTATACAATATGACTGTTCCTGTGGGTTCGGATCCTATTTCCATCAATGGGTTTATAATTTCAAGTTCGCAGGAAGTACTGGCTGGACAGACAGCTTGTGATGCCAATGGAGTGAACTCTCATGAAGGACACTCCTGCTCAACCTCTCCCTTTGCCTGAGGTGTGGTGGCCCTCAGGTTAAATCACTACCAGTGGTCTCTCTCTCTCTCTCTCTGAGAGACCAGCTGCGGGGTCCGTTAAGTGACGAGAGTGACTTCCTTAAGAAAGGAAGAGTTATATTTTTATGTATATGGTTCAAAAAGGACCATTTTAGAGAATGAAGCCAAACATGTGTTGAAGGTGACAGTGGAGAAGCATTTGGCAATCACAATAACATACATTTTACATTTTTATGGAAAAGCAGAAATATGGTCTGCAAAAAATAATTTTGGGTTGGAGTAAGGCAGATTTTATTAAAATAAGGCAGGATCTGAGTGAAATTGACTATGTATAGATACCTGCATGTAAATCTACAGCAGAACAGTGCGAGGTATTCAAAAAGATCTTGGAGGAGTATAGGCCCAACATGTTCCCTTTAG
The DNA here is from genome assembly GCF_037043375.1 of Chiloscyllium plagiosum. Classification (NCBI taxonomy): domain Eukaryota; kingdom Metazoa; phylum Chordata; class Chondrichthyes; order Orectolobiformes; family Hemiscylliidae; genus Chiloscyllium; species Chiloscyllium plagiosum. Next base: position 58,182,196 of record NW_028270173.1, read on the forward strand.
AGTGAAATGTAGGAGCAACAAGCCCAAAGAACCCTGGATGTCAAGGAATGTTCAGAACTGGATAAAAAATAAGAGAGACATATGACAGGTACAAAGGGAGCAAAACAGTGGAGGCCCGAGAGGAGTACAGAAAGTAAATCAAGAGAAAGAGAATAGCTGGGGAAGAAAATAACCAGGGAAAGAGAAGGGTCTATTAGTGATCAAGAGGGCAATCTATGCATTGAGCCAGAGGACAATTGTTGGAACGTTAAATAAGTACTTCACATCTTCTTTACACAGGAGAAGGAGGATGCAAGTACAGAATTCAAGAAGATGGACTATGGAGTTCTTCAGCAGGTTGACATAAGAAGTGAGGAGCTATTGGAGGTTTTGGCAGACTTAAAAGTGGATTGTATCCCAGCCTATTGTAAGGGGGGGCAAGAGAAGAAATTCTAAGGGCTCTCACCCAAATATTCTAATTGTCTCTATCTACAGGAGAGTTATTAGCGGATTTGAGAATAGTTAGTATGATTCCACTTCACAGGAAGAGTGATAGCATTAGTCCAGAGGACTATAGACCAGTGAGTCTAACATCAGTGGTAGGCAAACTACTGGAGAAACTAATCTTCATTTAGAGAGGAAAGATTGGATCAGGAATAGTCAGCGTACCTTTGTCAGATGGAAGTCATGCCGATCAAATCTTGTGGAATTTTTTTAAGGAGGTGACTAAAGTTTTGGAAAAGGGTAGCGCAGTTGATGTAGTTCATATGGATTTCAGCAAGACATAGAACATAGAACATAGAAGAATACAGCGCAGTACAGGCCCTTTGGCCCTCGATGTTGCGCCGATCCAAGCCCACCTAACCTACACTAGCCCACTATCCTCCATATACCTATCCAATGCCCGCTTAAATGCCCATAAAGAGGGAGAGTCCACCACTGCTACTGGCAGGGCATTCCATGAACTTACGACTCGCTGAGTGAAGAACCTACCCCTAACTTCAGTCCTATATCTACCCCCCCTTAATTTAAAGCTATGCCCCCTTGTAATACCCGACTCCATACGCGGGAAAAGGTTCACACTGTCAACCCTATCTAACCCCCTAATCATCTTGTACACCTCAATCAAGTCACCCCTAAACCTTCTTTTCTCTAATGAAAACAGCCCCAAGTGTCTCAGTCTTTCCTCATACGATCTTCCTTCCATACCAGGCAACATCCTGGTAAACCTCCTCTGCACCCGTTCCAGTGCCTCCACATCCTTCCTATAGTATGGCGACCAAAACTGCACACAATATTCCAGATGCGGCCGCACCAGAGTCTTATACAACTGCATCATGACCTCAGGACTCCGGAACTCAATTCCTCTACCAATAAAAGCCAGTACGCCATATGCCTTCCTCACCGCACTATTTACCTGGGTGGCAACTTTCAGAGATCTGTGTACATGGACACCAAGATCCCTCTGCTCATCCACACTACCAACTATCCGACCATTAGCCCAGTACCCCATCTTTTTGTTATTCTTCCCAAAGTGAATCACCTCACACTTAGCTACATTGAATTCCATTTGCCACCTTTCTGCCCAGCTCTGCAGCTTCTCTATATCCTGCTGTAACCTGCCACATCCTTCCTCACTGTCAACAACTCCTCCGACTTTTGTATCATCCGCAAACTTGCTCACCCAACCTTCTAACCCCTCTTCCAGGTCATTCATAAAAATGACAAACAGCAATGGTCCCAAAACAGATCCTTGCGGAACACCGCTAGTGACGGCACTCCATGAAGAAACTTTGCCATCAACGACTACCCTCTGTCTTCTTCCATCCAGCCAATTCCTAATCCAAACCTCCAACTCACCCTCAATGCCATATCTCCGTATTTTCTGCAGTAGCCTACCATGGGGAACCTTATCAAACGCCTTACTAAAATCCATATATACCACATCTACTGCTTTCCCCTCATCAACCTCCTTCGTCACCTTTTCAAAGAATTCAATAAGGTTTGTGAGGCACGACCTGCCCTTCACAAAACCATGCTGACTATCCTTGATCACATTATTCCTATCCAGATGTGCATAAATCCTATCCCTTACAATTCTCTCTAAGACTTTGCCCACAACAGAAGTGAGACTCACCGGCCTATAGTTACTAGGGTTATCCCTACTCCCCTTTTTGAACAAGGGAACCACATTTGCTATCCTCCAGTCTTCTGGCACTACTCCTGTAGACAAAGAGGACATAAAAATCAAGGCCAATGGCTCTGCAATCTCCTCCCTTGCTTCCCAGAGAATCCTAGGATAAATGCCATCAGGCCCAGGGGACTTATCTATTTTCACCTTTTCCAGGATTTCCAACACCTCTTCTCTACATACCTCAAAGCCATCCATTCTACTTATTTGTGACTCAGTATTCACATCGACGACAATGCCCTGTTCCTGAGTAAATACTGAAGAAAAGTATTCATTCAGTGTCTCCCCAATCTCTTCCGCCTCCACACGCAACTTCCCACTACTATCCTTGACTGGACCTATTCCTACCCTAGTCATTCTTTTATTCCTAACATACCTATAGAAAGCCTTAGGGTTTTCCCTAATCCTACCGATTAAGGACCTTTCATGTCCCCTCCTTGCTGCTCTTAGCTCTCTCTTCAGGTCCTTCCTGGCTACCCTATAACTCTCAATCGCCCCAATTGAACCTTCACGTCTCATCTTGAGATAGGCCGCCCTCTTCCATTTAACAAGGGATTCCAATTCCTTATTAAACCACGGCTCTCTCGCACGACCCTTTCCTCCCTGTCTGACAGGTACGTAATTATCAAGGACACTCAATAGTTGCTCCTTGAACAAGCTCCACATATCATTTACACTCTTGCCTTTGAGTCTACTTTTCCAAGCCACACATTCTAAGTCATGCCTCACCGCATCATAATTTCCCTGACCCCAGCTATAACTCTTGCCCTGTAGTACACACTTATCCCTCTCCATCACGAGAGTAAAAATCACCGAATTATGGTCACTATCCCCAAAGTGCTCACCTACCTCTAATTCTAACACCTGGCCTGGTTCGTTACCCAGAACCAAATCCAGTATGGCCTCACCTCTTGTTGGCCTGTCTACATATTGTGTCAGGAAACTCTCCTGCACACATTGAACAAACACTGACCCATCTAACGAACTGGAGCTATAGCTTTCCCAATCAATATCAGGAAAGTTAAAGTCCCCCATAACAACCACCCTATTACTGTCACTCATCTCCTGAATCACCTTCCCTATCCTTTCTTCAATGATTCTAGGACTATTAGGAGGCCTGTAAAAGACTCCTAACAGGGTGACCTCACCTTTCCTATTCCTAACCTCAGCCCAAACTACCTCAGATGGCAAGTCCTCATCCATCGTCCTTTCCACCACTGTAATACTATCTTTGACAAGCAATGCCACACCTCCCCCTCTTTTACCCCCACCTCTGACCCTACTAAAACATTTAAATCCTGGAACCTGCAACAGCCAATCCTGTCCCTGTTCTAGCCATGTCTCCGTAATAGCCACAACATCGAAGTCCCAGGTACCAACCCACGCTGCAAGTTCACCTACCTTATTTCGTATACTTCTTGCATTGAAGTATACACACTTCAAGCCACTTTCCTGTTTACAGACACCCTCCTTGGAAATTGATGCCATGTTCCTAACCTCCCTACACTCCAGGCCCTGCACCCTGAAGCTACAATCTGGGTTCCCATGCCCCTGCAGAGTTAGTTTAAACCCCCCCCCAAGAGCACTAGCAAACCTCCCCCCAAGGATACTGGTGCCCCTCAGGTTCAGGTGTAGACCATCCTGTTTATAGAGGTCCCACCGTCCCCAGAAAGAACCCCAGTTATCCAAAAACCGGAATCCCTCCCTACTGCACCATCCCTGTAGCCATGCATTTAAGTGTTCTCTTTCCCTATTCCTCGAATCTCTATCACGTGGCACGGGTAACAAACCAGAGACAACAACTCTGTTCGTTCTAACTCTGAGCTTCCAACCTAGCTCCCTGAAAGCCTGTCTAACATCCTCGGCACTCCTCCTACCTATGTCGTTGGTGCCAATGTGGACCACGACTTCGGGCTGCTCCCCCTCCCCCTCCAGGACCCGGAAAACACGATCAGAGACATCACGTACCCTTGCACCTCTCCTTCGCGCTTTTAAAGGGGGAAAAAACCAACCCAGGTAAGCTTACACTAACTGCTTCCGGGTCTCGGCTGCCCCTCTGGTCGTCGTCACTTCCCCCTGGTGCTCCCGCTCTTTCTGTGAAGAGAGAGTGAAAGAGAAAAAAAAACACCGCTGCCCGCTACCGGTAAGCACTTTTAAAACCAAACGGTCTTACCTTCGCTGCTTATCAAGACCTTTGATAAGGTTCCACACAGGAAACTAATAAAGTAAAAGTTCATGGTATCCTGGGTAGTTTATCAAGTTTGATCCAAAATTGGCTGAGTGACAGGAGATAGAAGATGGCGGTACAAGACTGATTGTGTGACTGGAGCCCAGTGTGCTGTTCCACAGGGATCAGTGTTTGGTCCCTTATTGTTTGTGATATTCATAAGTGATGTAGTTGAGAATGGGGAATGATAAGTAAGTTTGCAGGTGACACAAAGAGTAACTGTGTGATTGATAGTGAGGAAGAAGGTGTTAGGCTACAGGAGTATATAAATGGATTGGTCAAATGAGCAGATCAGTGGCAGTTGGAACCTAACCCTGATAAATGTGAGATGATGTACTTTGGAAGAAGAAACAAGCAAAGGAGTATTCAATGAATGACAAGAGACGAGGATGCCAAGAGGAAGACAGGAATCTTGGAGTGCTTGACAACAGATCCCTGTGAAGGTGGCAGGAGGATTAAAAGGATAGTTAAGAATATATGGGACACTTGCCTTTTTGATTGTGACATAGATTATCAGAGCAGGGAGGTCATCTTGGAGCTGTACAGAACTTTGGGTAGTGTGTGACTCTGGTCACCACAGGGAAGGTGTGATTGCTCTGGAGGGGTTTGCAGAGGAGATTCACCAGGATGGAGCATATCAATTATGAACAGAAGTTGGATAAGCTCAGGTTGTTTTCTTTGGAGCAGAGAGGTTGAGGGAGGATCTGATAGAGGAGTTTAAGATTGAGAGGCATGGATAGGATGAACAGAAAGCAGCTTTTCCCCTTAGTCAAAGGGTCAATACTAAGGGACATAATTTTAAAGTAAAAAGCAGGAGGTTTAGAGAAGATTTGAGGAAAATGTTTTTCACCCAGAGGAAAATATTCTTCACCCAGTGGTTTTCTCAAACACACTGACTATGAACCTCAAAATCTTTAAGAAATACTTGGATGAGCACTTGAAGTTCAAAACATTCAAGCCTCTGGGCCTTGTACGGGAATGTGGGACTATTGTAGGTAGTAGCACATTTTTAGCAGTGGAGAGCAATGGGCCAAAGGACCTCTCTGGACTGTATAACTCTATGATTCTATCAACTTTCACAAACAGAGGATGTTGGCTGCAAATTGTTTTTGAACTGTAGTCAGTTTTGTAATGCAAGAATTATGGCAGACATTTTGCAGGGTTATAATCCTACTGAAGGACCATTACTTTAAAAAGAAATTCCATGACTGACCAACAGAACTACACCATAACACTTCACATTATTAAACAAACTAAACTTTATTTTATGGAACATAAAGAAACAGAGCAAGCACTAATGATACTATAGACTATAATTACTTATTATTATAAATTCAGTTCTACTTCTTATTCATACTATGCCTCCCCCAGGTGTTCCCTTTACATTATGAGACTCTTCGTTCACTTCTACAGGGGCCATCACAAAGTTGTCCAGAATCAATGTTCATTCTCCTCCACATAGCAGCTACTCTTCGAGATAAGACTTGTATAGAAATCCTTCAAATAGTATTTTGGCTAAGCATTCCTTCAAGTTTTCTTAATATCTCGGGTTTTGTGAATGCCTCAGCTCCTTGTTGCTGCTAAATTGAGTCATAGAGATGTACAGCACAGTAACAGACCCTTTGGTCCAACTTGTCCATACTGACCAAATATATTAAATTAATCGAGTCCCACTTGCCAGCACTTGACCCATATGGCTCTAAACCCTTCCTATGCAGGTACCCATACATTGTACCAGCCTCCACCATTTCCTCTGGCAGCTCATTCAATATATGCGCCACCCTCTACATGAAAAAGTTGCCCCTTAGGTCCCTTCCAAGCAAACTTTGCTGACTGCTTTCTGCATAAAGCTCTATGAGAACCATTGTAGATTTCTTCCCTCTAGTTTCAAACTAGACAGATCTTCTCTCCTGAAATTCCAACTGAGCTTGAGATTTACCATTCAGAGCCGTAAATAATAAAGGAGGTTGAGTGAAGTGATTACACCACAGTTGAAGAGGGTGAAGACATGACTGCCCAGCTAGTTCAGTGCGCTACGTGCTTGATGTGGGAGGTCAACGACTCTGGTGTGTCTGGCTCGTATATGTGTGGAAAGTGTGTGCACATTCAGCTATTGACCGAGCATATTGCAGCACTGATGAAAGAACTCGAGGACCTTAGGCTCATCCGAGAGAACGAGATCTTTCTGGACAAGACCTTCAGCGAGGTTATTACACCAATCATGTCAGAAGAGAGCAGAAGAGAGCAGATGATGAGGAAGGCAGAGAGGAGACAGGTGCAAGAGACCCCAGGTAAGTACCTGCCAGGAACAAGTTGAAGCTTTTGGAAACAGTAGAGACTGATGACACTGCCAGTTCGCAAGGCGGCCAGGTCTGTCAATCAAATTTTGGCGCAAAGGCAGAGCGGAAGAGTCGGACATCGCACAGAGCCGTGGTAATAGGGGACTCCATCGTGAGAGGAACTGACCGGGGTTTTTGTGGCAGCAGACGGGATTTAAGGTTGGTGTGTTGCCTTCCTGGTGCCAGGGTTAAAGACATCGTGGACAGAGTGCAGGAAATCCTCAAGGACGAGGGTGAAGAACCAGAGGTGGTGGTACATGTCGGCACAAATGATGTCGGGAAGAAGAGGAGGAACATACTCCAGCGGGACTTCGGAGAACTAGGAAAAAGGCTGAAAAGCAGGACGTCCAAGGTGGTTATCTCCGGTTTGCTTCCAGTTCCTCGGGCTGGTGTGGCCAGAAACAGGGAGATAATGGACTTGAACGTGTGGTTGGGGAACTGGTGCAGGAAACAAGGATTTAAGTTCTTGGATCACTGGGGTATATTTTGTGGTAAACATAAACTCTACAAAAGAGATGGTTTGCACCTTAATAGGTTAGGGACTAGCATTCTGGCAGGCAGGTTTTCTACTGCAACATTGCTACATTTAAACTAAGTAGCGGGGGGTGAGGGGACAAGCTGGATGTTTAAAAAGGAAATAGAAGGGAAAGTTAGAACGAGAGAAGTCAAGAAAGACAACTGTATCAATGAGGCAGAAAACTCGGAAAGGGATCATGCTGTAAAGTTGAGTGAAATAGGGGTTGATGGGAAGGGTGAGAGCAGTAACAAATTAAAAATACTATACATGAATGCACGAAGCATTAGCCGTAAGATGGATGAGCTTGAGGCTCTTTTGGAAATTGGCAGATACGATATTGTGGGGCTAACTGAGACGTGGCTTCAAGTGGACAGGGCTTGGGAAATGAATATTCAGGCTACACATGCTATCGTAAGGACAGACTGACGGGCAGAGGGGGTGGGGTGGCCTTGTTGGTAAGGGAGGATATTCAGTCCCTTGCGCGGGGAGACCTAGAGTTAGGGGATGTAGAGTCAGTATGGATAGAGCTGCGAAATACTAAGGGTAAAAGGACCCTCTTGGGAGTCATCTACAGGCCCCCAAACAGTAGTCTAGATGTCAGATGTAAGTTGAATCAGGAGCTGAAATTGGCCTGTCGCAAAGATGTTATTATAGTTGTTATGGGGGATTTTAACATGCAGGTAGACTGGGAGGATCAGGATGGTATTGGACCTCAAGAAATAGACTTTGTGGAGTGCCTCAGAGATGGATTCTTAGAGCAGTGGTGCTGGAGCCGACCAGGGAGAAGGCAATTCTGGATCTGGTATTGTGTAACGAACCAGAATTGGTCAGAGACCTCGAAGTGAAGGAGCCATTGGGAAGTAGTGACCATAATACATTAAGCTTCAATCTGCAATTTGAGAGGGAGCGGGTACAGTCGGAAGTGACAGTACTTCTGTTGAATAAAGATAACTATGGAGCTATGAGGGAGGAGCTGGCCAAAGTTCAATGGTGCAATACCTTAGCAGGGATGACCGTGGAGGAACAATGGCGGATATTTCTGTGTATAATGCAGAAGTTGCAGGATCAGTTCATTCCTAAAAGGAAGAAAGATCCCAGGAGGAGGCATGGGCGGCCGTGGCTGACGAGGGAAGTTAAGAAACATATAAAGTTTAAAGAGAAAAAGTATAACATAGCAAAGATAAGTGGGAAAACTGAGGACTGGGAAGCTTTTAAAGAGCAACTAAGGATTACTAAGAAGGAAATACACAGAGGAAAAATGAGGTACGAAGGTAAATTGGCCAATAATATAAAGGAGGATAGTAAAAGCTTTTTTAGGTATGTGCAAGGCAAAAAAATGGTTAGGACTAAAATTGGGCCCTTGAAGACAGAAACAGGGGAATATATTATGGGGAACAAAGAAATGGGCACAAGAATTAAATGGGTACTTCAGATCCGTGTTCATTGGGGAAGACACAAGCAATTTCCCTGAGGTAACAGTGGCTGAAGGACCTGAACTTAAGGGAATTTATATTTGCCAGGATTTGGTGTTGGAGGGACTGTTAGGTCTGAAGGTTGATAAGTCTCTGGAGCCTGATGGTCTACATCCCAGGGTACTGAAGGAGGTGGCTTGGGAAATCGTGGATGCGTTGGTGATTATTTCCCAGAGATCGATAGATTCAGGGTCGGTTCCTGAGGATTGGAGGGTGGCTAATGTTATACCACTTTTTAAGAAAGGTGGGAGAGAGAAAACAGGAAATTATAGACCAGTTAGTCTGACCTCAGTGGTGGGAAAGATGCTGGAGTCTATTATAAAGGATGAAGTTACGGCACATCTGGATAGTAGTAACATGATAGGACAGAGTCAGCATGGATTTATGAAGGGGAAATCATGCTTGACTAATCTCCTTGAATTTTTTGAGGATGTAACTCTGAAGATGGACGAGGGAGATACAGTAGATGTAGTGTACCTGGACTTTTGGAAAGCTTTTGATAAACTTCCACATAGGAGATTAGTGAGCAAAATTAGGGCGCATGGTATTGGGGGCAAAGTACTAGATTGGATTGAAAATTGGTTGGCTGATAGGAAACAAAGGCTAGTGATAAACGGCTCCATTTTGAAATGGCAGGCAGTGACCAGTGGGGTACCGCAGGGATCCGTGCTGGGACCGCAGCTTTTTACAATATATGTTAATGATATAGAAGATGGTATCAGCAATAACATTAGCAAATTTGCTGATGATACTAAGCTGGGTGGCAGGGTGAAATGTGATGAGGATGTTAGGAGATTACAGGGTGACCTGGACAGATGCATGGCAGATGCAGTTTAATGTGGATAAATGTATGGTTATCCACTTTGGTGGCAAGAACAGGAAGGCAGATTACTACCTAAATGGAGTCACGTTAGGTAAAGGGGCAGTACAGAGAGATCTGGGTGTTCTTGTACACCAGTCAATGAAGGTAAGCATGCAGGTACAGCAGGTAGTGAAGAAGGCTAATAGCATGCTGGCCTTCATAACAAGAGGAATTGAGTATAGAAGCAAAGAGGTGCTTCTGCAGCTGTACAGGGCCCTGGTGAGACCACACCTGGAGTATTGTGTGCAGTTCTGGTCTCCAAATTTGAGGAAAGACATTCTGGCTATTGAGGGAGTGCAGCGTAGGTTCATGAGGTCAATTCCTGGAATGGCGGGATTACCTTACACTGAAAGACTGAAGCGACTGGGCTTGTATACCCTTGAGTTTAGAAGACTGAGAGGGGATCTGATTGAGACATATAAGATTATGAAACGTTTGGACACTGGCAGCAGGAAACATGTTTCCGCTGATGGGTGAGTGCCGAACCAGAGGTCACAGCTTAAAAATACGGGGTAGACCATTTAGGACAGAGATGAGGAGAAACGTCTTCACCCAGAGAGTGGTGGCTGTGTGGAATGCTCTGCCCCAGAGGGCAGTGGAGGCCCAGTCTCTGGATTCAGTTAAGAAAGAGTTGGATAGAGCTCTCAAGGATAGTGGAATCAAGGGTTATGGAGATAAGGCAGGAACAGGATACTGATTAAGGATGATCAGCCATGATCATATTGAATGGCGGTGCAGGCTCGAAGGGCAGAATGGCCTACTCCTGCACCTATTACCTATTGTCTATTGTCTATTAGTACTTTCTCTGTTTTAAACTCTCTTAATTCAGTGGGATGGAGAAGATGCCAGAGCAAACCTGCAACTGTCTTTTGTGTGCAAACACCCAGCTAAATAAAACAAAATAAACTTCTATCTTACATTTTTGATTCCATAACTGCTGTCTCGCACTCTCTCCAAAATACCTGTGTCCATGATGGAACCCCCATGTTTAAAAATATCCTCTCAGCTTTTCTCCTCAAAGCTATATATGCAATTTAAATCTTTTACTGAAGGAAGGATAGACCTCTTGCTCTGTAACAAACTGAAAGGTGACCCCCCTGACTTATTAATTTCACACCTCTATCCCTGAGCTTTAAACAAACATTGGCTCGTTCACTTCCATCATAAAAGCAGGAAGTGCTGAAGCAACTCAGCAGGTCCGGCAGCCTGTTGTTGTGTGATTTTTAACTTTGTCCACCCCAGTCCAACACTGGCACCTCCACAGCATGTGTAAAGACAGAAGCAGCATTAACATTGAAGTTGAAAAGAATCAAACTGGACACAAATCATGAACTGTGAAACAGGAAACATCAATCCACAAATGCTACCAAAACTGCTGAGTTTCAACAGCAGCTCTTGTTTTTATTTCAGAGTTCCAGCATCCACAGAATTTTTGCTTTTATTTATAATTTTGCTTTTTACTGTCACGAAACTTCACATCAGAGTTACAACCAGTTTCTCAAATAGTTTACCCCATTTATCTAGTTAACACCAATTCATAAAATAAAGTTATATCCAAAACAAATACACATTTATATGTTTCCTTAAACGAGGAAAGAAACTGCATACACTATTTGAGATGTGGTCTCACCAATGTCCTGTATAACTGAAGCATAACAATCTTACCTTCATATTCAATTCCCCTCATAATACAAGTTAATATCCCATAAACCTTCTAGATTATGTGCTGTACCTGCAAACTAATATTTTGTGAATCATGCGCTAGACTTAAATTAAATCCCTCTTCAACTCAGAATTCTGCGTTTGTTGACATTTAAGTAATGCACTACAGTTTTATTCTTCCTGCCAAAGTGAACAACTTCATATTTTCCCTCATTATACTCCATCTACCAGATTTTTTTCACTTAATATATTTATATTTCTTTATAATTTCCTGACATCTTTTACACAAAATACTTTAGTGCCCATCTTGGTGTTAACTGTGAATTCAGCTACCATGGCTTTATGTCTGAGTTCCTGAAGCTGTGAAAGGTGATAAAGTCCCTGGTGCTGGCTGGAATGGACATTGAGTCATAGAGATGTACAGCACAGTAACAGACCCTTTAGTCCAACTCGTCCATACCGACCAAATATATTAAATTAATCTAGTCCCATTTGCCAACACTTGACCCATATGGCTCTAAACCCTTCCTATTCAGGTATCCATACATCGTACCAGCTTCCACCACTTACTCTGGCAGCTCATTCTATATATACACCACCCTCTACATGAAAAAAGTTGCCCCTTAGGTCCCTTATAGATCTTTCCCCTCTCACTCTAAACCCTTCATGGTTCTGGACTACCCCACCAACCCCAGGGAAAAGACCTTGTTTATTAACCTTATCCATGATTTTAGAAACCTCTATACGGTCACCCCTCAGCCTCCAACGTGACAGGGAAAACAGCAGCAGCCTTTTCAGCCTCTCCCTATAAACCTCCAAACCCGGCAATATCCGTCGAAATCTTTTCTGAACTTTTCAAGTTTCACAATATCCTTGCTAAAGGAGGGAGACCAGAATTGCATGCAATATTCCAAACGTGGCTTGATCACTGTCCTGTACAGCCACAACATGACCTCCCAACTCCTACTCAATGCTCTGACCAGTAAAGGCAAGTTTACCAAACGCCTTCTTCAGTATCCTATCTACCTGAGACTCCACTTTCCGCGGACCTCCAAGGTCCCTTTGTTCAGTAACACTCCCTAGGACCTTACCATTAAGTGTATGAGTCCTGCCCTGATTTGCCTTTCCAAAGTGCAGGACCTCACATTTATCTAAATTAAACTCCATCTGCCATTCCTCAGCCCATTGGCCCATCTGATCAAGATCCCATTGCACTCTACGGTACTCTTCTTCACTGTCCACTACATCTCCAATTTTGGTGTTACCTACAAACGTACTAACTATACCTCCCATGTTCATATCTAAATCATTTATATAAATGACAAAAAGCAGTGGACCCAGCACCAATTCTTGTGGCACACCACTGATCACAAGCCTCCAGTCTGAAAAGTAACCCTCCACCACCAGCCTCTGTCTTCTCCCTGTATTCCATGCTTTTTAACTTTGATAACCAGTCTACCATGAGGACCTTATCAAAGGCCTTGCTGAAGTCCATATAGATTACATCCACCACCTCTTCCCTCATCAATTCTCTTTGTTACTTCTTCAAAAAAGCTCCATCATGTTAGTGAGCCATGATTTCCCAAGCACAAAGAGAAAGTGAGGACTGGAGATGCTGGAGAGTCAGAATTGAAGAGAGTAACACTGGAAAAGCACAACAGGTCAGGCAGCATCTGAGTAACAAAAGGGTCAACGTTTAGAGCAAAAGCCCTTCAACATTCTTGATGAAAAGCTTATACCCAAACGTCGACTCTCCTGCTCCTCGGATGCTGCCTGACCTGCTGTGTTTTTCCAGCATAACCCTTTTTGACTGTTTTCAAATACATGTAAATCCTGTCCCTCAGGATTGCCTCCAACAACTTGCCCACCACCAATGTCAGGCTCATCGGTCTATGGTTTCCTGGCCTTTCCTTACCACCTTTCTTATATAGTGGCACCATGTTAGCCAACTTCCAATCTTCCGGCACCGAACCTGTGACTATCGATGATACAAATATTTCAGCAAAAGCCCCAGCAATCACTTCCCAAGCTTCCCACAATTTTCTAGGGTACAACTGATCAGGTCTTGGGCCTTTATATGTTTTAAGACATCCAGCTCCTCCGCCTCCTCTGTAAAATGGACATTTCTTAAGGGATTATCCTCAATCTGTATTTCTGATTAAGCATTCTGCTTTCATTCATTCAGACAAGTTCAATTGTTTAGACACATTTCTGACAGTGCATCAGAAATAAAAATGACGGAATAACCCACTGTTCCCAGGAGAGCTCAGTGTTAGCTTTTGTGAGGTTTTTGAGCTTTCAAACCCCTCCACGGCCTCGTCCTTCTGGGCTCCTTTTCAAACATCCCTCTCCTTGTTGTAAAATGAATGAAGAAAATATCCTGTAGATTTCTACACACTGCACTAATCATGAAGCCAATGTTCCATCCTGAAATAAAACTGCTTCCATTGAGCACGCCATCTTTTTCTAAACGATTGCTTAACTAAAACTCTGAAAAATATGCAATGTACAATCATAAGCACAAGCACGTCAGTTGTGGCAATTAGTTTATGCTTAAGACACCAATAACTGATCCTCTCCAGTCTTCCTCCTTATGCCTGTGGACTGGAGGATCTAAGCTGTGAAGAAAGATCAGATAGACAGGGGTTATTTTCCTTCGAGTAGTGAAGATTGAAACAGCACCTGGTACAGCTGTATTAAAGATTATGAGGGTCATAGATAGGAAGGTGCTTTTTCTATAAGTAGAGGGACAAATAAACAGAGGGCACACAGTATTAAGGTATGAGGTAGAAGGCGAAGAAAAAAGTTAAGGAGAAATGTTTATCTCTCAAAGGGTAGTGAGAGTCTGGAACTCACAACTGGAAGTGGTGGTTGAATTGGAAACTCTTGTAAAATTAAAGCAGTATTTAGATATTCACTTGTGTTGCAAAAAGTGTAGTGCTGGAAAAGAACTTAGTGAACCAGGTGGGTTTTTCTGACAATTGACAATGGATTCATGGTCATCATTAGATTCTTAATTCCAGATTTTTATTGAACTCAAATTCTACCACCTCCTATGGTGGGATTGGAACCCAGGTCCTCAGAATATTACCTGCATTTCTGGATTAACAGGCCATCACATCCCCATCACTTCACAAATGTGTGCAAGGGCTGGATGACTGACAAACATTTGTAGCACTGAAAGAAGATTTTAGGAGCCTGTGGAGCCCTTCTCACACAACTCAGACCTGAGCAGTAGGAATGAGTCAGTGGTTCATGAGGCTCGATGAATGATTGAAGCTCTCATCACACTTGGAGCCACTCACATTTCTTCCCAGCCTCACCGTAACTGATCACTCACAGCCAAATTTTCAAAAAGTTTGGTTCTGATGCTCCATACCACTGATCAGTTTCAGACCTGATGATATGTCAAAGCTCCCCTGACCTGACCGATTTCCAGATGATGGTTTCACTGCCCAACCTGCTCTCCACCCATACTGCCCAAACTACTGAGATTTTCCCACAATTTCTGTTTTTGTTTCTGATTTCCAGCATTTGCAGTTCTTTCAGTTTATTTGTTTAGAGGTAGGGTGGGTACGGGGCCTAAGAACTGAGGCTGAAGGGACATCTCTGCACCTGAATACAAACATTTCTATGCTGCCAATTCGAGTTTATTACTCCATCACACCTTACAATCAGTCAATCCCCTCACTAGGAGACTACTTCAGAGTGAAGGTCAGTGGATGGTGAATCATGAGGGGAATCACACTGCTCTGACTGATTACCTGGTCACCTTTCTGGCCTTTCACATGACAACAATAAACAATAATTTATCTTTATATAACATTATTCCATGATGCTTCACAAGAGTATTGACAAATATTGGGTTCATGCTCTGGAAACACTGACTGCCACACCTCCTACATTGGTAGCATACGTCAAAATAATATAATAGGCTACAAATTTAGTGGTCATGAAAGACTCTACATCAATGCACGTCTTGCTTTTTCCTTTATTCTATAGATACACAGCTCCAGTCAAACAGTTCAGCAGGATCTCTCAGCTGGATCTTCTCACACAGCATAAGGGACATTTCCACCCCTGACTGCCCACAGGATAGTCAGACTGCCTGAAGATTGGTGTGGATATTATGGGATACAATTTGTATAAAAGCTGCTCCTTCACTCACCATCTCCTCACTTGGTTTTCAGTCCCTATAGGAAGTGAACCAGCTCTGGAAGAGGAAGAGGAGACAATGAGCAGAGTGGGTGAGCTCTCTGAATGACATCTTTCACTTCCGTTTCCCCGGCCCCCAACGCCTCATCTTCACCATGGATATCCAATCCCTCTACACCTCCATCCTCCATGACCAGGGCCTCCAAGCCCTCCGTTTTTTCCTCTCCAGACGTTCCCAACAGTACCCTTCCACCGACACTCTCATTCGTTTGGCCGAACTGGTCCTCACCCTTAACAGTTTCTCCTTTGAATCCTCCAACTTCCTCCAGACCAAAGGGGTAGCCATGGGCACGCGTATGGGCCCCAGCTATGCCTGTCTCTTTGTTGGCTACGTAGAACAGTTGATCTTCCGTAATTACACCGGCACCACTCCCCATCTCTTCCTCCGCTACATTGATGACTGCATTGGTGCCACCTCGTGCTCCTGCGAGGAGGTTGAGCAATTCATCAACTTCACCAACACATTCCACCCTGACCTTAAATTTACCTGGACCATCTCTGACACCTCCCTCCCCTTCCTGACCTCTCCATCTCCATCAGTGACGACCGACTTGACACTGACATTTTCTACAAACCCACCGACTCCCACAGCTACCTGGATTACACCTCTTCCCACCCTATCTCTTGCAAAAATGCCATCCCGTATTCCCAATTCCTCCGCCTCCGCCGTATCTGCTCCCAGGAGGACCAGTTCCACCATAGAACACACCAGATGGCCTCCTTCTTTAGAAACCGCAATTTCCCTTCCCACGTGGTTAAAGATGCCCTCCAACGCATCTCGTCCACATCCCGCACCTCCGCCCTCAGACCCAACCCCTCCAACCGCAACAAGGACAGAACGCCCCTGGTGCTCACCTTCCACCCTACCAACCTTCGCATAAACCAAATCATCCGCCGACATTTCCACCACCTCCAAAAAGACCCCACCACCAGGGATATATTTCCCTCCCCACCCCCTCCGCCTTCCGCAAAGACCGCTCCCTCCATGACTACCTGGTCAGGTCCACGCCCCCCTATGACCCACCCTCCCATCCCCTGCCACCGCAGGAACTGTAAAACCTGTGCCCACACCTCCTCCTTCACCTCTATCCAAGGCCCTAAAGGAGCCTTCCACATCCATCAAAGTTTTACCTGCACATCCACTAATATCATTTATTGTATCCGTTGCTCCCAATGCGGTCTCTTCTACATCGGGGAGACTGGGCACCTCCTAGCAGAGCGCTTCAGGGAACATCTCCAAGACACCCGCACCAATCAACCAAACCGCCCCGTGGCCCAACATTTCAACTCCCCCTCCCACTCTGCCGAGGACATGGAGGTGCTGGACCTCCTCCACCGCCGCTCCCTCACCACCAGACGCATGGAAGAAGAACGTCTCATCCTCCCCCTTGGAACACTTCAACCCCAGGGCATCAATGTGGACTTTAACAGCTTCCTCATTTCCCCTTCCCACACCTCACCCTAGTTTCTAACCTCCAGCTCAGCACTGTCTCCTTGACTTGTCCGACCTGCCTAGCTCCTTTTCCACTTATCCATTCCACCCTCTCCTCCCTGACCTATCACCTTCATCTCCTCCCCCACTGATCTATTGTACTCTATGCTACTCTCTCCCCACCCCCACCCTCCTCTGGCTTATCTCTCCACGCTTCAGGCTCTCTGCCTTTATTCCTGATGAAGGGCTTTTGCCCGAAACGTCGATTTTGCCAGTCCTCGGATTCCGCCTGTCCTCGGATGCTGCCTGAACTGCTGTGCTCTTCCAGCACCACTGATCCAGAATCTTTCACAGTCAATCGAGGACAGGATTATTTGATCCGAAAGAGCTGTAGATGCTGTAAATCAGAAACAAAAACAGAGATTGATGGAAAAGCTCAGCAGGTCTGGCAGCATTTGAGAAGAGAAATCAGAGTTAATGCTTCAGATCCAGTGACTCTTCCTCAGAACTAGGAAAATGTTAGTTATTTTTCAGAAGATATGGTGGGTGGAGGGGGTGAAGGAGTAAATGATAGGTGAGGATAGAGCCCAAAGAGAGAGAATACAATTGGACAGACGATGGAGTGGTTAATGATCTGGCTAGGAGGATGAATAATTGTGTATGGAGACTGTTAGTGACTAACAATGGGTTGTGTGTAATAGCAGACTATGAAGGCCTAGATTGTGTTTGGGAGCTAGGACGTAGGAAAGTTCAAGCCTTAAAAAATTGCTAAAATGTTGCAGGGTCCCCAAGCTATCTGTGGTGGAGTTTGCACATTCTCCCCATGACTGCGTGAGTTTCCTCCGGGTGCTGCTGTTTCCTCCCAGATGAATTAGCTATACTAAGTTGCCTATAGTGTTCAGGGATGTGTAGGTTAGGTGCATTAGTCAGGGGTAAATGTAGAGTAATAGGGTAGTGTAGTGGCTTGGGTGGGATGTTCTTCGGAGGATCAGTGTGGACTTGTGGACAGTGTGGACTAAATGGGTAGGCGTTACACCTTTGGTGTTTGCAGGAGAAGGTGCTGTGGGGGCTATGGTTTCGGGAGTGAAGGAAGAGTGGACCAGGGTGCCCAGGAGGGAACAGTCTGCGGAAAGTTGACAAGGGAAGGGAGAGAAATGGCGGCTGCTGATCCTCTGGATGTGAACACTGGTGGGATAAGAACAAACAAAGAACAAAAAAAATTTACAGACCAGGAACAGGCCCTTCGGCCCTCCAAGCCCATGCTGATCCAAATCCACTGTCTGAACCTATCACCCAATTCCGAAGGATCTGTATCCCTCTTCTCCCCACCTACTCATGCAACTGTCCCGACGCACCTTAAATTAATTAACTGCTTACCTCTACTACCTCTGCTGGCAACACGTTCCAGGTATTTACCACCCTCTGTGTAAAGTACTTTCTGTGTGTATTCCTCCTTAAACTTTTCTCCTCTCACCTTGAACGCATGACATCTTGTTATTGAATCCTTCACCGTGGGAAAAAGCTTATCTCTATCCACCCTGTCTATACCCTTCATAATTTGTAGACCTCAGTCAGGTCCCCCCTCAATCTCCTTTTTTCTAATTAAAACAATTCTAATCTACTCAACCTCTCTTCACAGCTAGCACCTTCCATACCAGGCAACATCCTTGTAAACCTTCTCCTCACCCTCTCCAAATCGTCCACATCCTTTTGGAAATGTGGTGACCAGAACTGTACACAGTATTCCAAATGCGGCCGAACCAAAGTTCTGTACAATTTTAAATAGACCTGCCAGCTCTTATACTCAATACCCCGTCCAATGAAGGCAAGCACACTATATGCCTTCTTGACTACCCTATCCACCTGTGCAGCAACATTCAGGGTACAATGGACGTGAACTCCCAGATCTCTCTGCTCATTGACTTTTTCCAAGGCTCTTCCGTTTACAGTATAGTTCGTTCGAGAATTAGACATCCCAAAATGCATCACCTTGTATTTGCTTGTATTGAACTCCATCTGCCGGAGATCCAAGATGGTGGGGACTCAGCAAGTCTGAGTCTATAGTGCTCCTCCCAAGACCTAGGCAAAGTGGGCCACCCTCCTCCACCACACTCACCAAATCAATTAAAAATAGTTTTTGCTTAATGTAATTAGTGGTTTAGTACTAAATTTAAACAGTTCAGTCTCCTGTAAAAAATGACTAGGGGGAAAGGAGCCCGTAGTTCTCAGCAGGCAGGAGCCCCTTCCCCAACCTTCCAAGCTGCAGCAGAGGCATCCGCAGCCGCCCCGGGGGACTTACCTACAGTGGGGAACCTCACGGAAATAATCTCCAAATTCGATGCAAAGATTGATGCTTTCATTGAAGAGTCCCGAAGTTGATATAATTCATTCTCGGCCGCGCTACAAAAGCACAGCCGAGACAGCGAAGAAATTGAGCTAAAGACCGCAACCTCCGAGGCCATTGCAGAAATGGCCGTGAATCGGGTCCGGACTCTCGAGCAGCAAGTCCAGACCTCAGAACTCCATCTGCCACTTCTCTGACCAACTCTTAAATCTATCTATATTCTCCTGTATTCTTTTGACAGCCCCTTGTGCTTTCTGCTACTCCACCGAAATTTGTGTCATCTGCAAACTTACTGATCAGACCACCAATGCCTTCTTCCAGATCATATATGTATATCACAAACAGCAGTGGCCCCAGCACTGATCCCTTCAGAACACCATTGGTCACCTTTCTCCAGTTTGAGAAACTTCCTTCCAACTACTACTGTCTGTCTCCTGTTACTCAACCAGTTCTTTATCTACCTAGCTCGAACACCCTGCACACCATGTGACTTCACTTTCTCCATTAGTTTACCATGGGGAACCTTATCAAATGCCTTACTGAAGTCCATGTATATGACATTTACAGCCCTTCCTTCGTCTATCAACTTGGTCACTTCCTCAAAGAACTCTATTAAGGTGGTAAGGCAGTAAGATAGTAGGTCAGGGAAGGAGAACCCTATTGTTGTTGCAGGAGGAAAGAAACAGTGAGTGCCCAAGTGTGGGAGATGGGTCAGACTTGGCTGAAGGTCCTTTAACAATGGTGCAGGGGAATCCTCAGTTGAGGAAGAAGGTGGACATTTCAGAGGCTCCCTTTTCTAATTTATCAACTGATTTCTGTTCACAGATGATGCCAGACTTGCTGAGTTTTTCCAGCAATTTGTTTTTTTCTTAATTTTGCTTTTCTTTATTTTATCCAGGCACCAGGTCACCCTTTTATTTGCATGTGTATAGTACTTGACACTGATCCAGCTCTCACAGTGAACAGGACCTCTGATATTCCTGTTTATATTGTTTTCAACCCTCAGAGTATGAGAATGTCTGACACTCCTGTTTTTATTTTTTGTGTGTGCAGGTGTTAGATACAGTCAAAAACAACACTTGCATAAACCTTTATTCATTTTCCACCACCAGGAAGAAAGGAAACACCCGATTGACCAGTGACACGCAGTGCCCTTGTGTGATCAGAAAGTGAAAGGGGAGGGCAGGGACTAAATTAAAATAGAGTCAGAGGGGGAAATAAAACACTCCATATGGTGCGGTACCCAGCTCTCCCTGAAAACCTCGACGGTGTTGGTAGACACCGCATGCTCCTTCTCTTGGGTCACCTGGGCACGAATGGAATCATGGAGGTGGGGTATGCAATCAGCCATATAATAAACCCCTCCAATGCCCACTGCCTGGACCTGTTTAGGGGCAGGCCCATGAGGAGATCCTCTGACCTGCCCTCGGCTGGTAATTTTTGTTTTGGTGTGTGCAGGATTATTTAATCCCATCAACAATAAAGATGTCAATCAGTGAGTTGACCAATCAGAAAGGGATCATTGATTCAGCCCTGTCTCAAATACATATCTGTAAAAAAAATGAGCCAGAAGTCATACCACTCCAGGTTATAGTCCAACAGATTTATTTAAAATCACAAGTTTGCAGGGCGCTTCTCCTTCGTCATGTGCCTGCATCTACTCCAGAGAATGCTGGAGAAACTCAGCAGGTCTGCCCTGAACGTTCATCCCGCGCTCGAAACAATCACTCTTGTTTTTTCCCCCCTTACCCCAGAGTGGGCCAGAGCCTGTGGCTTTCCCCCAGCACTCCGCATTGGCTGCACGTGCTCAGAGACAGCAGAATGGAATCGCGGACATGGCGCCTGACGGCAGTTGTAGTCCTGCCGCGCGCTGCACCAGTTTGAATCCGAGGACGCGCGAGCCCGAGCCCGAGCGGCCGTTAGGTGGCGCCGCCAGATTTGGAGGTGCGCACCTGTAAATGGCAGCCGCTTCACCCTCTTCAATGTCGTGCATTCTGTAGCCTCCAGTGCACGTTTTCTGTCATACTTGTCTACTGTGAGAAAGACTGATCCAGTTCGTTTGACACCATCGCTAAAATAAGTTCTGCTTCTGAGAGATGAGCCTCAGGTAAGTTGTCCTCTCAGACAAAACTACAGAAAGAAACGTTTTTGAATCACAGAAATCTAACTTTAATGAACGCATTCAAAATGTTGCAGTGTAATTAGTCAGTTCGCTCTGAGGACACACTCTCTTCCACACATCCCGAGTTTCCTGTTAAACATTCCCGTGGGGAAAATGCACGAATGAGTCCAGGAGTCAATTTGCAATACATTTGGGAAATTGTATCTAATGTTAATACTGACGCTATTGGTGATCCTCATAGTACACTTTTGTCAAAATTCTTCGAAAGCAAATTTCACCAAGATGTAATAGTTTCTGTGGTCTAAAAGAATCTGGCTTTGCTCATAGCCACACCAGGCAAGGATATCCAAACAACACAACTCAACTACAGCTACACAAGAGTTTAATAACTTACAAAATAAAAATACATCATATTCTGGGGTAGTATAGCTACGTCTGTCCTTGGCAACATCCATTGTGCAATGTTCCCTCCATTTAAAGTTTTTCATTCACTTTAACACATGTAGCAATTAACTATTTAATGTAGTCATTTAATTTAGAGGTGCCGGTGTTGGACTGGAATGAACAAAGTTAAAAATCACACCACCAGGTTATAGCCCAACCACCTGATGAAGGAGCAGCGCTCCAAAAGCTAGTGCTTCCAAATAAACTTGTTGGACTATAACCTGGTGTTATGTGATTTTTAACTATTTAATAAACATCCTGAATCATCATCAGCAACAATATTATAAATTGCTTTAACCTAAAGGCTACAACCATGTTTTATTATCTTGCTTTCATTAAGCTTGAGGGAATTGTTATCATACCATTTCATTAAACAGAGTTCCTGCCGTTATTCCTGAGACAGACCATGTGTTCCATGTTAGCTTCAAGATCATTATGACTCTTACTCTGACTAGCAATCATTCATGTTGAGGATGAAAAGTAAAAGTGACAGTACAAGGCCCTGAGATCTAATGTTCATCATCAGAAGCTCCAAGTAATCTGATGTTGATAGGTAAATAGTGAATGGAATATAATATATAGTTATTGAGTGTTTCTTCATGGATTTTAACAATATTAGAACAACTGGTCAGTAATCATTCAGCTCAGCGCAATGCAGACTTCTGGAATTCATTCATAGGACGTGGATGTCACTGGCTGGACCAGCATTTATTAGCCACTAAATAAAAGCCAAAAGAACTGTGGATCCTATAAATCAGAAACAAAAACAGAAGTTGCTGGAAAAACTTAGGAGGTTTGGCAGAAAGGGTGGGACTGAAACATTAACTTTGAATTTCTCTTCATAAATGCTGCCAAACCTGCTGAACTTTTCCAACAACTTCTGTTTTTGTTATTTATTAGCCACCCCTCATTATGCTTGAGAGGGTGGTGGTGAACTGCCTCTTGAACCACTGCTGATCCATCAGAATGTTCTTGAATTCAGCTTGAATTTCCTCGATTGTAGAAAATTAAAAGATAATCTATTGAAGTATTTAAGTTGATTAATTAATTGTTACAGTAATTAGAGAAACCATTCTATCACAAAGATCACCTACTTTCTCCTCTGTAGCATCCCCATTTCCAATATGCCTGTGTCCTCAGCCACCTATACTCCATGAATTTTCTCCTTAAACCTCTCTGCATCTTTAGCTCTCTCATTTGACATCACACCCTTAAATTCCATCTCTTTAACTATGCTTTATGTCATCCTTTCCAAATATTTCTTTCTCTGTCTTCATGTTATCTCATCATGTCTCTATGAAACACTTTTGGGTATTTTACAACCCTAAAGGTGCTGTTGTTGTTGTTGTAGTTGATGGCCTCTTTTTCCCTGTCACATTCCTTCCAGTCCTCAAGGACTGACCTGGAGTACAAACTATGGACATTGATTGACTTTTAGTGCTCTGTTGAAATGGCCATTCAGCATGTGGAAACCCAGACAGTGAATGTTGTATGACAATAGAGACTCACAGCTGAGACATGTCCTATGTTGTAGATGCAGTGATTGTATGAAAGCTTTGTCATGCATCTCACAAATTAAGTGTGTCTTTGTGTGAGTCCCCAACAGTCCCAGGAAGGTTGATGATACCACAAAAGCTTCAATACAAATCTCACACTACTTTAACAGTAACACTGCTGATGGGGCAAGAGTTTTAATTATTGTCAATGATTTTCTGCACACTCTGTCTCCTGTTTGAATGAGTTAGCTATGTAGAGGCTTTTTTGAAAGTGACAATGATTTGGGCACAGCTCACTGATGAGTCATACACCTTGCACAATGATTTCTCACTAGTGTAAATGCTTTGGTGCTCCACCAGGTCTGATGGTTGTGCAGAGTCCATATAACATCCGAAGCACCTCTAGTCAGTGTGGACTGTCTGATGTCGCAGGAGGCTTGCTAACTGTGCAAAGGATTTGTCACACACTTCACATGTAAATGGTTTCTCCCCTGTGTGAATGCGTTGGTGTGCACGGAGGTTTGATGACTGTGAGAATGATTTGTTACACACCTCACATGTAAATGGTTTCTCCCCCGTGTGAATGCGCTGATGTTCAAGGAGGGCATTTGACCAAGAAAATGATTTGTCGCATACCTGACATGAGAATGGTTTCTCCCCCGTGTGAATGCGTCTATGTACACGGAGATGCGTTGACCATGAGAATGATTTGTTGCACACCTTACATGTGAATGGCTTCTCACCAGTGTGAATGTATTGGTGGTCCTGGAGGGTGGATAACTGAGTGAAAGATTTATCACACCTTTCACAATTGAAAGGCTTTTCTCCAGTGTGAGTGCGTCGGTGCTTCACAAGTGTTGATGACTGTGTGAAGGCTCGGTCACACACCTCACACCTAAAGGGTTTCTCTCCAGTGTGAACAGTCTGGTGCTTCAGGAGCCTTGTAGATGTTGCAAAAGCTTTATTGCAAACATTACACTTAAAGGGCTTCTCCCCTGTGTGTGTTGTCTGATGGAGCAGGAGGTTTGATGACCGCTTAAAAGTTTTGTTACAAATGTCACAAGAGAATGGCTTCTCCTGTGTGTGAACACGTTGGTGTGTGTGGAGATTTGTTAACTGTGAAAATGATTTGTTGCACACCCTACATGCGAATGGTTTCTCTCCTGTGTGAATCCGTTGATGTCTGTGGAGGTTTGTTAACTGTGAAAATGACTTGTTGCACACCTTGCATGTGAAAGGTTTCTCCCCTGTGTGAATCCGTTGGTGTTTCACAAGGGCTGATGATCTTGTGAAGATTTGGTCACACACCTCACACTTGAATGATTTCTCTTCCATGTGGCTGCTGAACAGATGCAGTCAGCATTATAGATCTCATACAGCCCCTCCTCATACTTAAACAGCCTCTCAACTGTTGGAATGAGTCAGTGGTTCATGAGGCTCAATGAATGAATGATTAAATTCTCATCACACTTCGAGTCCAATCATACCTCTTCCCAGCCTCATTGTAACCAATCACCAATAGCCAAACGCTTGGAAAAGCTGGTTCTGATGGAAGGCTCCATACTATTGCAGACCTGGTGATATGTCAGAGTTCCCCTGATCCGATCGATTTTCCAGAGGATGGTTTCACTTCCCAATCTTTTGTGAGCAATGCCTTGAAGGGATATCTTCCCATAGTTGTGCAGTTGGATGATGGTCAGGATCTGTTTGCAAATCTATACCATCTATATTCTTAGATGTCATCATCTGTCTGTAAAACAGGAAAAGGAGACATGATTTCCTCTAATTCTCTCTCATCCTTTCCTAAAGAGGCTGGCATCTCAGAGACTGTTCCATGTTGAGTGCCAGTCTGCAACTCCCCTGTGTGTGAAGTGGGGGTCAGAGAAAAATCAGATACAAGCCCTTTATTTTTCCTCACTTGGCTGTCACACACCCTTTGTTTGCAGCACAATACTGGACAATGATCAGGAGGCTAGGAGTGACTAGGAGAACATCAGAAACATCATAATCCTGATGAAGGGCGTATGCTTGAAACTTCAACTCTTTGGATGCTGCCTGACCTGCTGTGCTTTTTCAGCACTAGGTATTTCAACTCTGAGTCTCCAGTATCTGCATTTCTTACCTCTCTTAGTGACTGAAAGAAGACAATGTGGCAATTTTGTCCCACCAAGTGCCCCTTGCTCAAAACAAATCTTCCCAGGCTCCATGACGACAATGGAAAAGACAGCATGGAGAGTGTTTAAGAGCTAATTGATTAACCACAAGTATGAGCCAAGCTAATGGACACAGTTTTCACTTTGAGTATGTGTTTAACAGTTTTAACAAAAAAGGAGAAATATTAATTCAATGGTAATTTTGGAATTTCTTCAGTTTGTGTTCAGGAATTATTTAAAGGAATTAAACTACATAGAAAGTGCTCAAAACGAAGAGAAATATTGCTTCAATGTACGCCTGAATATACAAATTAGGAGCAGAAATAGGCCATTTGGCCTGCTCAAGCTGAATTGCCATTCAGTAAAATCATGACTGATTTGGCTGTGACCTCAATGCTACATTCTCCTCGTCCAACCTCTTCTCATAAGAAAACCTCTCCATATCAGATACCAGGAGAAAGTGAGGACTGCAGATGCTGGAGACCAGAGTTGAAAAATGTGGTGCTGAAGAAACACAGCAGGCCAGGCAGCATCCGAGGAGCAGGAGAATCGATGTTTCAGGCGTAAAACACTGACTCTCAGAAGAATAACCCATCCAGAGCCATTTCCCCACATTTACCCCTGATTAATGCAGTCAAGTGACCCTTTTTCACCCAGAGGGAGGTGGTGGTGGGGACTGGAATTCATTGCCCCGGAGGAAAGCTGAGACAAGAAACTTCTCAAACTTTAAAAAAGTACTAAGGTGAACACTTGACATGTCATACAATTCAAGGGTATAGACCTGGTGCAGTAAAGTGGGACTAGTGTAGGTAGAAGTGTATTTTTGGTGGTATAGTCAAATGGTTCTATGTTTTTCTGAACTACTTCTAAAGTATTTATATTCTTTTGAAAATAGTGAGATAAAAGCTGTTTGCAATACTTTCAAGGTAGTCTCACTGACTTCCTGTAAAAGTGAAGTGAAACACCCTATTTTTAATTCTGTATCCTTGTCAATAAACAATTTCGTTTATCTCCGTAATAACTTGCGAGAACTCTATACAAACTTTTTATCACTTTTATACCAAGATCCAGATTCCACTGTACGTCAGAGTTCTACAATCTCTGTTTAAAGAACATAATTTTTTATTCTTCCTTGTATCTCTACAAATGTAGTCACCATACATTCAGTTGCAAATGTAAGTCTTTCAGATGAACTGTAAAGAGTTGAGGCCAAGATCTGATCCCTATGGAACTACATTTGCTACATCTTGTATTCTCTGTTTCCTGTTGGCTAAGCAGTCCTCAAACCATGCTAATATATACCTCCTACACCATAAACTCTTAATTTACATTTATACTTGCTTTCTCAAATCTGAGTATAGTACATTCCTTTATCCAAATTGCTTGTCACTTCCTCAAAGGACTTCAATAAATTACTCAAACGTGATTTCCCTTTCACAAAACCATGCCTGCTGAAACCTTCTTACTAATAGATTCCAGCATTTTCACCAAGAGTAGAAATGCCCCCAACCTACAGTTCAGTGCTACTGCATCTTATGGAGAATTATAAACAATAAATGAAGTAACAGGGAAATGTGGCCCATTAACACTTCCATTCTCAACCATGTTGGGGAGTCCAGCACATGACAGTGAGACAAAATGTTAGTGTCTTCAAGAACAAAGCACTGAGCACATTATCAAACTTGGCTTCCTACTGAGGTGCTGCTGGGAGTATTCCCCTCCAGACCACTCCAATGTCCCCATTGTTCATAATATGAAGTCTGTAAGATCATCATGTTGGAAACTTTCTTGGTTTTTGAAAGCAAAGTAGAATATCCTGGGTGGATAAAGAATAGAGCTGGAAAAAGCACAGAAGGTCAAGGAGCATTGTTGTTTCAGGTCAGTACCTTTCATCAGGACTGGGGCGGGGAAAGGGCTGTAAGATAAATGGAGGGAGGGTTGTGAGGCTGGGGGATGGACGGGTGGGATAGTGATAGGAGGTGGCTATGATTATAAGGGTGGAGCGGATAGGTGGGAACAAAGGTTGAGGCGGAGGGGTGCACAGGGAGGGCTGGGCCTGAGATGTGGGATGGGGAGATTTGGAAACCGGTGAATTCTATGTTAAGTTCATATGGTTGTAAGCTCCCGAGGCAGAAGAGGAGATGTTCTTCCTCCAGTTCGCAATTTGCCTTGTGTTATGGTAAAGGGTGCCCAGGATGGACGTGTCGTTGGGGGAATGGGAGGGGGAGTTGAAATGGATGACACCTGGAAGGTGGGGTTGATTGGAACGAACGGACCATAAATGCTCCCTGAACTGGTTCCTACGTTTGCGCTCAGTCTCTCCAATATAGGGAAGACCACATCGGGAGCAACGGATGCAATAAATCAGGTTGGAGGAAATGCATGTGAATCTCTGCAGGACTTGGAATGATTCTTTAGGATCTTGGACGGAGGTGAGGGTACAAAAGTGTGGGAGCAGGTTTTGCACCTCCCGCAGCCATTGGGAAGATTCCAGGTGTGAAGGAGGAGTTGGTGGAGTATGTGGACCAAACAAGGGAGTCACGGTGGGAATGGTCCCTGCTAAAAATGGCTAGGGATGGGGAGAGAAATATAATTTTGCTGGCATCTGACTGCAGATGGCGAAAGGTGGAGATGATGCGCTGGACTTGGAGATTGGCCAGATGGAATGTGAGGACTCTAGATCCTTGTTGTGGTTTGGAGGGGTTTGTTTGAGGGTAGAGGTGCAGGAAATGGAGGAGATGTGATTGAGAGCATTGTTGATGATGGGAGAGGAGAAATTGCAGTCCTTGAAGTAGGAGAACATCTGGGGTGTCGTGGAGTGCAATTGCTCATTCTGGGAGCATATAAGGCGGAGGCAGAGGAATTAGGAGTACGGGATTGCATTTTGGAGGTTTGGGGGTTGGAAAGAGGTGTGATAAGACCAGAAGATTTGGGGCAGAAATTAGTCCATTCAGCACATCGAGTCTGTGGCACAATACAATCATGACTGATAAGTTTCTCAAGCTCATTTTCCCACTTTCTCCTTATAACCCTCGATACTCAAGAAGCTATCCATCTCAGTCGTAAATATACTCCACAGCCTTATGTGGCAATGAAGTCCAGATTCACCAATCTCTGTCTGAAGAAGTTTCTCCTTATCTCTCCTCTAAAAATCTTCCCTTTATTCTAAGACTATGCCATTGGGTCCCAGTCTGTCCTACCAATGGAAACATCTTCCCAACATAGAGTCAGAGAGATGTACAGCACGATAACAGACCCTTTGGTCCAACTCATCCATACTGACCAGATATCCTGACATAATCGAGTCCCATTTGTCGGCACTTGCCCATATACCTCTAAACCCTTCTGATTTATATATCCATCCGGATGCCTTTTAAATGCTATAATTGTACCAGCCTCCACCACTTCCTCTGGCAGCTCATTCCATACACTCACCACCCTCTGCATGAAACAGTTGCCCCTTAGGTCCCTTTTATTTGGGGTGGCACAGTGGCTCAGTGGTTAGCACTGCTGCCTCGCAGCACCAGGGTCCCAAGTTTGATTCCAGCTTCTGGCAACTGTCTGTGTGGAGTTTGCACATTTTCCCGTGTCTGCGTGGGTTTCTTCCGGGTGCTCCAGTTTCCTCCCACAGTCCAAAGATGTGCATATCAGGTGAATTGGCCATGCTAAATTGCCCATAGTGTTAGGTGCATTAGTCAGAAGGAAGTGGGTCTGGGTGGGTTACTCTTCGGAGGGTCGGTGTGGAGTTGTTGGGCCGAAGGGCCTGTTTCCACACTGTAGGGAATCTAATCTAATCTATATCTTTCCCGTCTGACACTAAACCTATGCCCTCTAGTTCTGGACTCCCCGACCCCAGGGAAAAGACTTTTGTCTCTTTACCCTATCCATGCCCCTCATTATTTTATAAACCTCTATAAACTCACCCCTCAGCATCCGACGCTCCAGGGAAAACAGCCCCAGCCTGTTCAGCCTTTCCCTATAGCTCAAATCCTCCAACCCTGGCAACATCCTTGTAAATTTTTTCTGAACTTTTTCAAGTTTCACAACATCTTTCCGATCGGTAGGAGACCAGAATTGCACACAATATTCCAACTGTGACCTAACCAATGTGCTGTACAGCCGCAACATGACCTCCCAACTCCTGTACTCTATACTCTGATCAATAAAGGAAAGCATACCAAACTCCGCCTTCACTATCCTATCTACCTGCAACTCCACTTTCAAGAAGCTATGAACCTGCACTCCAAGGTCACTTTGTTCAGCAACACTCCCTAGGACCTTACCATTAAGTGTATAAGTCCTGGGGGATTCAAGATGGCGGCGACCCAGTAAGACTGAGTCTATAGTGCTCCTCCCAAGACTTGGGCACAGTGGGTCACCTACCCCCTACCAAGCTCACCAAATCATTTATAAATTATTTATAATAGTTTAGTAACTCAATTAGTTGTGTAATATTACATTTAAGCAACTTAATCCTAAATTAAAATGACTAAAGGGAAGGGAGCCCGCAGCTCTCAGCAAGCAGGAACCCCTCCCCCACACTCTCCAGCTGCAGCAGAGGCGTCCACAGCCGCCCCGGGGGACCTACCAACAGTAGCAAGCCTTGCAGAAATGCTTTCCAAGCTTGTCTCGAAGATCGATGCCTTTATCGTCGAATCCAGAAACCGTTGGGAGTCGCTGTCGGCCGCGCTGCAGAAGCACGACCGTGAAATTGAAGAAATTCAACGCCGAGTCGGAGGGGCGGAGCTAAAGGCCGCGACCTCCGAGACAACCGCTCAATCGGCCGTGGATCAGGTCCGGACTCTCGAGCAGCGAGTCCGGACCTTGGAAAATCATATTGACGACCTCGATAATCGAGGTCGCCGAAAAAATATTCGTTTGCTGGGCCTTCCCGAACGGGAAGAGGAAGGCCAGCTTACAGCATTCCTGGAGCAGTGGCTGCCACAACTTTTAAATCTGCAAGCTGGATCAGGCCAGGTAAGGGTGGAATGGGCCTACCGGGTCCCAATACGCGGGCCCGGCTCGAACCAGCGCCCGCGCCCGCGCCCGGTCCTGTTCCGGCTGCAGAGCTACAGGGAGAGGCAGATACTCCTAGAAGCCTCTAGAAATCTCAGAAAAGACCCCCAAGCTATGATCTACAAAGGATCCAAGATCATGCTATTTCAGGACTTTTCCCCGGCTCTGGTTCGAAAGAGGAAGGCATTCGACGAGGCGAAGAAGCGTTTAAGGGACTTAAATGTTCAGTACTCCTTACGCTACCCAGCGATGTTACGCTTTAACCATGAAGGATCCGTATATAACTTTGGATCACCAGAAAAGGCTAAGGAATTCTTGGACTCTCTTAGATAAACTGTAGGACATAATGGATGTTGGTCTGCCTTCCCCCCCCGCTTTGGTTTATATCCCCTCCCTTTATTTTCTTACCTTATTGCTTAATATTATTATGGGGGGTGGGGAGAGGGATTTGATTTTCTCCCCCCCCCCCTTGGAGTTGTTTTTTGTTATTATTTTATGTATATATGAGGGATGTATGTATATGGGTGTGTATGTATGTGTGTATATATGTATATATAAGCTGGGGGATTTGGTTAATGTTGGTGGGGGGAGGTGGTTACCTTATTCGATTTTACTTCTGTCTTTAGGAGCGGGGTTGTTTTTCCCTTCATTATTTTGTATTATCATATTTAATTATTATTTGTTTAACTGGTAATTTTATAGTTATATGTTTATATATGGTATTAACATTACCAAATATACCCAGGTGTTGGTAGGGGTGGGGGTGGGGTGCTCACTGTTAACTCTAGCTTTGTATTATATTTGAATTTTCCTCATTTTATTGAGGAGTGCCTGGGTCAAGGGTGGGGCATTGGTTGGGAGAGGATATGAGGGATTTTTGGAGAGGAAGTGACGCCCCCTGGGAACAAGGGGGAAAGTCTCCACTTAGATACGTTTTATATTTTTTTTATTTAGAAATAGTTTTTTACTGTATTGTTGTGGGTGTATTAAAGAGGCTTTATTTTTGTAAATTTTACATGTTCCATGCTCGGGATGTTCTGGATAGGGTTCCCCCTCCCGAGGGGTCTCGGATTGGCCCAGAGGATTATGGTTGATCAGTCGGTTAAGTGGTGCACCTGGAATGTCAAGGGGAGTAATTCGCCACTTAAAAGGAAGAAAATATTATCAAATCTTAAGAAGGAAAGAGTTGATATAGCTCTCCTACAGGAGACACACCTGTCAGATAAAGAACACTTGAAATTACGAAGGGCGGATTTGATCAGGCCTTTTTTTCTTCTTTTAGCTCAAAAAGCAGGGGAGTTGTTATTCTTGTTCGGAAGAATTTCCCTTTCAAAATCCTAAAGCAGATAAAAGACGAATCTGGACGATATATCTTGATTAAAGCCCTCATAAATGGAGAGGAATATGGGATTTTAAATTTGTACTGCCCCCCGGCACACCCCTTTAAATTTATAACGGAAGCCTTTTCAAAATTGATGGCTTTTGATGCCCGTCATATAATTATAGGGGGAGACTTTAATTGTATTATGGATCCGGAAATAGACAGGATTCCCAAGAGTACTGCAGGAGTATCTCCCAGATCTAGACAATTGATGGATCTGAACAAAGAATTAGGATTAGTAGATGTATGGAGATGTCTTCATCCACAGGGTAGAGATTTTTCTTTCTACTCTAATCCACATAAATGTCATACCAGAATTGATATGTTTTTTGCCCCCTCGATTTTTTTAAATTCCATATCATCCTGTAAAATAGGTAATATAGCAATTTCTGACCACGCTGCTGTATATATGGAAACTAAGGCGAGGAACAGTGGGACATCCCCTCGGCATTGGCGTATGGACCCCTTCTTAATGAAAGATAGTAAATTTGTAAAGTACTTCTCTCAAGAATTTAAAACTTTTTTAGAAATTAATTCAGGTACAGCTAGCAACCCGTCAATGATGTGGGAGACCATCAAAGCTTACACGCGAGGCTTGATCATCTCCTACTCAGCGACCCAGAAGAAATTAAAGGGAGAACAACAGCGTCTGCTTGAAGCCCGCTTAAAAGCGGCTGAAACAGCATACACTGATAGACCTTCTATTATTAAATTGCAAAGGATTACAGCTCTTAGGACAGCTCTAAATACTACACTTACTCAAACGGCTAAGACGGAAATATTATTTGCAAAGCAAAGGTTATATGAATATGGCGACAAACCGGGTAGATACTTAGCATTTCTTGCAAAGAAAAAAAAGGCCCCTCAGACTATTATGTCTATCAAGGAAAGTACGGGTATTTTGACTCATGATCATAAAAAGATTAATGCGACCTTTAGAGAATTCTATTCTGAGTTATATAAATCACAGGATTGTGAAGATAGGACGAAGAGGATGCAGTCATTTTTAAAAAATTTGACTTTTCCAGACCTAACTCCGGAACAAGTATCGGTCCTAAATGCTCCTCTTACACCCCAAGAAATAGTTGATGCAATTAGGCACCTTCAAAATGGTAAGGCGCCGGGCCCAGATGGCTTTCAAGCTGAATTCTATAAAGAATTTACAGAAATACTGGTTGGTCCACTTATGGACATGTATAACTATGCATATAGTCAGGGCTGTCTCCCGCCTTCGCTGAAAGAGGCAAATATTTCTCTTATCCTTAAAAAAGGAAAGGACCCAGAAGATTGTACATCATACAGACCAATATCCTTGCTAAATGTAGATTTTAAAATCCTCTCTAAAACGTTAGCACTGAGATTAGAAAGGATACTGCCACATATTATAAAGGAGGATCAGACAGGGTTTATTAAGGGCCGTAGATCATCCAATAATGTTAGAAGGGCTCTGAATATGATTCAAGCTTGTCATCAGGGAAAGATACCAGGAGTAGTGGTTTCATTAGACGCGGAAAAGGCATTTGATAGGGTCGAATGGTCATATTTGTTTTACACATTGGAGAGGTTTGGTGTTGGACAGGTGTTTACCAAATGGATCTCAACATTGTATAGTGATCCCAAAGCAGTTGTGGTTACCAATGGATTAGGCTCGGATAGCTTCAGTTTGGGTAGGGGCTGCCGTCAGGGATGTCCCCTCTCGCCATTGTTATTCACGCTAATAATTGAACCACTAGCAGAAGCTATACGAGCTGATCCTAATATAGTGGCCCCAAGGATTGGTACAGGTAAACACAAAATTACCCTTTATGCAGATGATGTTCTTCTATTCCTCAGTAACCCTTTGATGTCCAATCCTCGCTTAATCCAAGTTATTAATACATTTAGTGCATTCTCAGGCTATAAAATTAATTTTTCAAAATCGGAGGCTATGCCAATGGGTGGCCTTGCTGTGATACCCCGCTTAGCGGAAGGTTCCCTTTTTCCCTTTCGCTGGTCCCTGGAGGGTTTCTTATATTTAGGCATTTTTATCACTCCAGTATTTGGTCAGTTGTATAAGGCTAATTTTGTGTATTTATTGGAAAGGATAAGGCAGGACCTCCAGCGATGGGGAGACCTGCCAATTTCCTGGTTGGGTAGAATAGCATTAATCAAAATGAATATCCTGCCCCGTCTCCTATATCCTATGAGAATGCTTCCGGTGATGCTGCCGAGGACGGCTTTATGTAAATTATATGGCTGGCTGAGTTCCTTTATCTGGAATCATAGGCGGCCCCTCATTAAGCTGAAGAAGCTACAGCTTCCACAGGCAAGGGGTGGATTGGACTTCCCAGATTTTAGGAAATATCAATTAAGTTCCCTATTAAGTTACATAGCTGATTGGGTCTTGTCTGATCCACAATCAATCTGGTTGGACATCGAGGCTTCTCAAGTAAAATACCCACTTATTAACCTTTTATTCTCAGACAAGAGGAAAATCATTACAGATCACTGTAAAAACCCTATAATACTGAATACAATCAAGGCTTGGAATATAATGCGGCAAAATGAGGGTAATTCACATAAAACATCCCCTATGCACCGATAGTGGGAGCATGGGGATTCCAACCGGGGTTAACAGATGCCACTTTTAAACTCTGGAGATCCAGGGGTATCTCATGTCTCGGGGATTTATTTAAAGATGGGGTCCTGATGTCTTTCGAACAGCTGCGTCAGAAATTCGGATTACCCAATGGAGACCTCTTTCGATACTTCCAAATTCGAGATTTTATACAGAAGAAGACTACGTTATTAGATAGTCTTTATAAATCCGATAGAGAATGTAGTGTCCTACGACCAGTGGGGGTATCTTCCGTCAGTAATATTTATCATTTGCTACATGATGAAGTATCGGGAGATATGGATAATCTGCTTAAAACATGGGATAAGGATCTGGGACTAGAAATCTCCACAGAAACGTGGAATGATATCTGGGAAAATGCTAGAAGAATTACTATTTGTAACAGAACCCAGGCTATCCAGCTGAAGATACTTCATAGGGCCCATATAGCACCGGTTCGATTGGCAAAATTTAAGGCAGGAGCATCTCCAATGTGTCCTAAATGCAAAATAGAGGTGGGCACTCTTGTACATTGCTTATGGACCTGTCATAAGATCCGTAGATATTGGACTAAAGTAGCAAGTACCCTGACAGAAATTTTAGGAACGGAAATAAAAGTGGACCCCGTATCTCTCCTCTTGGGCTTTTCGAACTTTCCCTCCCTGGACATGTACGGGAAGAGACTATTTTCTATTCTTTCTTTCTGTGCAAGGAAAAATATTTTGATGAACTGGGTGGCGGAGGGCCCCCCTGGACTTTCAAATTGGCACAGACTAATTATGGAATGTATTCCCCTTGACTTCCTTACAAATATGGTGCACCGAAAGACCGAATTATTTTATAAAATATGGCAGCCCTTTTTGAATTACATAAATACAGATATTTTGGCTATCCTAACAAGGGCTTTTATTTAATTGAGATTACAGACCTGGCTGGTCCGCGGCCCCTCGGGGGAGGAATCCCGCACGAATACGGGTTTTATCATATCTGATGCTAACACATCCCGAGCATGTAAGAGACTTAAATATACACCCTGGTTAGTTGTAGGTTAGATTAGTAGATAGTTGAGTTTTGTTTGTTTGTTTGTTTCTTTTTCTTTTCGGGGTTTTCTTTTTGTTGTTTTGTTTTTTTTTTGTTAAATTTTGGCTATTGTATATTTGAGCTAATTGTATATCAATGTTTATATCTGAGAGTTTTGTTTATTTTTGTAAACTTGTAAAAATGTTAAATTTCTAATAAAAATATCTATATAAAAAAAAAGTGTATAAGTCCTGCTAAGATTTGCTTTCCCAAAATGCAGCACCTCGCATTTATCTGAATTAAACTCCATCTGCCACTCCTCAGCCCATTGGCCCATCTGGTCAAAATTCTGTTGTAGTCTGAGGTAACTGTCTTCGCTACCCCTCCAATTTTGGAGTCATCTGCAAACTTACTAACTATACCTCTTATGCATCTGTCTAAAACTCTTTATGCCTTCTTCGTAATATACCTTCCTATTAATCTTGATGTCATCTCTGAATTTCGTTCCTATGCCTCAAGTCCCATTACCTAATTCATTGATGTAAATTATAAAAGGTCAACGTGGCTTTGTGCTTGGGAAAATCATGTCTCACAAACTTGATTGAGGTTTTTGAAGAAGTAACAATGATGATTAATGAGAGCAGAGTGGTAGATGTGATCTATTTGACCTTCAGACTTACTAGTTATACCTCCTATGTTCACATCAAATCATTTATATAAATAACTAAAAGTAATGGACCCAGCGCCGATCTTTGTGGCACTCCATTGGTCACAGGCCTCCAGTATGAAAAACAACCCTACACCATCACCCTCTGTCTTCTACCTTTGAGCCAGTTCTGTATCCAAATGGCTGGTTCTCCCTGTATTCCATGAGATCTAACCTTGCTAATCAGTCTCCCATGGGGAACCTTGTCAAACACCTTACCAACGACCATATAGATCAAGTTCACCCTCATCAATCCTCTTTGTTACTTCCTCAGAAAACTCAATCAAGTTTGTGAGACATGATTTCCCACACAGATATACCCTGTCCAGGCCATTCAGTACTCTATTCAATTAGGTCCGCCCTCATCCTTCTAATTTCCATTGAGGATAAAACCAGAGTCCTCATATGCAAAGCTTTTCATCCCGGGGACCATTCTCGTGAATCTCCCCTGAACATTCACCAGTACATCCTTCCTGAGATATTGGGCCCAAAACTGTGCACTCCAAATGTGGACTGACCAGAGACCTCTTGCACTTCAGAAGTACATCGCTGCATTTATAGTCTAGT
Organism: Chiloscyllium plagiosum; assembly: GCF_037043375.1. Taxonomy (NCBI): domain Eukaryota; kingdom Metazoa; phylum Chordata; class Chondrichthyes; order Orectolobiformes; family Hemiscylliidae; genus Chiloscyllium; species Chiloscyllium plagiosum. The sequence continues at coordinate 58,218,937 of NW_028270173.1, forward strand.
CATAATAATGCCATCATTGCATTTGCCTTCCTAACTACTGACTCAAACTGCAAGTTTACCTTGAGAGAATTCTGAACTCGAACTCCCAAGTCTCTCTACACTTCAGACTTCTGAATTTTCTCTCCATTTAGAAAGTAGTCCATGCCTCTATTCTTCCTATCGAAGTGCATGACCTCACACTCTCCCATGTTGTGCTCCATCTGCCACATCTTTGCCCACTTTCCTAATCAGTCCAAATCCTTCTGCAGCCTCTCCACCTCCTCAATGCTATCTGTCCCTTTACCTAACTTTGTATTGTCTGCAAACTTAGCCAGAATGCCCTCAGTTCTCAATCATTAATGTATAAGTGAAAAGTTGTGGTCCCAACACTGAGCCTTACGGAACATCACTTGTCACTGCGCTACCATCCCCCCCACTCTCTGCTTTCCGCCTGACAGCCAAGCTTCTATCCATGCTGGCACGTTGCCTTTGACACCATGGGCCCTTATCTTACTCAATCATGGCACCTTGTCAAAGGCCTTCTTGAAGTGCAGTAGATAACATCCATTAGCTCTCCTTGGCCTAACCTTCTTATTACTTCCTCAAAGAATTCTAACATTGTCAGGCATGACATCCCCTTGATGAAACCAGTCTGATGTTGCCCTGTTTTACCATACACTTTCAGGTATTCAGAAATCTCATCCTTCACAATGGATTCCATGATCTTGCGTATGACTGAGGTTAGGCTAATCAGTCTGTAATTTTCCATCCTTTTCCTTATTCCCTTTTTAACCAGGGGTGTCCAATCCAGGGGTGTCTGGAGCCCTCCCTGATTCTAGCGATTCCTGAAAGATCACCACTAATGCCTCCACCATCTCTTCAGCTATCTTCTTTTCAAACTCCGGGGTGTTGTCCATCTGGTCCAGGTGATTTATCCACTTTCGGGCCATTCCTTTTTTTTTCCTTGTACCTCCTCCTTGGTGATGGCCACCACACTCAGCTTTGCCCCCTCACTCTTTTAAATTTTTGGGATATTACTTCAGTCTTCGACTGTGAAGACTGATCGAGGTAGCTGTGGGAGGTAATGGGTTTGTAATAGATGTCGGTGCTGAGTCATTGCCGGAAATGGAGATTGGGGAGTCCAGGAAGGGGAGGGCGGTGTCTGAGATGGTCCAGGTGAATTTGAGGTCACGCTGGAAGGTGATGTGGATGAACTATTCAGGCTCCTTGTAGGAGCATGAGACAGCGCTGATACAGTCATTGATTTGGAGGAAAAGGTGCCAGTGTAGCTGAGGAAGAGAGACTGTTTCATGGACCCTACAACGAGGCAGGCACAGCCTGGACCCTTGCACCGACCCATGGCCACCCCTCTGGTTTGTAGGAAGTGGGAGGATTGAAAGGAAAAGTTGTTAAGGTGAGGACCAGTTCTACAGGGCGGATGAGAGGGTTGATGGAGGAGAAATGATTGGGTCTGTGGACGAGGAAGAGATGGAGGGCGTTGAGGCCCTCATGGGGGTGATACAAGTTTAGAAAGAGTGGATGTCCATGGTGAAGATGAGGTATTGGGGGCCAGGGAACTGAAAGTCATGGAGCATATGTATGGCATAGGTGGTATCTTGGGTGGGGAATTCCTGGACCAAAGGGTACAGGTTAGAGTCAAGATAAGAGGACATGAGTTCACTGGAGCAGGAACAGGCAGATATGAGCTGTCGACTGGGGCAGTCAGGTTTATGAATTTTATGGAGAAGATAAAAACAGGTAGTGTGGGGTTGGGGAACTACGAGGTGAAGGCTGTGAATGGGAGATCTCCCGAGGCGATGAAACTGTGGATGGTCTTGGAGATGATGATTTGGTGATGGGAGGCCAGGTTATGATCAAAGGAGTGATAGAAGTTGGTGTGTGGCTTCAGCAAGGTAGAGTTTGTTGCGTCAAACTACCACTGTGCCTCCTTTACCAGCTGGTTTGATGGTGAGGTTGGGGTTGGAGTGGAGGGAGCAAAGGGCAGTGCGTTCTGATGGGAAAAGGTTGAAGGTGTAGAGAGACTGGATGTCCCTGGTGAAGATGAGGTGTTGGGGTACCGGGGAACTGAAAGTCTTGGAGAAGGTGCATGGCATGGGTTGGTGTCCCAAATGTGGGTGGGGAATTCCTGGCCCAAAGAGCGAAGATAGAAACAGGCAATGTGGGGTTGGGGGACTATGAGGTGTAGGCTGCGAAATGGAGGTCTCCCGAGGCGATGAAATTGTGGATGGTCTTGGAGATGATGGTTTGGTGATGGGAGGTCAAGTCGTGATCAAGGGGGCAGTAGGAGGAGGTGTCAGTGAGTTGGCATGTGGCTTCGGCAAGATAGAGGTTGGAAAATGGGGTTGCCCCAGAAGTTGTAAAACTTTGCCTGGCAACAGTCTAGGTAGTTTGATTACTAAGAGGACAGTTTAGCAAGAGCTAAATGTCCAAAGCCACCTGAAAGCAAAGGAAAGTGGAGATGAGGCTGACTGCATAGACTTTCTGAAACAGAATCTCCAAGCTAGGAATCAGGAAAATTTCCAGCTTGGCTGACCCATCTCAGCAATCATTTTTCACAAAGGTGCAATGTTTGTGACAGGCAGGCAAGGTGGAGCTGGGCTAGTCAATGCAGGGTGCCAAGACAACCTGTTTAGAAGACCTGCCTCTGTGCTTTGGGAATTCATTCCAGCTTTAAGAAATAAACAAAGAAAATTTCTCTGGCCCTCACACCTTGACTCCCCACAGACTCCCTTTGCCCCAATAATGACATGACCCACCCCCATACCCCAAGGTCTCCATGTCCCACATGATAGGCTGTGGCACTTTCATGCCCAATAATCCGTTATAGAATGTATAGAAGCAGCAAACCCATTAATGAGAGGTTTATGGACAAAAAATACTTTAAGTAATTCATCAACACATTTCTAGATTCATTAAATCACCTTCAGCTACATAACGATGAAGTGGAACTTTTAAGTTTCTGATGTTGATGGCAGCTCAGTGGTTAGCTCTGCTGCCTCAGAGAACCAGGGATTCAGGTTCAATTCCATCCTTGGGCACTATTTGTGTGGAGTTTGCTCATTCTCCTTGTGTCTGGATGGGTTTCCTTCTGGTGCTCCTGTTTCTCTCTCAGTCCAGAGATGTGCAGATAGGTGGATTAGCCATGGGAAAAATACAGGTTACAGAGATTTGGGGGGTGATGAGGACTCTATATGTTGAATGAAGTGTTTCCACTCTAGGATTCTATGTTCAGTCATGTTAAAAGTTTAAAGATTAGATATCTTTTCAGTAGATCAGTGTATTAGTTGCCTATTAGCTATTCTTTACTCAGTTTGTTAGAGTAGATGTCTTAAATGCAAATGGGTCCCAGGTGATTTCTTTAAGATGTTGACTGGGAATTTGAAATACTTATAAAATTTCTGAGGCTCCACAGAGATTGTAACAATATCTCGAACAACATCATTCTAAAATATATTATCTGCTGCTGTTTGTGAGGTTTTGTTGTGTGCATATTGGCCACACATTTCCTACATTATAACCGAGCTTTGGGGCATCTGGTGGTTGTGAAATAATTTATATAAAATACAAGTCTGTTTATCATTCTGAGGAGGTAACAGTAATTATGATTAGATTAGATTCCCCACAGTATGGAAAAGGCCCTTCAGCCCAACAAGTCCACTCTGACCTCCAAAGAGTAACCCACCCAGACCAATTCCCTGATCCTACATTTATCCCTGACGATTGCACCTAACACTATGGGCAATTTAGCATGGCCAATTCACCTGGCCTGTACAGCTTTAGACTGCGGAAGGAAACTGGAGCACCAGGAGGAAACCCACACAGTCACGGGAGAATGTGCAAACTCCACACAGTCAGCCAGCCGAGGCTGGAATCAAACCCGAGTCCCTGGCGCTGTGAGGCAGCAGTGTTAACCACTGATCCACCGATCCGCCCCTGTGGAGATAAACACCCAGATCTCCACATAGAACTAACCATGCACAGTCCATAAAATAATAACCAGTTCCTGAAGAAGGGCTCATGCCCGAAACGTCGATTCTCCTGCTCCTTGGATGCTGCCTGACCTGCTGCGCTTTTCCAGCTCCCAACACACAGCCAAGAACTCAACAATTGGAAATCAAGAAGAACCTTCAGACATTCTACACCTTCCAGATAATTATACCTCACCCTCTCATTCAGAAATGAGCCATCAACAAAACTCAGCCTGTAAATCAGAGGGAAATTGGAAATACTTCTAATTAACATTCCATAGACAACACACAGCTCCACTAAAACAGTTCAGCACCAAGAAAACAACTCTCTCAGCTGGATCTTCTCACAGTATAAGGGACTTTTCCACCCCTGATTGCCCACAGGATAGTCAGACTGCCTGAAGATTGGTGTGGATATTATGGGATACAATTTGTATAAAAGCTGCCCCTTCACTCACCATCTCCTCACTTGGTTTTCAGTCCCTATAGGAAGTGAACCAGCTCTGGAAGAGGAAGAGGAGACAATGGGCAGAGTGGGTGGGCTCTCTGATTGACGTCTCTCACAGTCAATCCAAATATTTCTGGAGCAACATGAGTTTCCTGAAATTTGGGAAACGGAGATGACTTTGAACAGCAGATGAGGTGGGGGTTTAAACTTGTCACTGTCCCATCTGAATAAAACCTCACTTATTACAGCTGCTGTCTCAGTTCCCCTGGTAAATGTTTGACAGCAGGACCAAGGAAATATGAGACGTGGTCACCGCCAGCAGGGACACAGAAGAGATGAGATGAATGAACTACTTGGGACATAAAATGTGCCTACTGAATGCTGTGACTCAATACTGAGTTCTCCAATTTCAAATAATTTCCGTTCCCAGCTCTCTCCGCCCACCCCCCTTCCTTTATTTCTATCAGGCACCTATCGGATTAATCCCTCCCGTGACCAAGCATCTACCCCCACCTCACTACCCTGCCGCTCCCAACCCCCTTTACTTGTAGCTCCCCTTGCATCTATCCCCAATCCCGAAAAAGGGTTACACACAAAACGTCGATTTCTCCACCTCCTTGCTCGCTGTGTTCTCCGTTGGTTTTCCTGCTCCTCAGATGCTGCCTGACTTGCTGTGCTTTACCAGCTCCACACTAATCTAGACTCTTTCTCCCAGCCTCCTGCTTGTCTACCACAGAGACATGGCTGCAGGATAACATAAACTGGGATCCGAATATTTTTGTTTTTTTTCACTTCAGGGCATATGTCACTGGCTAGGCCAGCATTCATTGTCCATCCCTAATTACCCTGGAGGAGATGTGATTAGTTGCCTTCTCAAACCAGTTCTTAGGATGCAGGGAAACTCAGCGCAACCGAAAAGGGACTTGCAGGATTTTGACCCAGTTACACTGAATGAAAAGCAATACATTCCAAGTCAGGGTGTTGTGTGGCTTTGAAAGGCAGTGGTGTTCCTCTGTATTTGCTGTCTTCACCATCTAGGTAACATAAATCATAGATTTGGAAGGCTGTTAAGAATATTGTAGTGAGTTATTGTAAAGTGTCTTGTAGATGGTAAACACTGCTGTCACTGTACATCAGTAATGAAGGGATCAAATGTTGAAGGTGGTGGATGGAGGGCCACTCAATGCTTTGTCCTGGATGGTGTCAAACTTCTTGAGTGCTGTTTGAGCTGCACTCCACCAGACAAGTGGGGAGTATTCCATCATAATCCTGAGTTGTGTCTTGTAGATGGTAACCAGGCTTTGGGGAGTCAGAAGCAGAGTTACACCACTGCTGAATTCCTAGCCTCTGTCTTGCTCTTGTCTTTTACATGGCTAGTTCAGTTTTGGGTCAATGGTGAGGGCCAGGATGTTGATAGTGGGATAATGATGATAATGACATTGACTGTCACAGGATGACGGTTAGATTCTCCCTTGTTCAAGATGGTCATTTCCTGGCACTTGTGTAGTACTAATGTTACATGTCACTTAACAACTCAAGCTTGAATGTTGTGCAGGTCTTGATGCACCTGAGGTTTCATGAATGGTTCTGAACATTCTGCAATCATCAGCAAATATTCCCACCTCTGATATTATGATGAAAGGAGGGTAATTGGTGAAGCAGCTAAGGATGCTTGGAGTTAGGACACTACCCTGGAGCATCGGAGGCTGAGGGGTGACCTACAGAGATTTATAAAATCACGAGGGGCATGGGTAGGATAAACAAACAAGGTTTTTTCTTTGAGATGGGGGAGTCCAGAGGGCATAGGCTTAGAGTGAGAGTGGAAAGATATCAAAGGGACCCAAAGGGCAACTTTTTCACGCAGAGGAATGGAATGAGCTGCCAGAGGAAGTGGTGGAGGCTGGTACAATTACAGCATTTAAAAGGCTGGGTATATGAATAGGAAGGATTTAGAGGGATATGGACCAAGTGCTGGCAAATGGGACTAGATTAGGTTAGGATATCTGGTCAGCATGGACGAGTTGGACTGAAGGGTCTGTTTCCATGCTGTACATCTCTATTACTGATCTCCAATAACTACAACTACCTTCCTTTTCCACTAGATATGTCTCTAACTAGTGGAGAGGTTTCCCATTGACTCTGGTTTTGCTACAGCTTCTTGATGCTCCACTTGATCAATTGCTGCCTTAATGTCAAGGACAGACACCCCCACTTTATCGCTGGAATTCAGCTATGTCATCCACATTTGGACCAAGCCCAATAAGGTCAGCAGTAAAATGGCGATACATGAACACAAACAGCATCAGTGAACAGGTTATTGCTTTGTAAATGCTGCTTTATAGTAATGTTAACAACCCTTTCCATCAGTTTGTAGCTGATTGTGAGTAGACTGGTGGGAGTGGTAATCGACTGGTTTGTATTTCTCAAAAGGCAATGTTGTAGTTTATTAGTACAACTTCACTGGGAATGCAAAACTATGCAAAAAAACAGCACAGATCCTGCTGAATGGAAAATGAATGAAGGCGAACATCGGACCGCAAAGCAGGTTAGGAGCTACAGATAGGGATTATAAAGGAACTTGCCAGTGACATCAAAATCAATAAAAAGAAACATTATAATTACATAAAGGGAAAGTGGGTGGTCAGGAGCAATGTTGGCCCACCAAAGACTGAAAGTGGGAATACTATCCATGACTATCCGGAAATGGCAGATATGTTGAATAATTCATTTGCCTCAGTATTTACAGTACAGGAGGTTGCTTTCCAGAAGTGCTGAGGAAATAAATAGTGGATTGGAAACAGGGACTGAATAAAATTACTGGGTGCTCTGGCGTCTTCCCACAGTCTAAAGATGTGCAGGCTAGGTGGATTGGCCATGTGAAATTACCCATAGTGTCAAGGGATATGCAAGTTAGAGGCATTAGCTGTAGGTAATGTGTTACTGGGATAGATTAAGGGCTGTGTCTGAGTGGGATGCTCTTCAGAGTGTTGGTGTGGACTCTATATGCCAAATAGCCTCTTTCACACTATAGGAATTCTGAGAAAAATTAATGTAAGTAAAATTTCAGTAATGAGGAAATTGTGGAATTAAAGTTATGAATGCCAGAACTAGACTGTTTCCATCCAAGCATGCGAAAATATGTAGGGGAGCACAGTGTATACACCCTAACTATAATCTTTTAGAGTTCCCCAGATACAGGAGTCAACCTTGCACATGTCACTCTGCAAAAGAGGAAAATCAAAGCAATTACAGACCAGTTAGTCTATCATTTGGGGTCTTTAATCAGAGATGGAGTGTCTGAACACATTTTCATTTATTCATGGAGAGCTGGCATGGTTGCAATAATGGGTAAGGTCATGCCTGACAAACATTGTTGAATTGTTTGTAAAGGTGACTACAGTGGAGAATGTCAATGGTTGTTGTTTCTATGGACTTCCAGAAGGTATTTGATAAAGTCACAGTTAGCAGTCTCTTCATAAGGTTGAAACCCACAGAATTGAGGGCAAATTACTGATAGAGCTGGGAAATTGCTTGAGTGGCAGGTGACAAAGTAGGGATAATGGATAGGTACACAAAATGGCAGGTACACAAACCAGCGTGTCCCACCAAGATCTATGTCGGGGCCTCAACTATTCACATTATTTATTTAAGACTTGGATAATGACATAAAAAATCATACATCCAAATTTGTTGATGACACAAAGTTAGGTGACATTGTAGACAGTGTAGATAATGACATAAAATTATCAAGGGATATTGACAGACTAAGTGAATGGGCAAAACTATGGCAGATGGAGTTCAATGTAACCAAATGTGAGGTTATCCACTTTAGAACAAAAAAGGATAAATCAGGCTACTTTCTAAGTGGTATGAAGTTAAATGCAGCGGATGTCTAGAGACTTGGTTCAGGCACATAGATCTTTAAAATGTCACAACTGGCACAGAAAGTAACCAAGAAGGCTGATGGAATTCTGGCCTTTATACCTACCGGATTGGAGTACAAGGATGCAGAAATTATGCTGCAGCTATACAAAACCCCAGATAGACCTTACTTGGAGTACTGTGAGCACATCTGGGTGCAATATCTTAGGAAGGATATATCATTCTTGGAGGGAGCACAATAGAAGCTTGCATGAAATGTACTTAAACTTCAGGGGTTAAGTTATGAGGACAGAACATAGAACAGTACAGCACAGTACAGACCCTTCAGCCCTTTATGTAGTACTAGCCTTTTATCCTACTCTAAAATCAGACTAACTTAGATACCCTTCATTGTACTAACTTCCATGTGCCGATCCAAGAGTTGCTTTAATGCCACTAATGTATCTGACTCTACTATCACTGCTGGCAGTACATTCTCCGTACCCGTGACCTCTGTCATCTCCCCAAAATCTTCCTTTAATCATCTTAAAATTATGCCTCCTCATGATAGATATTTGTGCCACGGGAAAAAGTCTCTGATTATCTATGCCTCTCCATATATTGTACACCTCTATCAAGTCACCTCTCATCTTGCTTCACTCCAATGAGAAAATCCCGAGCTCCCTCAATCTTTATTCATAAGACATGCTCTCCAGTCCAGACACTATCCTGGTAAATATCTTCTGCACCCTCTCTAAAGCTTCCACATCTTTCATATAATGAGGTGACCAGAACTGAACACAAATTTCCAGGTGTGATCTAACCAGGATTCTAGAGAAGTCTAGAATAACTCTCAGCTCTTGAACTCAATTCCCCTGCTAATGAAAGCCAACGCACCATATGCCTTCTTAACAACCCTATCCTTGAGGGATCTATGGACATGGACTCCACTGTTCCTTCACACTGCCAAGAATCCTGCCTTTAAACCTGTATTCTGCATTCAAATTCGACCTTCCAAAGTGAATAAATTTACACCTTTCCAGGTTGAACTCCATTTGCCACTTATCAGCCCAGTTCTGCATCCTGTCAATGTCTTGTTGCAACTTACAACAGCCCTCCACACTATCCACAAGCTTTCAGGTCATTGGCAAACTTACTACCTCACCCTTCCACTTCTTCATCCAGGTCATTTATAAAAATCACAAAGAGCAGAGGTCCCCTGTGGAACACCACTGGTCATCGAGCTTCAGGCTGAATGCTTTCCATCTACAACCAGCCTCTGTCTTCTATGGGCCAGCCAATTCTGTATCCAGACAGACAGGTTTTCCTGTATCCCATACCTCCTTACATTCTGAATGAGCCTACCATGGGGAATCTTATCAAACGCCTTGCTAAAATTCATGTACACCACATTCACTGCTGCAGCTTCATCAATGTGTTTGTCACATCTTCAAAGAATTGAATAAGGTTTGTGAGGCATGACCAGCCCTTCACAAAGCCATGCTGACTATCTCTAATCAAACTAATATTTTCCAAGTAATCATAAATCCTGTCTCTCAAAATCCCCTCCAATACTTTGCCCACCACTGACGTAAGACTGACTCTTGTAATTCCTAGAATTATCCCTATTTCCTTTCTTGAACAAGGAAATAACATTTGCCACCTTCCAATCATCTGCACTACTCCAGTGGACAGTGAGGACGCAAAGATTATCACCAAAGGTGCAGCAATCTCTTCCCTTGCTTCCTTGGGTATGGCCCAGGGGATTTCATGTTTGTCAAAGTTTTCAGCATTTCCTCCTTCCTAACATAAACCTGTTTAGATTAGATTAGATTACCTACAGTGTGGAAACAGGCCCTTTGGCCCAACCAGTCCACACCGACCCTCCAAAGACTAACCCATCCAGATCCATTTCCCTCTGACTAATGCACCTAACACTATGGGCAATTTAGCATGACCGATTCACCCGACACATCTTTGGACTGTGGGAGGAAACCAGAGCACCTGGATGAAACACATGCAGACACTGGGAGAATGTGCAAGCTCCACACAGACAGTTGCCCGAGGGTGGAATCGAACCTGAGACCCTGGTGCTGTGAGGCAGCAGTGCTAACCACTGAGCCACCTTGCCATTATAGCATATGTCTGATTCAAGCTGTCCTTAGAAACGTCAGGGTCCCTCTCAGTAGTGAATAATGAAGCAAAATATTCATTGAGATCCTCCCCTACTTCCTCCGATTCCAGGTGCAAATTTCTTCCACTCTCCTTGATTGGCCCTACCCTCACTCTGGCCATCCACTTGTTCCTCATGTAAGTGTAGAAAGCCTAAGGGTTTTTGCAATCCTACCCACTAAAACTTTTTCATGCCCTGTTCTAGCTCTCCTAAGTCTATTCTTCAGTTCTTTTCTGGCTACCTTGTAACTCTCTAAAGCCCTATCCAATCCTTGCCACCTCAAACTGAAGTAAACTTCCTCCTTCCTCTTGACGAGATGTTCTACATCCCTTGTCACCCAAGGTTCTTTCAACCTATCATCCCTTCCTTACCTCAGTGGGACAAACCGTTCAGCACTATCAGCAAGTGCTTCCTAAACAACCTCCACACTTCTGTTGTGCATTTCCCTGAGAACATCTGTTCCCAGTTTTGGCACCCCATTTCCTGCCCAATAGCACTGTAATTCCCTCTTTCCTCAATTAAATACTTTCCCATACTGTCTGCTCCTATCTCTCTCTCTCTCCATGAGTATCGTAAAGCTGATGACTATCATTGAAATCCTCTCCCACCGAGAGATTTTACACCTGACATGGTACGTTGCAAAGCACCAAATCTAATATGCCTCCCTGCTGGTTGGCCTATCTATATATTGTAGGTAAAAACACTGACTGCAGATGCTAGAAACCAGATTCTGGACTAGTGGTGCTGGAAGAGCACAGCAGTTCAGGCAGCATCCGAGGGGCAGTAAAATCGATGTTTCGAGCAAAAGCCCTTCATCAGGAATAAATGCAGAGAGCCTGAAGCGTGGAGAGATACGCTAGAGGAGGGTGGGGGTGAGGAGAAAGTAGCATGGAGTACAATAGGTGAGTGGGGGAGGGGATGAAGGTGATAGGTCAGGGAGGAGGGTGGAGTGGATAGGTGCAAAAGAAGATAGGCAGGTAGGACAAGTCATGGGGACAGTGCTGAGCTGGAAGTTTGGAACTAAGGTGAGGTGGGGGAAGGGGAAATGAGGAAACTGTTGAAGTCCACATTGATATATATTGTCTCAGGAAACCTTCCTGGACACACCTGACAAAAACTGCTCCATCCAAACTATTTGAATCAACATTAGGGAAGTTAAAGTCACCCATGACAATAACCCTGTTACTTCTACACATTTCCAAAATTTACCTCCCAATCTGCTCCTGTCTCTGAGATTATTCAAATTAGACTGGTTTTTCTGTAGAATTGAGAAATAATCTGATCAAAGTCTTCAAGTTATTAACAAGAAAAGCCAGGGTAGATAAACTGTTTTCGCTGGTTGGGGATTCTAGAACTAGGGGACATAATCTGAGCATAATTGCCAAATAGTCCAAGATGCACTTTTACACACACGCTGGGTGGTAGGTATTTGGAGCTCTGTTCCCCAAACAGTAGTGGATGCTGGATCAGTTGTTAATTTTAAATCTATGTAGATAAATTTATATTGTAAGGGATACAGGTCAAATGTAGATATATGGAGCCTACCTCCAGAATCATGAAATCCCTATAGTACAGAAAGAGGCCATTTGGCCATGTAGTACCTCCAATGGGCATCTTACCCAGCCTCCCCTACACCCTCACCCTGTCCCCGTAACCCTACATTTCCCATGGTTAATCCACCTAACCTGCACATCGCTGGCCACTACAGGACAATTTAGCATGGCCAATCCACCTGATCGGCACATCTTTGGATTGAGGGAGGAAACTGGAGCTCCCCGAAGAAACCACGCAGACGCAGGGAAAATATGCAAATTCCATATAGACAGTCATCCTGGCTGGATTTGAACCTGGATTCCTAGTGCTGTGAAGCAGCAATGCTAACTACTGAGCCACCGTGCCAACCTAAACTGAAGGCAAGCAAACAAAGCTCATCTGAGAGCTGATATGATTCCTGGATCTATCTTCCAATGGACATGGTGGGTTCTCAAGCACAAGTTGTCAACACTATTGCCAGAATTTTGAAGGGCATGTAACATTTAGAACGGTTGGTAAGGTTGGTGGAGTGCCTCCGATAATGAATTATAGTATTAGCACAATCGAGAGTGATGACCTAAGTTCTGGAAGAAGCCAGGGTATAAAAGCAATGTGAGATGGAAATGTGTTGCTGGAAAAGCGCAGCAGGTCAGGCAGCATCTAGGGAACAGGAGAATCGACGTTTCGGGCATTAGCCAAGGGCTAATGCCCGAAACGTCGATTCTCTTGTTCCCTAGATGCTGCCTGACCTGCTGCGCTTTTCCAGCAACACATTTCCATCTCTGATCTCCAGCATCTGCAGACCTCACTTTCTCCTATAAAAGCAATGTGGTACAACCATAAAAGACTATGATAGGAAGAGGAGTAGGCTGTAGGCCCCTCAAGCCTCTTGTGGCTGATTTGATATATGTCAACTTTCCTGCCTTCTTCCTGTAATCCTTGATTCTCCTTCTGATCAAGAATCTGTCTCAGCCCTAAATATATACAAGGATTCGGCCTCCTCACAGCACTGCAAAGACTGTCAACTGTCAGAGATGAAATTCCTCCTCATCTTCAATTGAGACTTTATTCTGAGACGATGCCTGCTGGTCCTAGATACTCCCTTGAGGGTAAGCATTATCTCAGCATTTAACCTTTAAAACCCTTTAAGACTCCTTATGTTTCAATGAGATCACCTCTCATTCAACTAAACGCCAATGTGTAGAGTTCCCACCTGTTTCACCTTAGCTCATAAGATTGTCCATACCCTTCATATCAGGGGTTATCTGAGTGAACTGCCTCCAATTAAATGATAACTTGTCTTAAATGAGTGGACCAAAACTACTCTCAGTACTTCAAATGTGGTCTTACTAGCACCTTGTACAGGTGTAGTAAGACTTGCTGAGTTTAATACTCCAACATTCCATTAGTCTTCCTGACTGTATGCTGCACCTGCGTGCTAGCTTTCTGTGTTCCGTGAATAAATAGCCCCAGGTCTGTTTTTAGTGCAGATTTCTACAGTTTTTCTCCATTTTAAATAATGCTGTTTTTTTTTCATTCTTCTTCCTAAATGGAAAACTTCACATTTCCACAGATGAGATATGATAAAAGCAAAATGTTAATTATGGAAGTGATGCAGAAGTCCCCTAACAGTGACCATATGGTAGGGTAAAAATATGAAAGAAGACAGAATGGGTGCTTGTCAGAAAGGTACAGTGATAATAATGGGATTAGATAGATTTCCTTGTATGTACAGACTGAGACAATCAGACAGGTAAAGATAGCTTAGACGATGAATTCATTGAATATTTGAGATAATTTCTCAGAACAGCGTGATCTGAAGCCAACCAGAGAAGAGGCTAAAGCAGCAGGCTATATACTGTGCAATGTGATAGGACTGAGTAATGTCTGAGAGAAGGCACTGAGTGGTGGCATTGATCGTAATATGTTCGAGTTTTGCATTCAATTGAAGGAGACAAAAGTTGGGTCCAAGACTAGGATATTAATCCAAATGAGGGCATGAAAGCATAGTTAGCTAAAGTGAATGGGCAAATTAGATTAAGGGATGGGTCATTAGAGATGATTTAGCAGACATTTAAGGAACATTACAGAATACACAGAATAAATACATTTCAACAAAAATGAAAATTCCAAGTGGAAAACCTACTATTGATGGTTAACCAAAAAAGGTAAAATCTTACTAAACTAAAAGAAAAAACACATTGCACAAATATTTGGGGGCAGTTCAGTAGATTGGACAGAATATAAAATCAGATATGACTAGAACAAGGAGGGAAAAATTACAATATGAGAGAAAAGTACCTAGAAATATAAAACATAGTAAGTTTCTATAGATGTCTTTAAAAAGTACAATTAACAAAGTGAACGTTGACCCACAGAAAAATGGATCTGGGGCATTAATAGAGGAAAGTAAAGAAGTAACAGATAAATTGAATAGTTATTTTGTATCAGCCTTCACTATAACATCCCCAAAATACCTTCAAATCAAGAAAATCAAAGGGATAGAGGAGCTCAAGAAAATTACAATCACCTATGAGGTTGTACTGAGCAAATTGTTGAAACAACAGGTTGACAAGTCCTGATGGACTGCATGCTAGGGTCCTAAAAGAAGTAGCCAGTGAAATAATTGATGAATTAATTTTACTTGACTGGGTGATAGCAGGAGCAATCAGACCAGAGAAGGTAACCATAGTATATTTATAACAATAATGATAACATTGGTGAGTGATTGTGTGCAACTTGCCTGCAGTGCTACCACACTTGACTATAACACTGCAGGAATATTTCAACACCAGTCCCAAGGATGGGCTGCATGCCAAAATGGCTTCCCCCTCAGGGGAGGTGATGGCTGAGTGGTATTATCACTGGACTGTTAATCCAGAGACCCAATAATGTTCAGGGAGAACTGGGTTTGAATCCCACATGGCAAAAAGTAGAATTTGAATTCAATAAATATCTGAAACTAAGAATCTAATGACTACTATAAGTCCATTGCTAATTGTTGGAAAAACCCATGTGGTTCACTAATGTCCTTTAGGGAAGGAAACTGCCAACCTTATCTGGTCTGGCCTACATGTGATTCTGGACCCACAACAAAGTGGTTGACTCACAACTGCTCTCTCGGCAATTAGGGATTGGCAATAAATGCTGCCTAGGCAGCCATGCCCTCATCCCGTTAAAGAATAAAGAAAAAAAAAGTCATGAGGTTAGCAAAACTGGAAATGTTGACTTTGATTTGATTAGAGAGTGGTGGGTGTACCCAGAGCAATAAGCTCCTATTGCAACCATAGCAACAAATGCACATGATTTGAAGATGCCAGTGTTGGACTGGGGTGTACAAAGTTAAAAGTCACACAACAGCAGGTTATAGTCCAACAGGTTTTATTGGAAGCGCAGTAGCTTTCGGAGCGATGCTCCTTCATCAGGTGATCACACTAGCTCCAAAAGCTAGTGTGCTTCCAATTAAACCTGTTGGACTATAACCTGGTGTTGTGTGACTTTTAACAAATGCACACATCAACTACAATGCAGCAAGTGCAATTAACTGACTAACTTTGTTAGGCACTAAATCCAGGACCAGAAGATGGACTGGTGTTGGTAAAGGATGATAAAATTTTAGATGGTAGTTTATATTATAAGCCACTAACCTTCATTGTAAACACCTCCGATACTAACTTGCCTTAATGATGTTTGTTTCAGACCTGAATGTTGCATACCCTTGGCTTCGTCTAACGGTGGACAGTAGCCATTGACTACCATCTAAAACTCTGCCAGTTCAAGGAAATATTTGACTGAAACACAGCCTGGTCAATGATGTTGCCACCAGAGTATTTAACACAGGAACTTCTGAAGTAAATTCAGCTGATTTGGCAACCATGGGTCAATAGATTTGCAGTTTAAGTTCTAAACTTAAGAAAATTCTGAAAAAGGAACAAGAGATCGAAAACGGACTGCTCAATATGGACCAAGACCTAATAAAGGTAATTCAGAGCTTGGCCACTGTACTCAATTGACATGTATCGATCATTAATAGATTGATAAATATGCAGAAAAATCTCTCCGACAATGCAGTCAAAAATAATGTGTACAGCAGCTATAGATTATGATTGCTGAGTCAGACAAGGGAAAAGCTGAAACAAATTCATGAGTGAGGTGTCCCTGAGAATAACACTTACACACTTGTTTAACCTGTCACAGCACAGGGAGCATGACCTGATAGGCTGCCAGCTCAATGGGTTAATATATGTAGGAAACTGATGTGAAATGTGTTTATGCATAATAATGTTAATTAAAGAATATTAGAGTAATAGGATGCATTGTTATGTAATTTTGAATAAAATACCACTAAAAGCAGTCGAGGTCGATGCAGTGTAGAACCATTCTCAATATAATGTCCTAATCTGATATGAGGTAAAAGAAGTAAGGTGTGGGTTTGATGCAACTGCTAATTTGGAAAGTCAAATAAAGGTAGGAGTTTCATGCTGAATGGCAGGGCCTTAAAGAGTGGAATGGAACAGAGGCACCTTTGAGTTCAGGCTCACAGTTCTCTGAAAGTGGAGTCACAGGTCGACTGGGCAGTGGGGAAAGCTTTTGGCACATTGGCCTTCATCAGTTGGGGCACTGAGTATAGAAGTTGGGAAGTTATGTTGCTGTTATACAGGACGTTGGTGAGGCCGCACTTGGTTTGTTTTGGTCACCTTGTTATTAAATTGTAAAGAGTGCAGAAGAAATTTAAAAGGATGTTCCCTAGACTCAATGGTCAGAGTTGTAGGGAGAGCTCTCTTTAGAGACATTTTTCTTTAGAGCAGATACATTGAGGGAGACCTTGTCAAGGTGTATTAGATCATGAGAGGCATGGATAGAGTGAATGCATTCAGTCTTTTTCCCACTGTTGGGCAATAGAGGACTAGAGGGCATCAGTTTAAGGTTAGAGGAGAATGAATAAAAGGGAACCGAAGGGCAACATTTTTATCCAAGGGTGGTACACATATGGAATGAGCTGCCAGCTGAAGTGGTTTAGGTGGGTACATTACCAACATTTAAAAAGTACTTGGACAAATAGACGGATAGGAAAGGATTAGAAGGATATGGGCTAAGTGCAGGGAAATGGGGTTAGCATGGGTGGACATTTTGGTCAGCATGGACCAGTCTGGGCCAAAGGGCCTATTTCCTTGCTGTAGGAAGAACTCTATGATTGTATGATTTGGTGGGAGGGCCTGTGGAATTGGGATTGAATGTATTTTTATACCAATGGATTAGAATGATCCCCCATGTTTTGTTTCTTACCCAGTTGACATTGATTCTATACTTAAATCTACTTGATTCACTGCACCAGAAAGATGGCAGGAGTACGGAATTCAGACAATGTAGTGCCAAAATACATGAGGCAAGAACTCATGTTACCCAGCACCACTAATCCAACTCGTGTTACTGCGCCAACCTATTCAAGTAGTATAAACAAGTACCTTTAGATCCCCAAACTCCATGCCTGGCCAGAATATATAGATGACCAAGCAAAAGGAAAAGGACAGTACCACTAAGTTGGCTACTTTGGGCCAACCAATGGTTAAAAGGGGAGAATCAGAAATTGTTCCAGTTGAAAGGGTTAAATAGTTTTAATCAAAATTGTTCTTAGTAAAACAAATTTAAGCAGAACAGAAATTAGGTGTACTTCAGGCAAGTTAAGGAATGAGCCGAGGGCAAATGGCGAGGCAGGTGAGTGATTAAAACAAGAACACAGCGTGAACTGTACAATCAGCAGGGTAAAAGGGGGCCTTGGGTGGACACGAATAATGCCTGAGGGAAATCAGTGATATCTGGTGAACATATAGGTGCACATTCATCAGATTAGAAACTGAGTTCGTGACCTAAGATGAATAAGAGGTGAAAACTTGTGCGTTTTTGCCAGAGTTGAGTCTTAAGACTGACTCCAATTGTGTAAGTGAATAAATGAGTTGAATCAGTACTTGAGTCTCTAGTTGGTTTGTCAAGTTCAACCACAACATAGTGAAGCTATTACAAGGTGTTGTTAAAGATATTATGGTGAAGTTTTGGAAAGGTTGTGAAAGGGAACTCGTGTTTATCCAACATTTTAGACTTCATTGAAGCAATGTGTGCTGTTAATAAAAGGAAACTGATGGAAATACTGCACTTAATTTTCAGAAGGTATTTGATCAGGTGCTACATCAAAATGAAATTGCCAAAAATGAAAACCCGTGATTTAGGGAGTAATATATTTGGCATAATTGTAATTTGGCTGGCTAACAGGAAGAAAGTAGGCACAAAGTAGGCACATTTTCTGGTTGACAAAAGGTAACAAGTTGTGTGCCACAAGAATCAGTGCATGGAGCATCAACTTATAATTTACACGGACTTGGAAGGAGAAATCAAAGGTACGGGTTGCCGCATTTCCTGATGACTCAAAGAAAATACTTTGTGAGGAGGACATAATGAGGCAGCAAAAAGAGAAAGATCAGTTATATGTGGGGGTGAAGATCTCTTAAATGGAGTATAATGTGGGAAAATGTAAAATTGTCTATTTTTGTCACAAAGAATTTTTAAAAAGCATAAAATCTCTGGTGAAAGGCAGAGAAATCTAGGTGTCCTTATGCATAAATCACAAAATGTTAGTATGCAGGTACAGCAAGTAATGAGAAAAGCCAACAGAATGTTATTGTTGATTGTGAAGGAAATTCAGTACAAATAAGGGAGAGGTATGTCTCAGTTATGCAAAGCATTGGTGAAACAATATCTGGAGTATTGTGTACAATATTGTTCATCATATTTAAAGTATGTAAATGTGCTGGAAGCAATTTGGAAGTATACTTGACTAATGCCTGCAATTGGCATGTTGTCTGATGAGGAAATGTTGGACATGAGGTTTGTATCTCCTGGAGTTTACAAGTGTAAAAGATGACTTGATTAAAACAGAAGATTCTGAGGGCTATTGACAGGATGGATGAGGAAAATAATTTTCCTTTTCTGCTGTTTAACAATGAAAGGTCAGTAATTAAAGACAGGCAAGAACTGTTTGCCCTCAAAAGGTGGTGAAAGCTATCTTTAAATATTTTTAAAGCAAGGGTAAATAGAATTTTGAGAAGCAGGGGATTAAAGGTTTTCGGGGTAGGCAAGAATATGGAATAATCAGGTGGCATGATTTATTTAATGATGGAGCAGATTCAAGGGGCCGAATAGTTTGCTCCTGTTCCTAATACAGATATTCTTATGTTTGTGGGAAGCTAGGACTTATGTGGTTTTGGCGCCACCCTTTTGGCACCGATCATTTAGCCCTGCCGTTTTGGCTCCAAACTGTTTTGGCGCTCATTACTTTGGCGTTGAGCTGTTTGGCGCCAATTCAGAATAAAAAAAAGTCTTGTTTGGTTAAAGAAGAGAGGATGACTAATGACTTGATGTAATTTTCTCAACTAGCAAAAGTTGACAGTCAAGGCTGTAATGACCCGCTGTAGATTCAAATCTCGTTTTGTAATCATTTTCTCACTTAACAATTGTTAATAGTCATCTACTGCCTTGATGATGCTTAAGCCCTTCTTGTAGAGCCCATACCAGAAATGGTTGAAAACATTTTAAGCAAGAGAGACAAACCAAAATTTTCACACAATGGTTATCTATATGTATTGGCGCCAAAGTAATGAGTGCCAAAACAGTTTAGAGCCAAAACGGCGGGACCAAATGATTGGCACCAAAAGGGCGGTGCCAAATAGTCCCATTCCGTCACTAAGGAATTGATGAGCTAGCTGTATTTTCGCTAGGCTTAATCCAGCGATCCAGGTAATGTTCTGGGAATTCAGTTTAAATCCTGTGACAGCAGATACTAAATTTGAATTCTAAAAGAAAATAAAATTGGAATTTAGAATCTAACAAATACGATGAAGCTACTATTGATTGTTGGGGGGAGAAAAACCATCTGGCTCACTAAGAGGATCTGTCTATATTCACATCACGAATTAAAGCAAAGGCTAACACAAGCCCACATCCACTCTGACAGTTGGCTCATTTCACAAATACTTAGGGATACGGTTTTAAAATTTGGAGGTAAGCTGCTCAGCGTGATGCTATCAAGAAGGCAGGTTATGTAGGAATCCCCTCGCGTGTCTCATTCCATCAAGCATTGAGTTCTGAATACTGATGAAAGTAATGGTTAACTGGGAAAATGCAATCAGTTTGTGATGCTAAAACTGGCTCAGCTGTACAGTAAGGTAAATAGAAGTCTGGAAAAGCAACAGAGATAGGAGAATCGATAGTTCTGGGAGCAATAGGGTATTTCTGCAGCCACAGTTGTGAATCCAAGATGGTATGTTACCTCCCTGATTCAAGGAGCAAGGCTGACACCATATGGTTGCAATTTTCAAATAGGGGACATTTATTATTGTAACATAAGGATTAAGTTGGCAATGCAAAAGAAACGATCCAGAGTAAGAATAGTTAACTAAGGGAAGGCCAAATTCAATGAGAAAAATGGATCTGACCCAAATAAGTTAGAATCAAATGTTGGCAGACAAAATAGTTACTGAACAATGGTGTCCTTTTAAAGAGATATTTCATGTGCAGTCAAAATAAAGTGTACATCACGTAGACACTGGGACTGGCCATAACTTTTCAAACTTCCTTCATTTCCTCTAACTCCAACTTTTTTGAAAAGTCATATTGACATTGAATCATTGACCCTGTTTCTTCCTCCACAGATAATGCCAGATGTGAGTTTCTCCAGCACATTTTTTATTGCATGAAGGCCTTGTCACACATCTGAATGGTTTCTTCCCACTGTGGATCCACTAGTGTTTTAGAAGATCAGAAGAGTGAGTGAAAGTGTAGATCTGAATAGTTTCACCAAGTGAATCTTCTGCTCTCCTAGGAAAGTCAGAGTTCAGAATAGTTACTTTGCTTTGTATATCTTCTGATGACCAGCAGATTTGATGTGTTAACAAAGAATTATTGCACGTCATACTTGATCCTCAGACAGCACCTTCTAAACCTATGACATTTTCATAGAATCCCTACAGTGTGGAAACAGGCTCTTCTGCCCAACAAGTCCACACTGACCTTCCAAAGAGTAATTCCCCAACCCTATATCTACTCCTAATGAATGAACCTATCCTCGAACACTATGGGCAATTTAGCACAGCCAATTCACCTAACCTTTGGATTTTGGGAGGAAACCCACGCAGACACATGGAGAATGTGCAAACTCCACACAGAAAGTTGCCCGAGGCTGGGATCAAACCCAGGTCCCTAGCACTGTGAGGGAGAAGTGCTAACCACTGAGCCACCGTGCTGCCCCACATCTAGAAGGACAGCAGATCCATGGGAGCACCACCACCTTCAAGTTCCCCTCTAAGCCACTCACTATCCTCACTTGGAAATATATCACAATTCCTTTACTGTTGCTGGATCAAAATTTTGGAATTCCCTCCCTAATGGCATTGTGGGTTAACCCACGGCTGCAGCGGTTCAAGAAGGCAGCTCATCACCACCTTCTGAAGGGCAACTAGGGACAGGCAATAAATGCTGCCCAGCCACTGATGCTCACGTCCCACATCTGTATAAATAAAAAAAAAGTCTTCCCACAGTTGTGCAATTGTTTCATCAGTCAGGATCTATCTGCAGTGTCTATCCTCCATGTATTCTCTAGTGTCGTATAGTCATTCCATCTGTAAGACAGGAAAAGGAAACATGATTTTCTCCAAATCTGACCTCTCCTCCTTTGCTGAATGGGCTGAGTAATCAGTTAGAGACTGTACCACAGTGAGTGCCAGTCTATATCCGTGTGGAGGATTAGAATACTAGTTCTTTCTTCTTACACACTTGACTGTAATATACTCTTTGTTTATAGCAGGGACACTTGATAGTGACCCAGAGCAAAAATATCAAATACAACCTCAGACTTTTGGGAAAGGTAGGGGCGTTCAAAGATATTTCAATAAATGTGTTTTCATGTATTGCAGCAGAACTGCTAAGGAACTAAATTAACAATCCAGAGACTGAGAATTCAAATCTAACCACAAAGTTACAAACTGAATTACAGAGAGAAACAGGCCTTTCAGCTCAATTGGTCCATTCCAATGTACTGTTTCATTTGAGTCTTTTCTCACTGTATCACAACATCCTTCTGATCCATTCTCCCTCATAGAATCATAGCGTCATACAGATATACAGCACAGAAACAGACCCTTTGGTCCAACCTGTCCATGCCAATCAGATATCCTAAATTAATCTAGTTCCATTTGCCATCCCTCTGAACCCTTCCTATTCAAATACCCATCCAATGCCTTTTAAATGTTGTAACTGTACCAGCCTCCATCACTTCCTCTGGCAGCTCATTCCATACACGCACCACCCTCTGTGTGCCCCTTAGGTCCCTTTTAAATCTTTCCCCTCTCACTCTAAACCTATGCCCTCTAGTTTTGGACTCACCCACCCCAGGGAAAATACTTTGTTTATTTACCCTACCAATGCCACTCATAATTTTATAAACCTCTATAAAGGATTCTGGGTAATCCAAGATGGAGGATGGGAAAAGTTTCTGGTTGTAAGAATTGCTCCTTTTTGTTTTGAGGTATTTTAGGTGTTGGAGGTGATTTCCTCGAATTCCAGGAGCATCAATTACAGTAATTGCATTGTTTTTGAACTTTGAGAGAAAAAAAAGTCAAAACAACAGCAGTTTTAAAAGGGAGAAGAGCAGATGTGAATCTTATCAGATCAAATGGATCGGTTGGAGAGACAGATAGAAGCGATGAGGAATTTGCAACAGCAACAGTATGTGATGGATGGCAGATATAGGAAGGGGGAAAGTCTCAGATACAGTTACAGAGATGGGTTAACTCCAGGAAGGGTAAGAGAAGTAGACAGCTAGTGCAGGAGTATTTTGTGGATATACCCATTTCAAACAGGTATCCTGTTTTGGAAAATGTAGGGGGTGATGGATTCTCAGGGAAGGTAGCACGAACAGCCAAGTTTCTGGTATTGAGACTGGCTCTAATGCAATGAGGGGTACGTCGGCTTCCAAGAGATCAATTGTGTTAGGGGATTCTGTAGTCCGAGGTACAGACAGACGTTTCTGTGGCCAACAGAGAAAAAGCAGAAAGGTGTGTTGTTTCCCTGGTGCCCGGATCAAGGATATCTCAGAGAGGGTGCAGAATGTTCTCATGGGGGAGAGGGGCCAGCAGGAGGTCATTATCCACATTGGAACCAAAGACTTGGAAGGGAAAAGGTTGAGATCCTGAAGGGAGATTACAGAGAGTTAGGCAAAAATTTAAAAAGGAGGTCCTCAAGGGTAGTAATATCTGGATTACTCCCAGTGCTACGAGCTAGTGAGGGCAGAAATAGGAGAATAGAGCAAATTAATGCATGGCTGAGGAGCTGGTGTGTGGGAGAAGGATTCACATTTTTGGATCATTGGAATCTCTTTTGGGGTAGAAGTGACCTGTACAAGAAGGACGGATTGCACCTAAATTGCAACGGGACTAATATACTGGCAGGGAAATATGCTAGAGGATTTAAACTAGTAAGGTCGGGGGGGACCCAGGGAGATAGTGAGGAAAAAGATCAATCTGAGACAGGTACAGCTGAGAACAGAAGTGAGTCAAACAGTCAGGGCAGGCAGGGACAAGGTAGGACTAATAAATTAAACTGCATTTATTTCAATGCAAGGGGCCTAACAGGGAAGGCAGATGAACTCAGGGCATGGTTAGGAACATGGGACTGGGATATCATAGCAATTACTGAAACTTGGCTCAGGGATGGGCAGGACTGGCAGCTTAATGTTCCAGGATACAAATGCTACAAGAAGGATAGAAAGGGAAGCAAGAGAGGAGGGGGAGTGGCATTTTTGATAAGGGATAGCATTACAGCTGTGCTAAGGGAGGATATTCCCAAAAATACATCCAGGGAGGTTATTTGGGTGGAACTGAGAAACAAAGGCATGATCACCTTATTGAGATTGTATTATCGAGCTCCCAATAGTCAGAGGGAAATTGAGAAACAAACTTGTAAGGAGATCTCAGCTATCTGTAAGAATAATAGGATAGTTATGGTCGTGGATTTTAACTTTCCAAACGTTGACTGGGACTGCCATAGTGTTAAAGGTTTAGATGGAGAGGAATTTCTTAAGTGCGTACAAGACAATTTTCTGATTCAGTATGTGGATGTACCTACTAGAGAAGGTGCAAAACTTGACCTACTGTTGGGAAATAAGGCAGGGCAGGTGACTGAGGTGTCAGTGGGGGAGCACTTTGGGGCCAGCGACCATAATTCTATTCGTTTTAAAATAGTGATGGAAAAGGATAGACCAGATCTAAAAGTTGAAGTTCTAAATTGGAGAAAGGCCAATTTTGACCGTATTAGGCAAGAACTTTCGAAAGCTGATTGGAGGCAGATGTTCGCAGGTAAAGGGACGGCTGGAAAATGGGAAGCCTTCAGAAATGAGATAACAAGAATCCAGAGAAAGTATATTCCTGTCAGGGTGAAAGGGAAGGCTGGTAGGTATAGGGAATGCTGGATGACTAAAGAAATTGAGGGTTTGATTCAGAAAAAGAAGGAAGCCTATGTCAGGTATAGACAGGATAGATCAAGTGAATCCTTAGAGTATAAAAGAAGTAGGAATATACTTAAGAGGGAAATCAGGAGGGCAAAACAGGGACATGAGGTAGCTTTGGCAAATAGAATTTAGGAGAATCCAAAGGGGTTTACAAATATATTAAGGACAAAAGGGTAACTAGGGGAGAGAATAGGGCCCCTCAAAGATCAGCAAGGCGATCTTTGTGTGGAGCCACAGAAAATGGGGGAGATATTAAATGAATATTTTGCATCAGTATTTACTGAGGAGAAGGACATGGAAGATATAGAATGTGGGGAAATAGATGGTGACATCTTGCAAAATGTCCAGATTACACAGGAGGAAGTGCTGGATGTCTTGAAACTGTTAAAGGTGGATAAATACCCAGGACCTGATCAGGTGTACCCGAGAATTCTGTGGGAAGCTAGAGAAGTGATTGCTGGGCCTCTTGCTGAGATATTTGTATCATCGATAGTCACAGGTAAGGTGCCGGAAGACTGGAGGTTGGCAAACGTGGTGCCACTGTTTAAGAAGGGTAGTAAAGACAAGCCAGGGAACTATAGACCGGTGAGCCTGACCTCAGTGGTGGGCAAGTTGTTGGAGGGAATCCGGAGGGAAAGGATGTACATGTATTTGGAAGGGCAAGGACTGATTAGGGATTGTCAACATGGCTTTGTGCATGGGAAATCATGTCTCACAAACTTGATTGTGTTTTTTGAAGAAGTAACAAAGAAGATTGATGAGGGCAGAGCTGTAGATGTGATCTATATAGACTACAGTAAGGCGTTTGACAAGGTTCCCCATGGGAGACCAATTAACAAGGTTAGATCTCATGGAATACAGGGAGAACTAGCCATTTGGATACAGACCTGACTCAAAGGTCTGTATCCAAATGGTGATGATGGAGGGTTATTTTTCAGACTGGAGACCTGTGACCAGTGAAGTGCCACAAGGATTGGTGCTGGGTCCTCAACTTTTTGTCATTTACATAAATGATTTGGATGCGAGCATAAGAGATACAGTTAGTAAGTTTTCAGATGACACCAAAATTGGAGGTGTAGTGGTCAGCGAAGAGGGTTACCTCCGATTACAACAGGATCTGGACTAGATGGGCCAATGGGCAGAGAAGTGGCAGATGGAGTTTAATTCAGATAAATGCGAGGTGCTGCATTTTGGGAAAGCAAATCTTAGCAGGACTTATACACTTAATGGTAAGGTCCTTGGGAGTGTTGCTGAACAAAGGGACCTTGGAGTGCAGGTTCATAGCTCCTTGAAAGTGGAGTCGCAGGTAGATAGGATAGTGAAGAAGGAATTTGGTATGCTTTCCTGTATTGGTCAGAGTATTGAGTACAGGGGTTGGGAGTTCATGTTGCGGCTGTACAGGACATTGATTTTTTTAGATTACTTACAGTGTGGAAACAGGCCCTTCGGCCCAACAAGTCCACACCGACCCGCCGAAACGCACCCACCCAGACCCATTCCCCTACGTTTACCCTGCACCTAACATTAGCAGGCAATTTAGCAAGGCCAATTCACCTAACCTGCACATTTTTGGACTGTGGGAGGAAACCAGAGCACCCGGAGGAAACCCACGCAGACACGGGGAGAATGTGCAAACTCCACACAGTCAGTCGCCTGAGGCAGGAATTGAACCTGGGTCTCTGGCGCTGTGAGGCAGCAGTGCTAACCACTGTGCCACCGTGCCGCCCACACGGTGGCCACTGTTGGAATATTGCATGCAATTCTGGTCTCCTTCCTATCGGAAAGATGTTGTGAAACATTTAAGAGGCATTTGGATGTGTATATGAATAGGGAGGGTTTGGAGGGATATGGGCCGGGTGCTGGCAGGTGGGACTAGATTGGGTTGGGATATCTGGTGGGCATGGACAGATTGGACCAAAGGGTCTGTTTCCATGCTATACATCTCTATGACTCTAAGATCACCCCTCAGCCTCCGACGTTCCAGGGAAAACAGCCCCAGCCTGTTCAGCCTCTCCCTGTAGCTTAAATCCTCCAATCCTGGCAACACCCTTGTAAATCTTTTCTGAACCCTTTCAAATTTCACGATATCCTTCCTATAGGAGGGATCAACATCTATTTATCTCCTTATCTAGTTTCCTCTGAAAGGCTTTTCTCCTCTTCACCTCAACCACTTCATGTTGTGAAGGTGAATTAAAATAATGTTGGTATTTATCGAATATAATCAAATTAATAACTTTAAAACTTTGGGTTATCATAAAAACTAAAATATTGTCTTTCAGGAAAGGGATAACTGGTATAATTGCCTGGTCTGGTCTACACATGACTCCAGTCCCTTGCAACATGGTTAACGCTGAACTGCCCTCTGAAGTGGCCGAGAAAACAATGATAAACAATCACTTCAAGAAAGTCCGAGAGATCTGGTGCATCCTTTCTTTGTGTCTAAATGAGACAAAGATGACCTCAGTACTGTAAAATCTGGAAAGTCTCTCTTGGTCAAGTCTCCAAGTGAGGAGAGCTGTTCCACAGACTGGTCATGTAGCAGTGATACTCACTGAATCATATCAATCAGGAACTATTACAGACTCCTTCTTAACCTCCCTGGGAATGTTCCATCTCATTGGCTGGTGGAGACATCATTAATATCGACTCCATGGAGTCACATGGCTTCAGGCCAAACAAGTTCAAGGAATACTGCTACTGGCCTCCCAAATGATGAATGAATCATTCACCATGTTCCTCATCATGAAGGAAGTAGACTAAGGACAGATCCCCAAACTGGGTGTCCATGAGGTGCAGTGAGCCATCGGCAGCAGCAGGATTGTATTCCACCACAGTCTCGCAGCATAGAACAGCCCTCATTCCAAGATTATCATCAAACCAGTAGATAGGTAGGTCAGGAGCAGCACTGGGGATACTTAAGAGTCCATGTCTGAACGTAGTACAGGTTACTATTGAATTGATTCCCACCATCCGATCTGACAATGTGTTCCAAATCAAAGCCACATTATATGAAAACACTTTTCTCCTCAATTTGTTACTTATTCTTCTGTCATCATGTTTTTATTTGAAACTTCTCTTTCGCAATTGATGTGCGATTGCAAACAGTTTCCCTTTATTCACTCTGTCTAAACCTTTCACGACTTAAAACATTTTGAACATACCACCTCTTTTTTTAAACTCTAAGGAAAACAGTTCTCACTTCTCCGATCTCACCATATCATCATTTTCCCACAATCCAGGTACCATTCCAATAAACCTTTTCTATATGCTCTCAACATTCTATATTAAACATTCTCCAGGCTAACTCAGCCTCTCTCCAACAGACTGACTGACTATACAGGATTCAGTCTACAGACCGACAAACTGTTTTCAGTCC
This sequence comes from Chiloscyllium plagiosum, assembly GCF_037043375.1. Lineage (NCBI taxonomy): Eukaryota > Metazoa > Chordata > Chondrichthyes > Orectolobiformes > Hemiscylliidae > Chiloscyllium > Chiloscyllium plagiosum. The sequence goes on from NW_028270173.1 coordinate 58,246,849, forward strand.
CACAAAATAGCTGAATGATTAGGAAACAGGTCAATATAGTGTATTGACATTTCTCTGCATCAAATCAGACCCGCTCAACTTCTCCCGACACACCAAATTCAAAGTAGAAACTCATTTCTGAGCACTGATTCAGCTCTTTAGCTGGTCACAGTGACCACCACCATTAACTTCTGGAGCAACTGCTGCAAAACCTGGAGTGAGGACAGTTGAGTTAAAAGCTCAATATAATCCTGAATCAGGGACCTGGTCATCGTGCTGTCCAGGAACAGCAACAATTTGTATTTTTATAGCACCTATAACATTGTGAAAAATCTCAAAAGGCTTAAAGGTACAGTAGCAGACAAAACTTGGCCATGAGCCAAATGATGGGATATTAGGAGAGACGAGCTACCACTTGAACAATGAGATAGGTTTGAAGATGTATCTTAAAGAAAGGCAGAGTGGCAGAGGGGTTTAGTGAGAGATTAAAGCACAGGAAACTGAAGGCAATAGTAGTGGGACAATCAAAATCACAAACATTCCAGCGACCAAGAATTGGAGGGGCATATACATTTTAGAGTATATAGTTCTAACACCTCAATGAAAAGATTGTGGATTCACATCATGCTTGAAGACTTAAGCACTGAGGATGACACTCCAGTGCAGTAGTGAGTCATATGGCACGTGAAGATCTGGACCCCGGGGTGGGGGGGGGGGTCTATCTCTGTTCTGCAATCGGTCAATAAACACTAGCAATTCGGTCTGGTTTTGTAAGATTTCACACTTTATTCAATCTTGGCCGGACACAGGTTGTCCAGTAACACAGAGGTTAAACACCTCTGCGCACATGGCTTAAGACAAAGACATTTTTTATACCTTTTTTTGAGAGAAGTACAGGCCATCATTACAGAGCACGTTCAAACAATTACCAATCAATTTTAATGAAGTGACTTTATTGACAGCAACTTAGCCCAATGATATTTCCTGGGATCCAACCTTGTTTTCCAACATACATGTGCTCCTATCTCGCGAACCTAGTCTCTGCACCTGCACTTGCATGGTCAGTTAGGATGGCTAGTAATGTCTTATCTAGTCCAGTTATTTCTGTGCTGAAAAGGAAGCATTGTCTGCTAATCTTTGTTGAGACAGACTATGGTTAGTTCAGCTTTTGGTAGGGTTAAAAGCCATTTTATGCAGCTTTAAGCAGAATTGTCAGTTTGCAGTCTAGAAAACATTTTGTCATATTATTTGCATTAAGAAGTCATTTTATTGCTGCCTATGTTATTAAGAGCATATATTAAATGGTTGTTCCTGACTACAACTTGTTACTTAAGCCTGTATTCAGATTTCAGATCCTCACACGGCAACAGAATCTTCAGCTCAACTCATCCATGCTTGCCAGGTTTCCTGAACTAAACTAGTTCTATTTGCCTGCGTTTGGCCCATATTCCTCTAAACATTTTCTATCCATTTACCTATATAAATGTCTTTTAAATGTTGTAAATGTACTCGCTTCTTACACTGTCTCTGGCAGCTTGTTCCACATACGCACCACCCTTTGTGTGAAAACGTTGCTCCTGGGGTCCCTTTTAAATCTTTCCCCTCTGCCTTAAAGCTTTGCCCTCTAGTTTCCCTACTCTGGGGAAAAGATGCCAGCTATTCACCTTATATATGTCCCTCATGATTTTTATAAACCGCTTTATTGTCACCTCTTAGCCTCCTATGCTCCAGGGGAAAAAAAAGCCCCAGCCTTTCCTTAACTCAAACTCTGCAATCTCAGTAACATTGTGTTGTCAGCAATGCCATTTTTAGGTGCAATGTTAATTCAATCCCTCACTATCAACATCTTTGAGGTTACCATTGATCAGAAACTCAACAGGACTCACTTCATAAACACAGCTACAAAAGCAGGCCACTAACTCACCTCCTGACTCCCCAAAGCCTATCTATCAACTACAAGAAACAAGGCAGGAGAGTGATGGAATACTCCCCACTCGCTTGGATGGGTACAGCTCCAATAACACTCAAGAAGTTTGATACCGTCCAGGACAAAGCAGCCTGCATGATTGGCATATTGGCCACAAACACTGATGCTCAGTAGTAGCAGTGTATACGAGCTACAAGTTGCACTGCTGAAATTTGCCAATGACCCTTAGACAGCACCTTCCACACCTGCAACTACTTCCATTGAGAAGGACAGCAAATATACAGGAACACCACCACATGCAAATAACCTCCAAGCGATTCACCATTCAGACTTGGAAATTTATCGCAGTTCCTTCACTGTCAAAATCTTGGAATTCCCTAATAGCATTGTGGGTCAACCCATAGCACGTGGACTGCAATGGTTCAAAAATACAGCACACCATTACCTTCTCAAAGACAACTAAGGAAGGGCAATAAATGCTGGTTAGCCAGCAGCGCTCACGAAAGAATTTTTAAAAACTGCAATTGTCAAGAGCATGTAGAGAGCTTTAGGACATCTGTTGGTTGTGAATATCTCTATAAATACAAGACTTGCTTTGTTTCTTTTCCAGAGATAGGGTTTTGGGAGATTTGTGAGAGGTTTAGAAAGTCATGCAGTACCCAGATTCCAACACACAGACAGAACAGATTGATAGTCCACAGGATAACAACCAGTTCCCAACACACAGTTCAACAATAGGAAATCAGTAGGAATATCAGGGGAGTGGTGGGTCATGATCCCAGCAGATAGTACAACTGGACAAAATCAGATCCTAGAAGGAAACCTGACTTGATTTTTATTTTAAGTTCATTAATGTGTTAATCAGTCACATATTCACACAAGGCTATAGATTTTCTTTAGTAACTCATCAAAAGTGTATACAAAAGCTATGACAGCACAGTCGATTACTGCCTTGTTAGTCTACTCTTGACCATTGGCAAAGTGATGAATGATGTGGTCATTAGTGGTGTCAGGTGATATTTACTCAACAATAGCTTGTCATTGGCGCTCAGTATGTTTGGCCAGGCCCATATGTGTGTGTGTGCCAAGACAACATGAACTGCAGCAGTTCAAAAAGGCAGCTCGTTTTCACATTGCGTTGCACAATAAATGCTAGTCGAGCCATAGACGTATGTAAGCAGTGAACGAATAAAACAATCCTCAATCTATTCCGCCAAGATAATGACACCTCACCTTCTCATATTCAGGAATGAGCCATCAACAAAACTCAGTCTGGAAGTCAAAGGGAAATGCTTCCAATAAACACACTCAATATCCAACACACAGCTCCAGTCACACAGTTCAGCACAAAGCACCGAGTAAACAGCTCTCTCAGCTGGATCTTCTCACACAGCATAAGGGACATTTCCACCCCTGATTACCCACAGGATAGTCAGACTGCCTGAAGATTGGTGTGGATATTATGGGATACAATTTGTATAAAAGCTGCTCCTTCACTCACCATCTCCTCACTTGGTTTTCAGTCCCTATAGGAAGTGAACCAGCTCTGGAAGAGGAAACAATGGGCAGAGTGGGTGGGCTCTCTGATTGACGTCTCTCACAGTCAATCCAAATATTTCTGGAGCAACATGAGTTTCCCGAAACTTGGGAAACTGACCGGGGAAATGGAGGTGACTTTGAGCAGCAGATCAGGTGGGGATTTAAACTTGTCACTGTCCCATCTGAATAAAACCTCACTTATTGCAGCTGCTGTCTCAGTTCCCCTGGTAAATGTTTGACAGAGATTTCTAGTGTGGGAGTAGCGTTCTTCATCGGAGACTTTCAAACTGACAACATCAGTGTGGGATGTGTATCCTGGTATGTATTTGACGGCAGATCAGAAGAGGAAGACCTAAAGGTAGAGAAGATGTACAATGGTGGGATCCGAATGTGCACAGGACGAACGGATCACAAGTAAAAGGAACGCCCGAGAGGGGCACGAAACGCTGGGACAAGGATGGGCGGAACAGAAGAGAGAGCGTAAGGGAGTAAGTTTGTATTCTGAGAGTGACAGTGGAGTTGTTCGCTCACCAGTTCGCTTTGTTTATCCCTCAGTAGAAAAGAATTAAAGACGTGACAAAACATGAGTGAGAGGTGCCTTGTATAAATAGCAGCATAGACTAATTTGTCAAATAGTTTGTTTTTCACTGTAATTCGATGTATGTAATTTTCTATGGTTCTCAGTCACCGGATAATTAATCCAGCATTACTGTAATTCGGTTGCACTACCAAAACGCATTTATTAAAATGTATTTTAATGCCTTCTTTTAAAATTTTACCTGAAAGCTTCAACTATTCCCAAAAGTCTGGATTTGGATTTGATAGTATTGCCCAGTGCTACGGATGATAGCTGAATTTGGGTGTGCTGCCTGAGTGAGTGCAGTGTATCTAATTTCCCAGGATTAACTAAAATCCCTTAATCAGCTACACTGAAGCAATATTTTCCTCAGCTTCTAGCAGTTCCTGGGTATTGGGCTTTCCTTAAATAATTTTGGAAAAGAGAAAGTCAATCTCTGCTGAATTTTTAATACTGTTCATGAGTTTGTTTTTAATATTAAGTGCACTCCAAGGATAAACTGGTGTTTGGCATTTAGTCTGAAAGGATGCTGCCTGAATTGCTGTGCTCTTCCAGCACCACTGATTCAGAATCTGGTTTCCAGCATCTACAATCATTGTTTTTACCACAGTGAATTAACAGTCTGCTGTACACTCTATCTGGTTGTCTTTTCCATTGCATCATGGTGCCTGGGATGTTGGGAGGGTGCAAAGCATAAAAAAAAGATAGCCCAGTTGTGTGCTCCTGCTCCTGATCACAGAGTCCTGTTGGAAATATAGGATGTGTGACAGTCAAGTGAGGAAAAATAATGGATTAGCATCTGTTTTCCCCCCCTACACACACACACACACACAAGAATAACAGACTGGCACTCACTGTGGAACAGTCTCTAAATGAGGAGTCAGCTCATTCAGCAAAGGAGGAGAAGGAGTTGGAGGAAATCATGTTTCCTTTTCTTGTTTTACAGAAGGATTGCACCATACTACACCAGAGAATACAGAGAGGATAGACAGTGCCGGGAACAACTGCAAAACTGTGGGAAACCATCCAGTTCTTTCACAGCATTGCTCAATACAGAGAAGGTTGGGCAGTGAAACCATCATCTGGAAATCAGTTGGGTCAGGGGAGTTTTGACATATCATCAGATCTGAAACTGGTCAGAGGTATGGAGCCTTCCATTAGAATCAACCCTTCTGAAAATCCGGCTGTGGGTGATCAGTCAGTGTGAAGCTGGGACGAAGTGTGAGTACAGTTCAAATGTGGTGAAAGTTTCACTCAATCACCAAGTCTCTTGGACCAATGACTCAATCCTGCAGGTGAAAGGCTGTGTGAGGAGCAGCTCCACAGCTTCTTGGAATCTCTTAACACAAAATATGCATGTCTTGTACCTTTACAGTGGTGAGATGTCATTTAAGTGTGAGATGTGTAACAAGTGCTTTGCAGAATCATCAGGCCTGGTGACACACTGGCGCATTCACACGGGGAAGAAACCATTCACATGTGAGGTGTGTGACAAGTCATTCATGAAGTCTGCAAACCTCAAAACACACCAACGCATTCACACAGGGGAGAAACCAGTCAGGTGTGAGGTGTGCAACAAGTCATTCTCTGACTCATCGTCCCTCAGTGCACACAAACAAATTCATAAAGGAGAGTACCCCTTCAGGCGCGAAGTTTGTGAGATGGCTTTCACCTGGTCCTCAGATCTCCTGAGGCATCGACGTATCCATACTGGAGAGAAACCATTCAAGTGTGAAGAATGTGACCAAGATTTCACACGGTCATCAACACTTGTTGAACTTCGGCGCATTCACACTGGGGAAAAACCGTTTGAATGTGAGGTGTGTAACAAGGGTTTAGCAAGATCATTAGTCCTTTTAAAATACCATCGCACTCACACTGGCGATAAACCATTCAGGTGCATGGTGTGCGACAAATCCTTTAGGCGGTCATCAGACCGCTGGCAACACCAACAAATTCATACAAGGGAGAAGCCATTCAAATGTGAACTGTGTGACAAATCATTCTCACATTCATCGAAACTCCTGCTTCATCAAAGGATCCACACAAAGGAGTAACCCTTGAAGTGTGTAGTTTGCAATAAAGCTTCAATCATGCCTTCAAAAAATAGAGACATCACACGATTCAAGTGGGAGAAACTGCTGAGTTGCAATGGTTGTAAAAGACCTTCATCCACTTCCCCGATTTCCCTAAACAGGAGCAGAAGTACATTAGTGAGGTATGTGTCAACATATCTCCTGGTTCACAAACACATTCACACAGGGATAAAACCCTGTCAGTGTGAGGTGTATAATAAAACTTTGAAACGTTGTCTTACCTCCATGATCACTAGTGAACCCACATGGGAGACAGGCCCTTCCAGTGTGATGTGCGTCAGGATTATTTCACCTAATTCTCTTTCACCAGACATCTTCATATGGACTTGAAACCATGTCACCTGCTTCTGTTTACCCTCTAGTGCTCACACATGGGAGCTGTCATTCCAAAGCACTAGCTGTCTCAAACCTCTCCCACCAACAATCCAGATTTTTTAAGAGGCCAGTTATATGTTAACCAGATTGTTAAATATAACCATTTGAAGTATGTATAAAAGCTCCTGTTTATGCACAAATGCCACTGTTTTTCTGGAACAATCTTTTAGTTACAGGAGGTAGGCAACTTAGGAGAATGTATGTCACAATTTTCCTTGCTATGGGCAATAGGGAAATATATGTGTGAAATCTGAAGCGTGATTTAATCTCTCTATATAAAGATAGTTACAATTCTCATGTTAGTGAAGCTAGGGGAGTTCCTTTTCCTCCAAATCCATAAGACGGGTTCTTGATTCTTGATCTGTACTAATGTTTGCCAGCTTTGAAGCCCTTGGCTGGTATATCATCAAAGTTGCAGGCTTTGTTGATTGCTTGTTACAGTTGTCCCATTTGTGGTGACGCACTCCTGTACTCTACAACAAGGCGTGGAGGATAGACTACAGGGTATCAGCTGTCCCGTAGATTCATGGTTGAGGATATTGAAAATGATTTTTCCAGGATTAATGGATGGAATTGTCATCCTTGAGAAGATTAACACTATCCTGTGAATGAAGGGGATTTTGCACATTTCTCTTCAGTCTTTCAATCCTTCTGTTGATTTCAGAAAAGATTTTCATGACCATATTGTTGGATGTCTTGGACCTTCTCTTCCCAGCATGTCCTTTACAGTCTGGATTTGTCTTTGGGGATGAGCCTTCAGCTGTCCCCATTTGGTTAGAGTGGTGCAGACATAAGGTACAAAATTGACATGGATTTCAACCTTCCAGATGAACCCCCAACTTGTTATTTGAAGTTCAACAAATCCAAGAAAATTGTTGAGAGCAACACCAGAAATTCTTCTTTACATATATTGATGTGATAAAATAATTGACTCAGTAATTTGCGAGGACCTATGGATTATGCTCCAATGATTTGAAGGTCCCAGAAACAACATCACAATCCTGCAACTGATTCATGGTGATATGACTGTAATTGTCTTGAGTGGGAGATCTGAAACAGAAACCTTCGAAATCCAGACTGGTGTTAAACAAGGCCATGTGATAGTCACCATTCTATTTACGATCTGACAATGACCATTCACCTCATCGAAGATCAACACATTTGACTTGATTTGATTTATGATTGTCAAGTACTGAAATACAGTGAAATAAATATTGTTTTATGTGCTAATTAGACAAATCATACCTTACATAAGTACATCAGGGTAGTAGAACAGAATGCAGAATACAGAATACAGTATAGTGTTACATCTACACAGAAGGTGCAGAGAAAGATCAACTCTAATACATGAGAGGTCCATTGATGCGTCTGATAACAGTGGGAAAGAAGGTGACCTTAAATCTGTTGGTATGTATTTCCAAACTTGTGTATCTTCTGCCCAATGGTAGAGGGTGGAAGAGAGTATAATTGGGGTGGGAGGGGCCTTTAATTATATTGGCTGCTTTTCTGAGGCAGCAGGAAATGTAGACAGAGTCAATGGAAGGAAAGCTGGTTTTCATGATGGACTGGGCTGCATTCACAATGCTCTGTAATTTCTTGTGGTCTTGGGCCGAGCTGTGATGCATTTGGATTGGATGCTTTCTATGGTGCATTTATAAAAATCAGTAAAGAGTCATTGTGGACATGTTTAATTTCCTTAGCCTTCTGAATTGAATTTGAATCTGAATTCAAATAAAAATATTTACTAGGAAACATTACCTATTTGAACTTAAAGCTCTCAACCACCTTCTTTGCACCATTGATACAGACAGGAGTGACCAGCTCTTTGTTTTGCTAACATTGAGGGAGAGATTGTTGCCTTTACACCATCCCACTAAGCTGTCTCTCTCTCTCTCTCCTTCCTGTACTCTGTTGTTGTTGTTTGAGATCCGACCCACTACGATGGTGTCATCAGCAAATTTATAAATAGACTTAGAGCTGAATTTGGTCACACAGTCATAAGTGTACAAGGAGTACAGTAAGGGGCTGAGTACGCATCTTGCGGGGCACCAGTGTTGAGGATTATTGTGGAGTAGGTTTATCCTTACTGATTATGGTCTGCGGGTCAGAAAGTCGAGGATTCAGTTGCAGGGGAGGGAGTAGAATCTTCGGTCTTGGAGTTTGGAGATGAGTTTTGTTGGAATTATGGTGTTGAAGATGAAGCTAAAATCAATAAATAGGAGTCTGGTTTAGGTGTTCTTGTTATCCAGACGTTCTGGGGATGAATGTAGGACCAGGGAGATGGTATCTGCTGTGAATGCCCTCTGAGGTCAGTGTTAAACACTATCTCAATGAGAAATCTCTCTGCCAAAATTAACTCATAGATATTATATATAGTTTGTAAATCTGTTGCAGACTGGATGATGACATTGCAAACTATTCTCAATATCTTCAATTCTCCATACAAGAAACTCACCATGTCCTTGAATATTGTCAGAACAAAACTCACATTGATACATACCTGATCAGCCAAATATTCCACTTCTCATTGTGTGAAGATAGAGACCCTGGAATATATGAGCACTTCCAAGACCCCTTGGTAGCCTCGTCTCTCAAAAGGTCACCATTGATGAGGTGATTTAACCCTGGATCAACTGTGACAGTTCAACCTTTTACAGAATACAGCAATGAGGATTTGTCTGCATCAAATGCTGCCTTTGATCAGAATGGAAACAAGGGTTATATCGGGAGTGAAGGTGCTTAAACCATGTTAGGAATTAGAAAGTCATTTCACCTAGGGGAAGAGTATCTTCCAGGAATGGGAACTGATAAGTTTATGGACCATGTGATCAGTCTGACCAATTCAATCCAATACCCTCACAATGACTTCCACAACAAGACCTGACTTATCCCATCATTTGGCCAGCCACTAACCTGACAGGACAACCTTCCAACCTGCAACTAAGCATTCCAGCCATCTGCCCACTCTTCTCACCTGTCACATTGTTCACCTACCAGTCTAGCACCATACATCACTCACTTAACCACATATAGTTGTTGGAAATTAGGTTCTCGTTTAAAACTCTATGCTTATTGTACTCCAAATTTAGTATTTCTGTGTAGCATGAGACCTCGTTTAACTATGTTACAGTAGGAACTGGCCTACTAGCTTAATCAAAAAATGTATTGTGCACCACGCTACACTATTATGAGTATTATGCATTAAAAAGATAAAAAGGATTTGTCCTTAGAAGGAATGAAAACTTTCAAATGAAGGTGACAAGGAGATAATGGTCTTCTGAAATCATGAGGAACTGTTCCATAGTCATTAGTAAAAAGGATTCAGACAATTGACTAACTAGTTACCTGCCCCTAGAAATAGGGTGTATTGACAAGTGCACAGGGTCAGAGGGGTTCCTCATCAGGCACTCATCATCAGTCAGACTTCTGTAGACAGCAATCCTAATCGTATGGTCCACACTGAGGGGTACTCATCAGGCAGATCTTGTAAACTGCAGTTCTAATTGGGTGTCCTCATCAAGCAGTCCTCAGAGAGCTTTTTCCTGAAATGAACCAGAAGAAGAGGAGGAAGATAGAAGGAAGAGTTCCTGAACACTTCAGCTAGAGAGCAGGATACTAGCACATTCCACACCAACAGCTTTGTTTGTTCTTTAGTATCAATGAACCATCCCCAGTTGTATTAGCTGTATAATTTCTTTATCTAATTAACCAATGTATCATATCTAAACTGCTGTTTTTGAACAACTGTCAGAAAATTGCTTACAAATTGTTGACTGCCCATATGAAGTAACTGTGATTACCAAATTAAGACAACTCATTCATTCATCCATACTGACCCATTCACACTGAACAATTAAGTTTATCCCATGGCAGTTAGTACTATTTAGTGCTGTCTCCTGTGCTGATGCTGTTTGTTACTTTCTATACGGATTCCTGGTGGGAATTCTGTTGATCGAAGTCTGGCCTTTTTCAACATGTCCAGTTATGGTAGTTTTCTACTGTTCTACCAAATACAGCTGATTGGAGGATTGCAGCCATATTTCCTAAGGTGTCCCTGTGCAGCTGGAACATAACTTTCACAAGGACACAGTTGGTTTTCTGGAGGTGAAATTGTATTCAGTCTCTTGTGTTCAGGATGGCCATGGAGTAATTGGTCATGGAGTTTTGGCAGAGGATAGTAGGACCACGGGAACTTGATGTGGTCCGGTCAGATCAAGTGATAGATGAATAAACCAATTGGTATACCAGAGAGGCTCAAGTCTTCAACTTGAGCTTGAGAAACAATGAAATTATCCCAGAAGGACTAGGGTGAAGGTAAATTTATGTACAAAAGTTAAATGATGGATATGAAAGTTAAATCAGATTGAAAGCTATAGGAGCATTGTGGTGAATGGAGGGCAAAAGAGCAGAGAGTTGGGAATCACAAAGCACTATCCAACTCACCTGCAGGAGTAAGGTCTTCCAGGAATGGAAACTGATTGGTCCATGAATCCACAGGATCACTGAATCTCTGTTACCATTGGTGGGTTTGAATGATGGAAATAAGTTCCATCCTATAACACTAAAATTTGGTGTCATGTCTGACCATTGGAATTGGGAGTCAGACTAAAGCAGAGAGAATTTAAAGAAACCTCTGTCGGTAATATTCTGAGAGAGTTTCCTCTGATGTGAGTGTGTTTGTTAGTAAAGTGAGCCAGCTCTCAGGAGTGATTTTGGGGTTGAATTGGACTGTGCTTTAATTAGGGATGGGAATTATAGACAGAACCTCCTAAGGTGATGGGTGTTTGAGTAATACCATGGGGAATGTTTAAACCCTCCTGTCTGGGAGGACTGCTATCCTAAGTGTGGTGAGGGAGTAGACTGAGTCTGTATAGACTCTGAGTTCCCTCAGACTATCACACCTCCAAGTAATAACATTGTAAAATATTCTGGTTAAGGAAAAGGAGACATGTCAAGTATAGACAGCTGAGATCGAGTAAATCCCTGGAGGAGTATAAGGGCAGGAGGAGTACTCTCAAGAGGGAAATCAGGAGGGCAAAAAGGGGATTTGAATATCTTTGGCAAATAGGGCTAAGGCCAAAGAAATTCTGCAAATACTTTAAGGACAGAACAGTAACTATGGAGAGAATAGGGCCCCTTAAAGATCAACAAAGCAGTCTATGTGTGGAACTGCAGAAGGTGGGTGAGATACTAAATGGGTAGTTTGGATCAGTTTTACTTTGAACCAGGTTATGAAAGCTAGAGTATTTGGAGAAATAAATAGTGATATCTTGAAAAGTGTCCGTACTACAGAGGAACAGGTGCTGAATATCTTAAATTGATAAAGGTGGATAGATTCCTGGGACCTGATCAGGTGAATCCCAGAGGTTTGTGTGAAGCTAGGGAGGAGTTTGCTGAGATATTTGTATCATCGATAGCCATGAGTGAGATGTCGGAAGACTGGAGATGTCGGAAGACTCTAGACCAGTGAGCATAATGTCAGTGATGGGCAGGTTGTTGGAAGGGATTCTCAGGTACAGGATTTACATGTATTTGTACAGGCAAGGAATGATTAACGATAGACAACATGGCTTTGTGTGTGGGAAATCGTGTCTCACTAACTTGACTTGAGTTTTTTGAAGAACTGACAAAGAGGATTGATGAAGGCAGAGGAGTGGATATCGTCTATAAGACTTCAGCAAGACATTCAACAAGATTCCAGAAGGTAGTTAGCAAGGTCAGATCACTTGGGAGAGGTAGCCATTTGGATACAAATTAGCTTGAAAGACGGAGAGTGGTGGTGCAGGGTTGCTTTTCAGACTGGAGGCCTGTGACCAGCAATGTACTGCAAGAATCAGTGCTGGGTCCACTGCTTTTTGTCATTTATGTAAATGATTTGAATGTGAATACAAGGAGGTATGGTTAGTAAGTTGACACCAAAATTGGTGGTGTAGTGGACAGCGAAGGTGGTTATCCCAGAGCACAATGGATCCTTGATCAGATGGACCAGTGGGCTGAGAAGTGGCATATGACGTTTAATTTAGATAAATGGGAGGTGCTGCATTTCAGTAAGGAAAATCAGGGCAGGACTTATACACTTAATGGTAAGATCCTGGGGAGAGTTGTCAAACAAAGGGACCTTGGGGGTGCAGATGCGTAATTCCTTGAAAGTGGAATACAAGTGGACAGTGAAGAAGGCATTTGGTTCATTTGCCTTTATTGATCAGTGCACTGAGTATAGGAATTCGGAGGTCGTGTTATGGCTGTACAGAATATTGGTTTGGCAAATTTTGGAATACTGCATACAATTCTGGTTTCCCTGCTATAGGAAAGATGTTGTGAAACTGGAATGGGTTCAGGAAAAATTTACTAGGCTGTTCCCACGGTTGGAGGGTTTGAGCAATAGGGAGTGGGTGAATAGGCTGTGGCTATTTTCCCTGGAGCATTGGAGGCTGAGGGGTGACCTTATAGAGGGGCATGGATAGGATGAATAACCAAGGGAAGGGAGTCCAAAGCTAGAAGGCAAGAGGGGAAAGATTCAAAAGGTACCTAAGTGGCAACTTTTTCTTGCAAAGGGCAGTGCATGTATGGAATGAGCTGCCAGAGGAAGTGGTGAAGGCTGGTACAATTACTACATTTAAGAGGCATTTGATGGGTACATGAATAGGGAAGATTTAGAGGGATATTGGCCAAATGCTGGCAAATGGGACTAAGATTAGGATATCTGGTTAGCTTAGACAAGTTGGACCAAAGGGACTGTCTCCATGCTGTACATCTCTCTGACTCTAAGATCTATTCTACATTTATTTGGAAACATAAGCAAGTCTAATTTACCTGAATGTTAGTAACTCTGAAAGCATATTGGAGTGTCAGCCTGAGTTCTCTAGTCTCTGGTGTGATAACTAAAACTAGTACATTCTAACTCAGAGATGAGCATGTGAACTATATCACTGCTGATCATTTTTCCCATTCCCATAAACAGGCAGCCTGAAATTTGATTTGAAGTGGTAAATAGTTAGAACTGTAGTTATCAGTGTTGCCTTTGTGTCTGGGTTCCTGAAGCTGTGAAAGATGGTAAAATCTCTGGTATCAGCTGGAATGACCATTTGAAGGGATGGTCTTCAGTCAGTCCTGCTAATGGACCACTCTGCTTTCATTCACTCAGGAAAGTTCTATTGTTTGAATACTATCAGAAATAAAACTTGATGAATAACCTATTCTTCCAAGGAAAGCTCCCTGTTAGTTTGAGTGAGGATTTTGAGCATGTTTTCATTCCCTTTCTGACCTTGCCCAATCTATGTCATCTCTTTCAATTCATAACCCATAACCCTCTGATGCAGGCTCAAGCCCCTCTACTTCTGTTATCCAATTTGATTCTCTCTCCTGTACATGTGCTGATCCCATCAATGCATGTTATCACTACCTTGTTACTGTGGGTCTGCCTTTTTCTGATCTGCTGTCAAAGCCTACACATTTCACACTGATGATATCAGTTTGAAAACTTCCAAGGATGAAATATACAATTACCACACGCGAAATCTGTCAAACATTTACCAGGAGAACTGAGATAGCAGCTGAAGTAAGTGAGATTTTATTCAGATGGACTATGACAAGTTTAAATTCCAACTTGATCTGTTGCCCAAAGTTGCCTCTGTATCACTGATCAATTACCCAAGTTTCGGGAAACATTTTTATACACATGGAGCAATATGAATCTTGAACAATGTTCCAAGTTGTGTGTAAAATGGCTACTGCACACAAACTTTTATTTCTATGCCTTGACATTACAGTGATATGGCAAGCAACAATGTACAACATTTTGAAGGAAAAAGTATCCCCTTTATGTCACTCCACTATGTGTACAAAGAAAATTATGACGTGAATAAAAAATTGTTCCTTTTAAACTGTTCTTACACCATACAGTGCAGGGCAGATTGTGACTCAGTGGTTAGCACTGTCGCCTCATACCGCTGGGGGTGTGGGTTTGATTCCACCCTTGGGCATCTGACTGTGTAGTGTTTGCACATTCTCCCAATGTCTGTACGGGTTTCCTCTGGGTGCTTTGGTTTCCAAATATGTTAGGTAGATTACCGTGCAGTATCCAGGGATGTGTAGGCTAGGTGGATTAGCTATGAGAAATGCAGCATTACGGGTATAGGAGTGTATCTGGGGGGATGCTCTTCTGAGGGTTGATGTGGGCTGCATGGCCTGTTTCCACACAGTAGGGACTTTATGATTATGCAGCTTTCCATGCATAATCTTTAGAGTATTAAGGTCTTCTTACAGTGCATTGGTTGGCTGTCCATCCATTGACTAATGTTTACTTTGTTGATTTTACCTCTGTGTAAAATGCTGTTGTTGTAGTGTTTTTTAATCTTGTTCATAGGATGATGTTGCTTCGGGCTAGGCTAGCAGCTGATGCAGAATCCCCAGTTGCCCTAGAAAAGATGGTGAGTTGCTTTCTTCAACCACTTCAGTCTATTCGGGTATATGTTCATTCATGATGCTGCTAGGAATTTTTTTTTTGCCTGTGGTAATTGTTGCTAACCTACCGCATTTGTTAGGGAATTGTTGACTTTTGGGACTGAGTTCAATTCCTTACTTAGTTGGTGATGTCAGATCTGCCTGATCAGCCCTCAGCATACATAGATACTTGGGTTAGTGAAAATCGTTCAATTTCACCATGAATGATTTGAGGTGACAATCTTCCTACGTAGGTCCTGTTGAACTCTGACTGGCTCTCCACCTCTCAACACTGGCAATAATTTGGAAGATTCATTCAAGTGGTATTTGGTTTTCGGTCTTTTCACAATGATCTGCTCACTCACTCCTATTACAATTTCTGGCCTGAATAGTACTTAAGCTCATGATTTAGTCTTGGTGTGTCATGACATTATCTGACAACTTTCCATGCCTTCAGTATCTTTGTTTCTCTAGTCTATGATCACCCTGTACATATCTTTGCTGGATCTAGTCAATATTTTAATGATCTATTTGCTAATTTTCACTCCTATTTAAGTCTTTCAATTTGACTGGGATATTGTGGAGATGATGTGTGGTGTTGAATTTCCCAATCATTCAGCAAGTGTCTGAATTCTTCTTTTGTGAATTGAGGTCACTGTCACTGATCACATTGTCAGGAATGTCATGACTGAAGTGTGCTTTCAGGCAAACTGCAATCTCACTGAGACTCATTGATGTCAGCTGCTTTAACTCCCCATCATCTAATTAGTAGCCAAGATAATCATTTCCAGTGAGATTCAAGAGGTTCTGGATGTAGGTTTGCTCGCTGAGCTAGAAGGTTCATTCTCAGACGTTTTGTCAGCATACTAGGTAACATCTTCAGTGAGTCTCCGGACGAAGCATTGCCCATGATTCCTGCTTTCTACTTATATGTTTGAGTTTCTTTGGATTGGTGATGTCATTTCCTATGGTGATGTCGTTTCCTGTTCTTTTTCTCAGGGGTAAATCAGGTCTAAGACAACATGTTTGTTGACAGAGATCCGATTGGAATGCCATGCTTCTAGGAATTCTTGTGTGTGTCTCTGTTTGGCTTGTCCTAGGATGGATGTGTTGTCCCAGTCGAAGTGGTGTCCTTCCTCATCTCTATGTAAGGATATTAGTGAGAGAGGGTCAAGTCGTTTTGTGGTTAGTTGATGTTCATGTATCCTGGTCGCTAGTTTTCTGCCTGTTTGTCCAATGTAGTGTTTGTTACAGTCCTTGCACAGTATTTTGTAAATGACATTAGTTTTGCTTGTTGTCTGTGTGGGGTCTTTCAAGTTCATTAGCTGCTGTTTTAGTGTGTTGATGGGTTTTTGGGCTACTACTCAGACCCCTTGGACAAACAAGCAGAAAACTAGCCACCAGGATATATGAACATCCACTGGATTCAAGAGGTCTGCTCCAAGCTTCATCCATGGATTGTTTGGGATGTGAACAGTCGTGAACAGCTCTTTATTTTGTTTAGTCTGTTCATTACAAGCACTGCATTAGTCCTTCATCTCATTGTACATGTTTGGCCAGTAGAGCACTCCTCTTACTTTCCTCAGACTAGACTCTATTCCCTGATGGTATATGTAGCATGTGTTTCAGCATTTTCCTCATCTCTTTAGGGATAATGACTCTACTTCCTTTATTCAAGGCAATCATGATGGATGAAGTAAGTTGGTAGGATGGCAAGACTAATAAATGGATAGGATGGTAGCTAGGGGAGAAAGGTGAACAGTCGGGAGGATAATTGGGTCAATAGTGTTGCCAGGTCAGGGAAGGTCAGGTCAGTTTAGTTTGGTGATTTTAGGTGAGTGCACTAGACAGGGAGAGTTTTGAAGGTTTAATTATTTACTTATTCAAGAGTTAAACTGTTCCTGTCTAACAGTACTCAGATAAGCATGTCATAACTATCTGGAGTCTCAAACTAACCAAAGGTGGAAACTTTTTCAGCGGTCCTGGGAATACAGGAAAGTTATCTGTCAGAAGTTCAAATTCTCTGGAAAATTCCCACAGAGTTGAGTATGTTGGAACTTGTGCAGGATACCAATGCATATCTTGGGTTCCACATCCAGTTTTCGATTATCAAAGATGGTGGGAGATCTTGCGTATTGTCTCTGCTGGTTGATGACTTCTAGAGCATTTCGTGCTGCATTGTCTTGTTGAATCTGGAATATTTCACACTGTGTACTCGCATCACCTTTCTTCAGTAGCTGTCAATGGCATATCATGATGTATATCTGCTTCCCTTGTTTGTACTCCACCTCCCAGTGATAGCTCTACAAATAAAGTAACATAATGTGTAAATGTTTTGGAACAGGTGGTAGTGGTTTGAGAAAGATGATCTGAATTGGCTTGTGGTCAGACTCCGCCATCACTTTCTCTCTCAATAGGTGTTATTGGAAAGTTCACAAGTAAAGACAATATCCAGTCTCTCTTTCTCAATCTGTGTAGTGTTGTTCAGTTTGTGTAAACCCTCTGGATACAAACACAACGGGTTGTCCTCACTGCCTGGGGGTTACTCCAAGTCCTGTTTCACTGACATCACACTGCAGGGTGACTCCATTGTTACATCATAATCCCTCAGCACTGGTGATGTCATCACTAGTTGCTTGGTGGGAGTGAAAACAGCTTCTTGTTCAATATCCCAATACCATTTGCAAAGAGATTCAAACTTTAAGAACAAATTGAGCAAAAATTTGTTTAGTTAGTTCCTGTGTGGTTTATATGTTATGACGTGAACAAAAAATTACTGTGAACATCCTACACAGTGCAACTGGGTAAGGTTTCTACTTGGATAACAGATTAGGTCAAAATGTAGCTAGGTAGTACCTTTGTCAGTTCACCAACGTGTTGAAAGGTAAAACAACTGTGTCAAAGCTTTATTTCAGAACTTACACTGATAGGATTTCTCCCCTGTGAGAGTACATCAATGGACCAGAGGCAACTTGTGAAAGCCCAGTCATAAACATTTCACCTGAACAGTTTCTCCCCTGTGTGAATCCTGTGGTGTCCCAGATGGTCCTCATAAAAGGTTAATCTCAAACCTCATACTTCAAGGGTTACTCCCCCGTGTGGATCTTCTGATGGAGTAGAAGGTTCCAGGACCTTGAGAATGATTTATCACACACCTCACATGTAAACAGTTTTGAACCGGTGTGAATGCGTTGGTGTCTGCGGAGCGCTGACAAATATGAGAATGATTTGACACACACATCACACATGAATGGTTTCTCTCTTGTGTGAATGCGTTGGTGAGTGCGGAGATTTCCTAACTGTGAGAAGGATTTGTCACACACCTCACATCTGAATGGTTTCTCCCCTGTATGAACACGTTGGTGCATGAGGAGGGTCGATGACTGAGAGAATGATTTGTTGCATACTACACAAACAAACGGTTTCTCCCCTGTGTGAACAGGGCGATGATTCACTAAACCGGATAACTGTGCAAAACTTCTATTACATACTTCACATTTGAACGGCTTTTCTCCAGTATGAATACGTCGATGATTCACAAGTGTTGACATCTGTGCAAAAGCTCGGTCACACACTTCACATTTGAATGGTTTCCCTTCCATTTAGCTGCCTCTGTGTTAACGATTGCACAATATCTTGTATGTTAGATGTTCTTATGACCTTGTGCAGCTCTCCTCAAATACATTATACTTCAACACTTCCTTCATCAGTCAGTGGTTCATGAGGGGTCAATGATTGATAAGCTCTCACCACACTTGGAGACACTCCCACTCTTCCCAGACTCACCCTAATTGAACCCTCAGAAAGGTTGGTTCTGATAGCAGGCTCCACACCACTGACCAGTTGCAGATCTGGTGATATGTCAAAGTTTCCCAGACCTAACCAATTTCCAGATGATGGTTTCACTGCCCAACCTTCTCTGTGCTGAGCAATGCTGTTAAGGGACTGGATGTCTTCCCTCAGCTGTTCCTTCGCACTGGTCAAGATCTCTCTGTGGTAACAGTCTGCTCTGTAAAACGGGAAAAGGAAACATAATTTTCTCCAACTTGCCCTCTGGCCTTGGTGAAAGTGCTAACTTGCAATTTAAACAAAACTTTATACTTCCACAGATGTGGGTGATATTGGCTGGACCAGCATTTGCTGTTTATCCTTAACTGCTCTGAAGGTGGTGGTGGCAAGGCTGCCTTCTTGAACCACTGTAGAACTTTGGATATAAGAATACCACAATGCTGTTGGGGTGGATGTCCAGGATTTTGACTCAGCAACACTGAAGGAATAGGAATATACTTCTAAGTCAGGATGTTGTGTTACTTGGTGGGGACCTGAAAGAGGTGGTGTTCCTATTCACCAGGTCCTTTGTCCTTTTAGATGATACAGGTTACGGCATTAGAACATGCCGTCATAACTGGCTTGGTGAGTTACTGCCATGCATCTTGTAGATGCTACACATTGCTGCTACTGTATGTTACTGGTGAAAGGACTGAATGGGACCCAGGACTTTGGCACAGAGCCTGTCCCTGTTGCACAAAAGGGAAGGAGGGAAAGGAGCAGAGTGTTAGTCATTGGGGACTCAATAGTTAGAGGCTCAGATAGAAGGTTTGTTGGGAACAAATGAGACTCGTAATTGGTGTTTTGCCTCCCAGGTGCAAGGGTCCATGACGTCTCGGACCGTGTCTTTGGGGTCCTGAATGGAGAAGGTGACGAGCCTCAAGTCGTGGTCCATGTAGGTACCAACGACATAGGTAGAAAGAGGGATAGGGATGTAAGGCAGGATTTCAGGGAGCTACGGTGGGAGCTGAGAGCTAGAACAAACAGAGTTATTACCTCTGGTTTGTTACCCGTGCCACGTGATAGTGAGGCAAGGAATAGGAGAGATATCAGCCGAACACGTGGCTGCAAGGATGATGCAGGAGGGAGGGTTTCAGGTACTTGGATAGTTGGAGCTCATTTTGGGAGGATGGGACTTGTACAAACAGGACGGTCTTCACTTGAACCAGAGGGGTACGAATATCCTGGGTGGGAAATTTGCTGGTGCTATTCGGGTGGGTTTAAACTAGCTCAGCAGGGGGATGGGAACCTAAGGTATAGTTGCAGTGCACAGGAGGATGAGAGTAGGAAGGACAGGGACAGGATTTCAGGGTCACAGGAATGTGCTGGCAGACAGCAAACTGGTTTGAAGTGTGTCTACTTCACGCCAGAAGTGTCCAAAATAAGGTAGGTGAGCTTGCAGCATGGACAGGTATCTGGAACTTTGATGTTGTGGCCATTTTGGAGACATGGATAGAGCAGGGTGAGGAATGGATGTTGCAAGTTCCAGGGTTTAGATCTTTCATTAACAGGCAAGAAGGTAAAATAGGGGGAAGCGTGGCTGTGTTAGTCAAGGATAGTATAACAGTGGCTGAGAGAACTTTTGATGAGGACTTGTCTACTGAACTAGTGGGGGCTGAGGTTAGAAACAGGAGAGGAGAGGTCACACTGCTTGGAGTTTTTTATAGGCCTCCACAGAGTTCCAAGGAGGTGGAAGAGAGGATTAGCAAAATTATTCTGGGTCGGAGTGAAAAGAACAGGGTGGTCACTATGGGGGACTTTAACTTCCCCAACATTGACTGGAAATGCTGTAACTCTAGTACATCGGATGGATCAGTTTTTGTCCAATGTGTACAGGAGTGTTTTCTGACACAGTATGTCGAAGGGTCAACAAGAGGGGAGGCCACACTGGATATGGTGCTTGTTAACGAATCATGCCAAGTGTTTGACTTAGTTGTAGGTGAGCACTTTGGAGAGAGTGTCCATAATTCAGTTACATTTAGCCTAGCGATGGAAAAGGATAGGTACATGCCACAGGTCAAGAGTTATCGACGGGGCAAGGGGAATTATAATGCGATTAGGCAAGAATTAGGATGCATAGAATGGGGTAGCAAAATGGAGGGGATGCAGACTATGGAAATGTGGTTTAAGGAACAGATATTGCGTGTCCTTGATAGGTCTGTCCCTCTCAGGCAAGGAGGAAGTGATAAGGTAAGGGAACCGTGGTTTACTAAAGAAATTGCATCTCTTGTTAAGCGGAAGAAAGAGGCTTATGTGACATTGAGATGAGATGGTTCAGATGAGGCGATGGAGAGTTAAAGATTAGCGAGGAAGGATTTAAAGAGAGAGTTAAGAAGAACAAAGAGAGGACGCGAGTAGTCTTTAGCAAATAGAATAAAGGAGAACCCTAAAGCTTTCTATAGGTATGTGAGGAATAAAAGGATGATTAGGGTAGGAATAGGGCCAGTCAAAGACAGAAGTGGGAAATTGAATGTGGACCCTGTGGAGATCGGAGAGGTGCTAAATGAACATTTCTCATCGGTTTTCACTCAGGAAAAGGAGAATATTGGAGAGGAGAAGAATGAGGTACGAGATATTAGACTAGAAAGGATTGAGGTTAGTTATGAATAGGTGTTATCAGTTCTAGAAGGAGTAAAAGTAGACAAGTCCCCTGGGCTGGATGGGATTTATTCAAGGATTCTCTGGGAAACTAGGGAGGAGATGGAAGAGCCTTTGACTTTGATATTTGAGTCGTCACTGTCTACAGGTTTAGTACCAGACGACTGGAGGATTGCAAATGTGCCATTGTTCAAGAAGGACAGTAGAGATGAGCCAGGTAATTATAGACCAGTCAACCTTACTTATGTTGTAGAAAAGGTTTTGGAAAGGATTATAAGAGATAAGATTTATAATCATCTAGCAAGCAGCAATTTGATTTCAGATAGTCAACATAGTTTCATCAAGGGCAGGTCGTGTCTCACAAACCTCATTGAGTTTTTTGAGAAGGTGACCAAGCATGTAAATGAGGGTAGGCCAGTTGACCTGGGATACATGGACTTCAGTAAAGCCTTTGATAAGATTCCACATGGTAGGCTGTTGGAGAAAATGCAGAGGCATGGACTTGAGGGTGATTTAGCAGTTTGGATTGGAAACTGGCTTTCTGAAAGAAGGCAGTGAGTGGTGGTTGATGGAAAATATTCAGCCTGGAGTCCAGTTACTAATAGTGTGTTACAAGGATCTGTTTTGGGACCACTGCTGTTTGTCATTTTTATAAATGACTTAGACGCAGGCTTAGGTGGATGGATTAGTAAATTTGCAGACAACACTAAAGTCAGTGGAGTAGTGGACAGTTTGGAAGAATGTTTACAGGTTGCAGGAAGACTTGGATAAACTGCAGATTTGGGCTGAGAGGTGGCAAATGGAGTTCAATGCAACTAAATGTGAGGTGATGCACTTTGGAAAGAATAACAGGAAGGCAGAATACTGGGTCAATGGAAAGATTCTTGGTAGTGTGGATGTGCAGAGGGATCTTGTAGTCCATGTACAAAGATCCCTGAAAGTTGCCACTCAGGTGGATAGTGCTGTTAAGAAGGCATTCAGTGTGTTAGGTTTCATTCGTAGAAGGATTGAGTTCCGGAGCCACAATATCATGCTGCAACTATACAAAACCCATATTTCAGGAAGGATGTGGAAGCATTGAAAAAGGTGCAGAGGAGATTTACCAGGATTTTGCCTGGTCTGGAGGGAAGGTCTTGTGAGGAAAGGCTGAGAGACTTGAGTCTGTTCTCATTGGAAAGAAGAAGGCTAAGAGGGGATTTGATAGAGACATACAAGATGATCAGAGGATTAGATCGGGTAGACAGTGAAAGTCTTTTTCCTAGGATGATGACGTCAGCGTGTACGAGGGGGCATAACTACAAATTGAGGGGTAATTGATTTAAGACAGATGTCAGAGGCAGGTTCTTTATGCAGAGAATGGTGAGGGTGTGAAATGCCCTACCTGCTAATGTAGTCAACTCAGCCACATTACGGAGATTTAAACAATCCTTAGATAAGCACATGGATGATGATGGGATAGTGTAGGAGGACGAGCTAAGAATACTTCACAGGTCGGCGCAACATTGAGGGCCGAAGGGCCTGTTTTGCGCTGTATTGTTCTAAGTTCTATGTGAAGGTCATGCACGGAGTGCTAGTCAAGCAGACTGCCTTGTCCTAGACAGTGCTGATTTTCTCGAGTGTTACTGCAGCTACAGTCACCCAGACAAGTAGAGAGAATACCATCACACTCCAGACTGTTAGCTTGGTTTAAAGGCTTTAGAGAGACAGCAGGTAAGTTACTAGTCTCAGAATTCCCAGCCTCTGACTTGCAATTTTTAACCATCATATTTATATAGCTCATCAAGGTGTGATTTTGATCAATGCTAACTCCCACAATCAAGCTCAAATTATAGAGGCATTGGTGAATTTGCTCCCAAATGTCTGCAATACGCCCTGCAAAAATCAATCACAAAGACAGCCAATCTAAAAACAGTCCCCCCAGTAAATCGAATGGACAGAACCTGTGAGGAGTCACTCCTTAGTCATGGGCAGGTTCTTTGTCATATTTGCTGCTGAGAGATTTGTTATGAACTTGTGAACGGGAAAGGCGGGAGAGGCAAATTGTTGGAGGGAATCCTGAAGAACAGGATTTACATGTATTTGGATAGGCAAGGACTATTAGGAATAGTTAACATGGCTTGGTGCGTGGGAAATCATGTCTCACTAACTTGATTGTGTTTCTGGAAGAGGTAACAAAGAGAACTGGTGAAGGCAGAGCAATGAACGTGATCTATATGGATTTCAGTAAGGTGTTCAATAAGGTTCCTCATGATAGACTGGTTAGCAAGGTTAGATAGTTTGGAATACAGGAAGGACTAGCCATTTGGATACAGAACTGGCTCAAAGGTAGAAGACAGAAGGTGGTGGTGGAAGGCCACTTTTCAGACTGGAGGCCTGTGACCAGCAGAGTGCTACAAGGATCGGTGCTGGGTCCACTGCTTTTCGTCATGTATATAAAGGATTTGGAAGTGAACATAAGAGGTATAGTTACTAAGTTTGCAGATTACACCAAAATTAGAAATGTAGTGGACTGCAAAGGAGGTTACCTCATAGTGCAACAGGATCTTGATCAGATGGGCCAAGGAGTGGCAAATGGAGTTTAATTTAGATAAATGTGAGGTGCTGCATTTTGGAAAGGCAAATCAGGGCAGGTTTTATATACTTAATGGAAAGGTCCTGGAGAGTGTTGCTGAACAAAGAAACCTTGGAGTGTAGGTTCATATTTCCTTGAAAGTAGAGTCTGGGGTAGATAGGATAGTGAAGAAGACATTTAGTATGCTTTCCTTTATTGATCAGAGCATTGAGTATAGGAGTTGGGAGGTCATGTTATGGCTGTACAGGACATTGGGTTAGGCCACTTTTGGAATACTGTGTGCAATTCTGGTCTCCTTTCTGTCGAAAGGATGTTGTGAAACGTGAAAGGGTTCAGAAAAGATTTACAAGGATATTGCCAGGGTTGGATGGTTAGAGCTATAGGGAGAGGCTGAATAGGCTGGGGCTATTTCCCTGGAGCACCAAAGACTGAGGGGTGACCTTATATAGGTGTATAAAATCATGAGGGGTACGGATTGTGCAAAAGGACAAGGTCTTTTCCCTGGGCTGGAAGATATAAGTTTAGGGTGAGAGGGGAAAGATATAAAAGGGACCTCGGGCAACATTTTCACACAGGTTGGTGTGTGTATGTAATGAGATGTCAGAGGAAATGGTGGAGGCTGGTACAATTACAGCATTTAAAAGGCATCTGGATGGGTAGATGAATAGGAAGGGTTTAGAGGATTATGGGCCAAGTGCTGGCAAATGGGACTAGATTTGGTTAGGATATCCGGTCGGCATGGACATGTGCAGTACATCTCAATGCCTATATGGACTTCAGTAAGGCATTCGACAAGGTTCCCCATGGGAGACTAATTAGCAAGGTTAGATCTCATGGAATAAAGGGAGAACTAGCCATTTGGATACAGAACTGGCTCAAAGGTAGAAGACAGAGGGTGATGGTGGAGGGTTGTTTTTCAGACCAGAGGCCTGTGACCAGTGGAGTGCCACAAGGATCGGTGCTGGGTCCACTACTTTTTATCATTTACATAAATGATTTGGATGTGAGCATAAGAGGTACTGTTAGTAAGTTTGCAGATGACACCAAAATTGGAGGTGTAGTGGACAGTGAAGAGGATGACCTCAGATTACAACAGGATCTGGACCAGATGGGCCAATGAGCTAAGAAGTGGTAGATGGAGTTTAATTCGGATAAATGCAAGGTGCTGTATTTTGGGAAAGCAAATCTTAGCAGGACCTATACACTTAATGGTAAGGTCCTAGGGAGTGTGGCTGAACAAAGAGACCTTGGAGTGCAGGTTCATAGCTCCTTGAAAGTGGAGTCGCAGGTAGATAGGATAGTGAAGAAGGCGTTTGGTAGGCTTTCCTTTATTGGTCAGAGTATTAGGTACAGTAGTTGGGAGGTCATGCTGCGGCTGTACAGGACATTGGTTAGGCCACTGTTGGAATATTATGTGCAATTCTGGTCTCCTTCCTTTTGGAAAGATGTTGTGAAACTTGAAAGAATTCAGAAAAGATTTACAAGGATGTTGCCAGGGTTGGAGGATTTGAGCTATAGGGAGAGGCTGAACAGGCTGGGGCTGTTTTCCCTGGAGCACCTTATAGAGGTTTACAAAATTATGAGGGACATGGATAGGATAAATAGACAAAGTCTTTCCCGTGGGATCGGGAAGACCAGAACTAGAGGGAATAGGTTTAGGGTGAGAGGGGAAAGATATAAAAGAGACCTAGGGGCAACTTTTTCACGCAGAGGGTGGTATGTGTATGGAATGAGCTGCCAGAGGAAGTGGTGGAGGCTGGTACAATTGCAACATTTAAGAGGCATTTGGATGGGTATACGAATAGGAGGGGTTTGGAGGGATATGGGCCGGGTGCTGGCAGGTGGGTCTAGATTGGGTTGGGATATCTGGTCGACCTGGACAGGTTGGACCGAAGGGTCTATTTCCATGCTGTACATCGCTATGACTCTGTGACTCTATGACTCTAAATGAGTTTGTTGGGGAAGGAGCACTTGGAGACAATGGGTATTTGAGCTTGTGGATCTTGGGAAGCAGGTAGAACCAGGCAGTGAGGGTCTGGGGGACTAGGCGGTGGAGGTTAGATCACCAGAGGCAATGAGGTCACAGACTGTGTGGGATTTGTTGGCCTGAAGGGGCAAGATGGGGTCATAGCCAAGGCAGAGATAGGACATGGTGGCGAAGAGCAGACATCAAAGTCTGTCCTCCAGACTACCACTGCCCATCTTTGTCAGCGGGTTTGATAGTGAAACGGGCATTGGTGCGGAGAGAGTGGAGCATTAAACGTTTGGAGGGGGTGAGGTTGGAGCGTGTGAAGGGGATGGAGAAATTGAAGCGGCTGATGTCGTGTCGGCAGTCAGGGACAAAGAGGTCTAGGGTGGGTAAGGGCTAGGAGGGTGTGTCCAAGAAGAAGAGGTCCAAGAAGAAGAGGAAGGTTGGAGGTGGGAGAAAGGGTCCTCAGAAGGTGATTGGGAGTCTTTATCAAATGTTCCTTTAGCTTGGGAATTTAATGAAGTCGTGGATCTGAAGATTTACGGCAAGGATAGGAATATTTATTGACTACATTATGAGCAACAGTTATGGTGACTAGGTCCAGTATTTCAACAAGGACAGACAAACGATAAGCAGATAAAATAATTGAAAAGTGTGTCATCACAGGCCTTAGATCACATAAAACATAGACATTGCATACTGCTGCAGCAAGTGCATGTAATAATTTATAAGATCTTGCATTCAATATTCACGGATCAGCTGAATTGTAAGTTGCAAATGACAGTGGCAAGATAATGCATTCCCTGTAGATGAGTGGGGGGGTACAGCCCATGTCAGTGTCCAGCCAGAAACCAAATTGCCTTCAATATCGCTTCATTTTTTCAGTAGCAGCGAGAGAATGAGGACCAGGGGGCTGCTGGGTGGGTAAATTTCCTCCTTAAAAGTACTTACCTCAGGCATCAGCGGCCTTCATTTGCAGCAGTGGCAGGAGCAGTGAGAGCGAGGAGCTGAGAGGGAGTGGTCGAAATGCACTCTTGGAAATTGAGTGATCCGATATATGTGGGCAGTGGCTGAACCCAAGACACTATGTAGTGTCTCCCATCCACTCTCCTCCTTTAACCAAAAGAAAAGGACTCTGCGGTGTGTTGATAGGTTAAGGATATTTCTATTTCTTTTTTTTTTTAAACCAATCGTGTGATTAATCTTACCAATCGTAAGATTAAAAATGGCAGGAGGTCTCAAACCCGTATTATGCTCCTCTTGCTCAATGTGGGAGCTCAGGAACACAGTTGATTTCCCTGACTCCTTCACGTGCAGGAAATCTGTCCAGCTGCAGCTCTTGTTAGACTGCATGATAGCTTTAGAGCTGCGGATGGACTCACTTTAGAGCCTACGTAATGCTGAGGGGGATAGCATGTTTAGTGAATTGGTCACACTGCAGATTAGGACTGCTGAGGGAGAAAGGGAATGGGTGACCAAAAGGCAGAGAAAGAGCAGGAAGGCAGTAGAGGTGTCCCCTGCGGTCAAATGCCTCCAAAACAGGTATACTTTTTTGGATACTATTGGGGGAGCTGGCTCACCAGTGGAAGGCATCAGTAGCCAGGTTCACGGCACTGTGGCTTACTCTGCTGTCAAGAGTCAAGAGCCAAGTTAAAAAGTAGGACCTCAGAGATAGTAATCTTAGGATTGTTACCAATGCCACGTGCTAGTCAGCGCAGAAATGAAAGAATAGGCAAGATGAATGCATGACTTGAGAGATGGTGCAGGAGGGAAGGTTCAGATTTTTGGGACATTGGGGCCAGTTCTGGGGGAGGTGGGACTATTACAAATTGAACAGTCTACACCTGGGCCAGACTGGAACCAATGTCCTTGGGAATGCTTCTTGTTGGGGAGGGTTTAAACTAATGTATGGGAACCAAATGACAATAAAGTCAGCGTGACTAAGGGGAAGAGTAGGCAAGGAGCAGATGATGAATGCAAAGGGACTGATGGTCTGAGGTGCATTTGTTTTCATGCAAGAAGTATAGTTGGTAAGGCAGATGAATCTAGGGCTTGGATTAGTACCTGGGAGTATAATGTCATTGCTATTACTTAGTTGAGGGAAGGGCATGATTGGCAACTAAATATCCCAAGATATCGATGCTTTAGGCAGGACAGAGAGGGGGATAAAAGGG
This sequence comes from Chiloscyllium plagiosum, assembly GCF_037043375.1. Classification (NCBI taxonomy): domain Eukaryota; kingdom Metazoa; phylum Chordata; class Chondrichthyes; order Orectolobiformes; family Hemiscylliidae; genus Chiloscyllium; species Chiloscyllium plagiosum. The sequence continues at coordinate 58,274,925 of NW_028270173.1, forward strand.
GTGGAGGAGTTGCAATACTGCTCAGACAGGATATGACAGCTGTGCTGAAGGAAAGCAGTGAGGCAATATAGGCAGAGCTCAGGAACAGAAATGGTGTAGTAGCAATGTTGGGCTATACTACAGGCCTCCCAACAGCGAGTGTGAGGTAGAGGTACAAATATGTGAACAGATTATGAGAAGCAACAGGGTGATGGTGATAGATTTTAATTTTCCCAACATTGACCGGGATTCTCTTATGGTTAGAGGTCTAGATGGAGCAAAATTTGTAAGGAGCATCCCAGAGGATTTTCTAGAGCAATATATAAATAGTCCAACTCAGGAAGGGGCCATACTGGACCTGGTTTTGGGGAATGAGTCTGGCCCGGTGGTTGAAGTCTCAGTAGGGGATTACTTTGGGAATAGTGATCACAATTCTGTAAGTTTTAGAATACTCATGGACAAAAATCGAGAGTGGTCCTAAAGGAAGAGTGCTAAACTGGGTGGGGGGGGGGGGGAGGTGAACTACACCAAAATTTGGCAGGAGCTGGGGAATGTAGATTGGGAGCAGCTGTTTGAAGGTAAATCCACATTTGATATGTGGGAGGCTTTTAAAGAGAGGTTGATTAGAGTGCGGGAGAGGTATGTTCCTGTGAAAATGCGGGATAGAAAAGGCAAGATTAGGAAACCATGGATGACAGGTGAAGAGAGACTAGCTAAGAGGAAAAAGGAAGCATGCATAAGGTCTAGGCGATTGAAGACAGATGAAGCTTTGGAAGAATCTCGGGAATGTAGAACCAATCTGAAATGAGGAAAAGGGGTCATGAAATACTTTTCGGAAATAGGGTTAAGGAAAATCCCAGACTTTTATTCATATATAAGGAGCAAGAGGGTAACTAGAGAAAGGGTTGGCCCACTCAAGGACAAAGGAGGAAAGTTATGCGTGGAGTCAGAGAAAATGGGTCAGATGGGTGGTCTGATTAGCAAGTTTGCAAATGACACTAAGATTGATGAAGCAACAGATAGTGAAGGGGACTGTAGAGAATACAGCAGAATATAGATAGGTTGGAGAGTTGGATGGAGAAACGGCAGATGGAGTTCAATCTGGGCAAATGCAAGGCGATGCATTTTGGAAGATCCAGTTCAAGAGCGAATTATGCAGTAAGTGGAAAAGTCCCAGGAAAAATTGATATATAGAGATCTGGGTGTTCAGGTCTATTGTACCCTGAAGGTGGTAATGCAGGTCAATGGAGTGGTCAATAAGGCATACGGCATGCTTTCCTTCATTGGATGGAGTATTGAGTACAAGAGTTGGCAGGTCATATTACAGTTGTCTAAGACTTTGGTTTGGCCATATTTAGAATACAGTGTACGGTTCTGGTCACCATATTGCCAAAAGGGTGTGGATGCTTTGGAGAAAATGTAGAGGATGTTCACCAGGATGGGCAAATGCAAGGCGATGCAAGAGGGCACTAGCAATGAAGAGAGGTCGAGTAGATTTTGGGTGGCACAGTGGTTAGCACTGCTGCCTCACAGTGCCAGAGACCGGGTTCAATTCCCGGGTTCATGCGACTGTCGATGTGGAGTTTGCACATTCTCCCCGTGTCTGCGTGGGTTTCCTCTGGGTGCTCCGGTTTCCTCCCACAGTCCAAAAATGTGCAGGTTAGGTGAATTGGCCATGCTAAATTGCCCATAGTGTTAGGTGAAGGGGTAAATGTAGGGAAATGGGTCTGGGTGGGTTGCTCTTCGGAGAGTCGGTGTGGAGTTGTTGGGCCAAAGGGCCTGTTTCCACACTGTAAGTAATCTAATCTAATCTAATCATTGGAAAACTTAACAGCAATCTAGGTTTGTTCAATATATCATTTCAGTTGCATGATCTTTTGCTATAAATTCTGTGTCTTAGGATCCTGTTCCACAGCTACCTGATGAAGGAGCAGCGCTCTGAAAGCTAGTGTGCTTCCAAATAAACCTGTTGAACTATAACCTGGTGTTGTGTGATTTTTAACTTTGTACACCCCATTCCAACACCAGCAGCTCCACGTCATGGCTACAATGTGTAGTCAGAAGGCAGAATTTGAGAGCTCAAGAAATACTGGTACAAGTACTGGTCATGAACGACATGAAAAACTAATTTCCTGAAAGGCTGCCAGGCAGTGTTCCAGCCTGAAGAGTGAAGATGACTGGAGGTATTTGTAGGCAAGTCCATGGACACGCAAAATCCAGCCAAGTGTCAAAGAAGTGATATTGTCAGCAGATAGTACAAAAGTGGAGAACTAAACGTGACTCAAATGTTATTACTGAATTGGAAGATACATTCTTGGAGGAAAAGGTCACTTGCGTTAGAGAGAATTTCCACAGACAACTATGAAAGGAATAGTTCAGAGAGATCTCAACAACAGAAAAGAGGCTGCAACCATTTATGGTGACAGTGCAGCACGATAATGGCGACCTTTCTCATGCAAAAGGATAAAAGTAGTTATCTCCATGATCCCAAGGCATTATTGCCTATTAACAAAATTGAAGACAATAAAAGAAAAACCAGCAGTCACAAAACCATAAAGATTTTATGGTACCTCAAGCATCTCCAGTAGAGGTTGTGGCACAGTCAGGAGGGATTTGCCCTGGGAGTCCTCAACATCTGGACCTCATAAAATCTCATGGCATAAAGTTAAACATGGGTAAGGAAACCTGCTCATTATCCATACCATCCTCCATGTTGAACAAAATTCAGAGGAAGCACTGAAGATGGCAAGGGCACAAAATGTACTCAAGGTGAGGGATTTCAATGTCCACCACCACATGTCTTGGCAGCAGTACAACTGATCAAGCCGGTCAGGTCCGAAAAGACATAGCTGCTAGACTACATCTGTGGCAAGAGGTGAGGAAACTAACAAGGAAAAGCATACTTGACCTTATCCTTACCAATCTGTCAATTGCAGGTGCATCTGTCCATGTCAATATTGGAAACAGTGATCATTGTACAGTCCTTGTGGAGACAAAGTCCCGTGTTTACATTGAGAATAACCTTTATTGTGTTATATTGCACTATCACCGTCCTAAATGAGACAAACTTCAAACAGATCCAGCATCTTAAGACTGGGCATCCATGAGGCACGGTGGGTCATCAACAGTAGTAGAATTGTGCTCCAGCATAATCTGTAACCTCCTGGCTTGCATATCCCCAAATTGACCATTACTATCAAGCTAGGGGAGTAACCATGGTTCAAAGGAGAGTGAAGGAGGCATGCCAGGAGCAGCACCAGGCATTCCTGAAGATAAGGTGTCAACTTGGTAAATCCACCAAACAGGGCTACTCGCATGCCAAACAGCAAGTGACAGACAGAGCTAAGCGATCTCACAACAAACAGACTAGATCTAAACTCTATAGTCCTGCCACATTTAGTCGTGAATAGTGGTGAACAATTAAACAACTCACTGGAGGAGGAGGCTTCCACAAATATCCCTATCTCAATGATAGAAGAGCCCAGCATGTCAGTGCAAAAGATAAGGCTTTTGCAGCAGTCTTCAGCAAGAAATGGATGATCCATCTTGGCCTCCTCCAGTGGTCCAGAGCATTACAGATACCAGTCTCCAGCCAATTTCATCCACTCCATGTGACAAGAAGAAACGGTTGAAGACACAAGATACTGCAAACACTATGGGCCCTGACAATTTCTGGCAATAGTACTGAAGGATTGTGTTCCTGAACTGCTGCTCCCCTAGCCAAGCTGTTCCAGTACAGTTACAACAATTGTGATGATGCTGCCCCTTTAACAAGGTTATTTTGTCCTTGGTTTTTAATCAAGAGGAGTCATAAAGATACAGGTGCTGATAATAGCTACTCTATTAACTGAGTTACTGAAGAAAAGCGGGAAGCTTCAATGGACGGCAGACTGTCAAAATATATTTGACAGCCTGAAAGTTGTGTTAAGCACTGCTCCAGTATTAACCAAACCTAATTACACTTCCTGAAGAAGGGCTAATGCCCGAAACGTCGATTCTCCTGTTCCCTAGATGCTGCCTGACCTGCTGCGCTTTTCCAGCAACATATTTCCATCTCTGATCTCCAGCATCTGCAGACCTCACTTTCTCCTCTAATTACACCAAACCTAATTTAAGGTGGCTATCAATGCGAGTGTTGTGGATTTTGGTGCTGCACTCTTACAAAAAGACGACAAGAAGACAAAAAGGCCTATTGGGTATTTCTCCAGGAAACTGAGCGTTTATCAAAACAAATATTTGACAATTGAGAAGGAGACTTTGAGCTTGGTGTTTGCATTACAACATTTCAATATTTATGTCAGTAATGTGTCTGAGACAATTATATATACTGATCATTTCCAATTCAAGTTTTTGGAAAAACATAAGGACAAAATTCCAGACTGTTTAGATGGAGCTTATTATTGCAGCCATTCAATTTGAAAGTTGTACATGTGGCAGGGTGGGAAAACATGATCGCCGATGCATTGTTGAAACTTGGATGAGAAATGGAGGTGTTCAGTGGCAAGAGTAAACAGACTGAAATAGAATAAAGTTGTATGGTTATAGTTAATGTATATGTATTGCAGTGTACTAACAAGGTAAGACGAAAAGATTTCAAGATGAAGCCATCTTTGTATATTGATGCTTAATTCTTTTTTTAAGCAGGGGGTTGAGGGGAGGAAGGTGTGACAATGTTGCCCTGTTAACAAGGTTATTTTGTACTTTTTTTTCAAGAGGGATCATAGAGGCAGAGGTGCTGATATATCTGGAAGTGGCTACTTTAAACAATGGCAGGTGAGTGTCCGGTTTTCCAGGTTCAGGTTTTTCTTTCTAGCTTGGTTTGTTTTAGTAGACAGTCAGAAACTGCTGGTAGCAGAAAAACTGTTAACATGAAAGAAAAAGTTCCATCTTTCAACAGATGTTTCTTGCCTCAGTCTTCTCTCTTGCCTGTAAAAAACTGAGTTTGAATTTACCATTTGCCAAGGGGTGTTGAGAGTATTGGAACAGCTCCTTTGTTAAGTTGTGATTTCAAGTTGCTTGGGTTTCCAATTAGTTAAGTTATTCTAAATGCTGTTTTCTTTTGTTTGTGTTTCAACTGTAGTAAGTAAATAAATTCTATTTTGCTTAAAGCTGAGTGGTTTGACTAGCTGCATTCACTCTTGGAATATCCACTTTACATCTGCCTTTAAAATAAGAAAAAGTTAGGATCTGAGCTACCTTCTTAAAGTGTTTTGAAGGGGTCTGGTCCATAACACTATGGCATCTACCTGTCAATGTGGAAAATTACCCGGTATGTCCTGTATATAAAAAGCAGGGACAAATCTAACATGGCCAATTCCCACCCCATCAGTCTACTGTTGATCATCAGTAAAGTGATAGAATGTGTCATCAATAGTGCTGTCAAACAGCACCTATTCAGCAATAATCTGGCCAGTGATATCCAGCTTGGATTTCGCCAGGGGCACTCAGCTCCTGACCTCATGACAGCCCTGGTTCAAACTTGAACCAAAGAGCTGAATTCCAGAGGTGAGGTGACAGTAACAGCCCTCAACATCTGGGCTACATTCAACTGAGTGTGGCATCAAGACGCCCTAGCAAAACTGAAATCAATGGGTATTGGGGGCAAACTATCCATTGGTTGGAGCTATACCTGTCACATAGGAAGATGGTTGTGATTGTTGGAGATTAGTTGTGTCATCTCCAGGATATTACTGTAGGAGTTCCTCAGTGTAGTGTCCAACCAGCTTTAGCTGCTTCATCAATGACCATCCCTCCATGGTAAGGTCAGAGTGGGGATGTTCGCTGATGATTGGATAATGTTCAGCACCATTTGTGCCTCCTCAAATACTGAGGCAGTCCATGTACAAATTCAACAAGATCTGAACAATATCCATGCTTGGGCTGACAAGTGGCAAGTAACATTCATGCCACACAAATGCCAGGTTGTGACCATCTCCAATAAGAGACAATCTGACCACTGACCCTTGACATTAATGGTGTTACCATCACTAAATCCCCCACTTTTAACATCCTTGGGGTTATCATTGATCAGAAACTCAACTGGACTCTCCACATAAACAGAAGTGGCTACAAGAGCAAGTCAGAGGCTGGGAATACGGCTGCGAGTAACTTACCTCCTGAATCCCCGCCATCCATAATGCATAAGCAGGTGTGTGATGGAATACTCCCCACTTGCCTGGAACATTGTAGCTCCAACAATATTCAAGAAGCTGGATACCATCCAGGACAAACTAGCCCGCTTGATTGGCACTAAATCCACAAGCATCCATTTTCTCCACCACCGACACTCAATCACAACTTGTGTATTATGTACAAGATGCACTGCAGAAATTCACCAAAGGTCCTCAGACATCACCTTCCAAACCCATAACAACTTCCATCTATAAGGACAAGGGTAGCAGGATCACCACCACCTTCAAGCCTCCCTCCAAGGCACTCACTATCCTTACTTGGAAATATAATCACTTATTCTGGGCCAGAATCCTGAAATTCCAGCCCTAATGCCATTGTGAGTCAACCTTCAGCAGGTGGACTGCAGTGGTTCAAGAAGGCAGCTCACCACCACCTCCTGAAATGCAACTCGGGATTGGCAATAAATGCTGGCCAGCCAGCAATGCTCACATCCCACAAATGAATAAAATAAAACTGACATTGGAGGTCAACCTATACTGTCACACAGATGGATCTGTATGGAAAAGGTCTTACCAGATAGGATTTATAAGGTCAAGGCTAGGTTTATATCTGGAGGTCTTGAGGAATGGCTTGTGGGAAAAATAAATTAGGAAATAAGAGTCTCCTACAAATGGAAAGTACTTATGAAGGTGTTTCATCGGGCATTCCAAGTGAGTTTTACTTGGAAAAAGTCAATCCTATTGCAATTGATCAGACAAGATCTAGATGGAAACGTGGCTGTTACCAAAAATGACATGGAACAGCTTAGTAATCTCAGCAGTCAGCTCATATGGCAAGACACAAAAAATAGACCAAACGCCAGCTTTCTTGTGCTGGAACTTAAGACTTATCATGAAAACAAAACATGTTTTGGAGGACATCTATTCTGCGAGACAGCTCTCCTAATTTTGGCACAATGCCTTAGATATTTGTCAGGGAGATTTTTGCATAGTTAACTGGGTTGACTATGCCTTTGTCTTTTCTGCAAGATTTTAGCTCCTTTCTGCAAACTGTTGATACAACTGAGGTTTAATCGACTATTTCTGGGGATAGTTAAGAAATACATTGTTGTGAGCCTGAGGCTAGGTGACCAGATCAAGTAAGTACGGCAGATCTCCTTCCTTAAAGGAATGTTTAAAAACTTAATTGAAATATTCGCAATGGGATTTAAACTCATATCTGAAGAAGTGACATTACCACAATACCACCACATCAAATTCCCAGGTAATTACACCTCATCTTCTCATATTCAGGAATGAGCCATCAACAAATCTCAGCGCGGAAATCAGAGGAAAATGCTTCCAATAAACACTCAATATCCAACACACAGCTCCAGTCACACAGTTCAGCACAAAGCACCGAGTAAACAGCTCTCTCAGCTGGATCTTCTCACACAGCATAAGGGACATTTCCACCCCTGACTGCCCACAGGATAGTCAGACTGCCTGAAGATTGGTGTGGATATTATGGGATACAATTTGTATAAAAGCTGCTCCTTCACTCACCATCTCCTCACTTGGTGTTCAGTCCCTATAGGAAGTGAACCAGCTCTGGAAGAGGAAGAGGAGACAATGGGCAGAGTGGGTGGGCTCTCTGATTGACACACATCCCCCTATCCAATCAGAAGCATGCGTACGTTACAGTCGCGCTCGCAGATGTCTCCTCAGATTGTCACAGCCGTAGGTGAGATGCTGATAAATGTAAAGCTACATTATCCGTGCTGGTGTGTTCACAGCGAGGGACAGCAGTGGAGAGCTCGCCCGCAGAATTTGACATGGAGATGCCGGTTTTGGACTGGGGTGTACAAAGTTAAAAATCACACCACACCAGGTTATAGTCCAACAGGTTATTTGGAAGCACTAGCTTTCGGAGCACTGCTCCTTCATCTGGTGATGAAGGAAAGCTCCGAAAGCTAGTGTGTTTCCAATGAAACCTGTTGGACTATAACCTGGTGTGGTGTGACATTTAGCAGAATGTGACGGTAGGGAGTGTCCTGCCGCATGCTGCAACCATTGGGGGGTGTTTGATTGTGAGAGCGCGCGAGCCCGAGCGGCCAGGGATGCACGTGGGAGGTGCGCACCGGCGGATGATTGAGATCGCAGCCGCTTCATCCCATTCCCCTCCAAGAGTCCACCGACAAGTTGGTCCTCTTTCTTTTCCCTGTTAAAAATCACCTGATGAAGGAGCAGCGCTCCGAAAGCTAATGTGCTTCCAATTAAACCTGTTGGACTATAACCTGGTGTTGTGTGATTTTTAACTTTGTACACCCCAGTCCAACACCGGCATCTCCGAATCATTTCTTTTCCCTCGTTTCCATCTCCCGAAGCAGCTGAACTTGCTGCAGCTCTGAAAGCAAGTTGAATTTCCCTCAAATCTCACAATATCCTTGTTCAATAGCTATTTGCAGGAAGGTTGGGCTCCATATCGTCTGTAGATAGTTTTACACAACGTGATCAGATATAAGGCATATTTTGATCGGGTAGGACTTGAACCCCAGCCTTATTCAGGTACAGATTATTTGTGTTTCAAGTGAAATAATTGACATTTCACATTGCTTTCCAGAATCGGCAGATCCCAGCTACAATGGTCGAGTACTTTGATTTCGTGGTTGCCGTTTTCCATGATTTACTTCTTTTTGTATTTTGATGGTGTCAGTTGCAGGTCTCAGCACTAGGAAATAAAACACTGCCAAATTGTCTGTATCCCCGAGAAAGAAGCTTCACTTTGACCTGGTTCAACCAGTTCCACAATACAAAACCATTTGACATTTTAATTCTACGACTCTGCCGGCTCTTGTTTCTGCTGCTGTAACTTCCATTCCAAAGCATGTTTTCTCCATATCCCTTCAATGTGGCCGTGTAATTTCCTGCAACATTAAGAATTAATATAATATATGAAATTAGGTATACCTGTCTCCTTTTAACTCCGTTGATTCTATCCAAATTCCAGATCTGAAAAGTCAGCTAGTGCCACTTACCTCACAAGATTTTGTAATTTACAGTACTATATTGATATTCTGTAAAGTATACATTTTGATATTGTAAAACCTTATTTCCATCCAAGGATTTGTGGTACAGTCAATAGTGCCTCTGCCTCTGAGCCAGAAGATTCTGGTCAAACTTGATGGCCACAAAAAATGTCATAATACAGCCAAATCGTTGAAGTGTCAACTTGGAAATCCTTTCAACATACCTTCCAATGGCAGCTGGTAAGAGCAGGAGAGACTCCTAGTATGCTAAATAATGGAAAGATATAGCAACTCTGACTCCTTCTAACTTATTCACTTAGAGTCATAGAGATGTACAGCATGGAAACAGACCCCTCAGTCCAACTTGTCCATGTCAACCAGATATCCTAACCTAATCTAGTCCCACCTGCCAGCACTTGGCCCATATCCCTCTAAACCCTTCCTATTCATATACCCATCCAGATGTCTTTTAAATGTTGCAATTGTATCAGCCTCCACCACTTCCTCTGGTAGCTCATTGCGTCCACGCAGCACCCCTCTGTGTGAAATAGTTGCCCCTTAGTTCCCTTTTATATCTTACCTCCTCACCCTGGACTCCCCACCCCAGGGAAAAGACCTTGTCTTCATTCTATCCATGCCCCTCATGACTTTATAAACCTCTATAATCCTCAGCCTCTGACACTCCAGGGAAAAAAGCCCCAGCCTATTCAGCTTCTTCTGTAGCTCAAATCCTCCAACCCTAGCAACATCCTTGTAAATCTTTTCTGAACCCTTTCAAGTTTCACAACATCCTTAGAACATAGAAGAATACAGCGCAGTACAGGCCCTTTGGCCCTCGATGTTGCGCCAATCCAAGCCCACCTAACCTACACTAGCCCACTATCCTCCATATGCCTATCCAATGCCCGCTTAAATGCCCATAATGAGGGAGAGTCCACCATTGCTACTGGCAGGGCATTCCATGAACTCACGACTCGCTGAGTAAAGAACCTACCCCTAACATCTGTCCTATACCTACCCCCCTTAATTTAAAGCTATGCCCCCTCGTAATAGCTGACTCCATACGTGGAAAAAGGTTCTCACGGTCAACCCTATCTAAACCCCTAATCATCTTGTACACCTCTATCAAGTCACCCCTAAACCTTCTTTTCTCCAATGAAAACAACCCCAAGTGGCTCAGCCTTTCCTCATACGATCTTCCTACCATACCAGGCAACATCCTGGTAAACCTCCTCTGCACCCGTTCCAGTGCCTCCACATCCTTCCTATAGTATGGCAACCAAAACTGCACATAATACTCCAGATGTGGCTGCACCAGAGTCTTATACAACTGCAACATGACCTCAGGACTCCGGAACTCAATTCCTCTACCAATAAAAGCCAGTACGCCATATGCCTTCTTCACCGCACTATTTACCTGGATGGCAACTTTCTGATAGGAAGGAGACCAGAATTACACGCAATATTCCAAAAGTGGCATTACCAATGTCCTGTACAGCCACACCATGACTTCCCAACTCCCATACTCAATGCTCTTCACTGCATGGCTTTTGTGGATCAGACTGGTGGCAACATCATGGGCTCCAATCGGTACTCTGACTGGGTAGATTTCAGACCTATGTTGTTCTCCTACCCATGTGAAAATCATGCAACTATAGATTGGATCTTCCTTCGAGGATGAAAACAAGAAGTAGAAAGATCTGTAACTTCTTTTTTTCTGATTTCAGCCAGACGAGTTGTCTTTCCAAACCAATAAATTACACAAATAACAAAAAAGTAATTTCCTGTATATTTTTTAGGGAGTAATATAGTTTGCATAATCCTGAGAATTCAGTCCAATACCACTACAACACATAATGAAATCATGCAAGTTTGTTTAAAAGTTTTTCTGCATCTGTACCTTGGTGCGTAAGAACTTTTCAAACTTTAAATTTGCTTGTGAATTAATTCCTTTTTCAATATAATTTTATCAAACGATTGTTTCTTAATTTCCTGTTTAATTAGTTCAGATCTGTTGCATACATTCCCAAGTATACCTCAAATGCAAATTCCACCTTTCCTGCTTGAACAAAGGACTAGCATTTCAAACCTCAAATATTGTCTTGTTAGGTCTTATTGCATTTAGGACACTTTGTGGATTCACTAATTCAGGCATCTTTCATCATGATTTGGCAGTAATAATACATGGGCTTTGAAACCACCACTACAGTCCTAGCTGAATATGTTACATGGCTGTTAATAAAATGGTCCTAATTCCAGATACTTTATTCTGTGTGACTCAGAATTCTACAGGTGAATCTGTGACAAATATGTTTCACTCCCACTTAATGGATGCTGTGAGGGAGTTAGTTACGGAAATACAAAAAATGGTAGTATTTTCAATTGTCTATAATGTTGTCAAGACCTGCATTCAATTAAAGTTTATAACTTCTCATGCAGATGTTGCACAGAAATGAATGCACTGATCTTGACATCCTGTGATAAATACCAAGTTGCAGCATTAACATTATTTTGCTGTTGTGTTGGAAGAACTGAATGTGTACACTTTATAGAGTGCATACAGACCTTTGGGTGAAATGATGGAGATTAATTTGTGTTTATGTGGACAAATTATTTCATTGGATAGGTTAGGGAGGACCAAAGATTGTCCTTACAAGTTACTTACAAGAGCAAAACTACAGATTCATCAATCGCTAAAAAGGCAAGATTTGAACCCTGTACAGAGTAAGAAAATTACTGTTGAAGAATAACTTTATTGGCAAGAAAGAACAGTTACTAATTCAGCATAAGGGAGCTAAGGGTTATGGGGGAAAAGGCAGGAAAGTGCAATTGAAGATTATCAGATCAGCCATAACCTCACTGAATAGTAGTGCAGACTCAATGGGCTTACTTCTGCTCCTGGGCCTTATGGTATAAAATGCGAATTCAAGCCCTTTCAATAGCCTCTTCCAAACCCGCATCCACCACCTTCTAGAAGGACAAGGGCAGCAGATGAATGGGAATACTGCTACCTGCATATTCCCTTCCAAGAGAAACACCATCTTAATATAGATATATATTGCTGTTCCTTCACTGTCATTACATCTAAATTCTGAACTCACTCTCCAACAACATTGAAAGTCTACCTGTAGCACATGGTCTTCAGCTGTTCAAGAAGCACTTCACCATCATTTTCTGATGTACAATTAGGGATGGGCGATAATAAGTGTTGGCCCAGCCAGTGACATCCACATGAATAAAAAAAATACTAACAAGGCTTATTACACATCACTTAAAACTTGATATTCACCTGTCAATGTGTGGCATGTTACACAAGTTCAGTAGGGTCCATTTTCTCCGTGACTCCCTTGTTAGGTGCATGCTCCCCAACAACCCCCTCCTCACACCTGGCATCCTCCCCTGCTGCCACATCTGTGTCCACACCTCCCCCCTCACCTCTGTCCAAGGCTCCAAAGGATTCATTTCAAATCTGGCAGTGATTTACCTGCATATCCTTATTTACTGTATCCGTTGCTCTAAACGTGGTCTCCTCTACATCTGAGATACTGAGTGCAAACTTGCAGAATGATTCAGGGAACACCTCTGGTAGTACACACCTACCAACCACACCATCCGGTGGGCATTTATTTCAAATCCCCTTACCATTCCCCCGATGACATGTCCACTCTGGGCCTCCTCACAAGGCCACCCACAAACTGGAGGAAGAAAACCTCATCTTCCACCTCGCAACCTTCGACCATACAGCCTCAACACTGAATTCACCAGCTTCCAAATATCCCCAATCCCCAATCCCATTCCAGATTAAACCCTCCAACTCAGACCGCCCCCCTAACCTGACCTAACCTAACCTGTCCGTCTTGCTTCCCACTTATCCGCTCCACCCTTCTCACTGACCTATCACCTTCACCCCTTACCTGCATCCACCTATTACCATCCCACCTACCTTTACACCACCCCTATTTGTTTCTCAGCTATCTTCATCCTCACCACACCTGATGAAGGGTCCTCCTCCTCCTCCTCCTCCTCAGATGCTAACTGACCTGCTGTGCTTTTTTCAGCGCCACACTTTATTGACACAAGTCCACTGAGATATGGTCTGACTTTCCTATATATCCTGCAACTTCTGGGTTGCTTGAACCTGATTCTCAACATTCTTTGACATTTTAGTTTCGTCAACACAATTTAAACATCTATATATATATAAAACACTTGGAGCTTTAGAACTTCATCTTTAATGTCACAGTCTATTTTAACTGCAAAAATCCACCTTTCTGAAACTCTCTCTTCTCCCCCCTCTCCCTTTCCTCCTCCTGAGAGCAGCTTCCTGACCGAGACTATTACCATTAGCCTTATAATGGATTCTAATGCTTATACCTATACTGTAGGCTCTGATTTCCTATTACTCATACCTATGAACAAGAGCCCAGAGTACCAATGGTTAAGATCCAATATTCACCCGCACATACATTGTACTTTCTTGTGTTCTGACTTGTATACAAATCAACTGACAAACATAATCAGGAATTGAACCCACTTGTAAACCACAGATTGCCTTTACTGGATTCATAAAATCACAACTGGAGAAAAATTAACACAAAGGTAGAGAATAAGACATTAGGAGGGGTTCACCAAAAATATGGTTGAAATGCTGGGATTTAAGAAGGGTCCTAAAGGAGAGAGAGAAAAAAAGATATTTGGATGTGTTTAAAGTGGTAATTGTAAAGTATGGAGTCTTGTTGGCATGACTGTCAATGCCTTCATGAGGGAATGGGGGGAAAGGGAGGTACTAAAGGCCAAAACTGGAACACTGCAAGGGAAAAATCACTAGAGCTAACAAAGGTAGAAGATGTGACTGGATAGGAGAACATTGGAATGGTGTAGTCTTATCTAGAAGCAACAACATGCATGAGGATTTCAACAGCAGATAGACTAATTTGGGCTTTTGAAAATGGGGAATGTTACAGAGGGGGATGTTAATGTCTTTCTGATGAGGGTATGGGGTACAATAAGAAGGTTGTAGATTTTTCTTAAAAACCTGTTCAGACAGATTATGACACCTCTAGAACAGGTATGTCTTGAACCTAGAGCTTCTGACCTAAAGGTAAGGACACAACAAATAACCTCAGCTGGAGGTTGTAGAAAATAACACTGACCAGTTGTTGAAAATGAGAGTGAAGTGATTAATCATACGGAATTTAAGGAATGTAGGAACTGGAATCATCCTTTGAGCCTGTTACATCATTCATGAGATCATGGTTGATCTGTATCGAAACTGTTATCAACATGCAGAGTCCAGAATAAGAGGCAGAGCATTAAAATTAGAATGAGGCTGTTCAGAGTTGATGTCAGCAAACACTTAAAAAAAAAATGGGAGTGGAAATCTGGAACTCTCTCAGCACAAAAATATGTTGAAGCTAGAGATCAGTTGAACATTTCAAAGGGAGATTGATAAGTTAGAGTCATAGAGATGTACAGCATGAAAACAGACCTATTGGTCCAACGCGTCCATGCTGACCAGATATTCTAAATAAATAAATAAATTTGCTAGCATTTGGCCCATATCCCTCTAAACCCTTCCTATATCCACTCAGATGCCTTTTAAATGTTGTAATTGTACTTGGCTGTATCCCTTCTTCGAGCAGTTCATTCCACATATACACCACCCTCTATGTGAAAAAACTGCCCCTCAAGTCCCTTTTAAACCTATCCCTTCTCATCTTAAACCTATGCTGTTTAGAATTGGACTCCCCTACCACAGGAAAAAGACCTTGACTATTTCCCTGATGAATGCCCCTCGTGATTTAATAAACCTATATAAGGTCACCCCTAAGCCTCCTGTGCTCCAGGGAAAAAAGTCTCAGGCTCTGTTTATAACTGAAACTCTCAGTCTTAATAACATCATTATAAATCTTTACTGCACTCTTTCCAGTTTAATAACATCCTTCATTTTTAAGGTGAGAGGAGAGAGAGATTTAAAAAAGATATGAGGGACAAATGTTTTACAGTGGGTGGTTTGCATGTGGAATTAACTTGCTGAGGAAGTGGTGAATGTGGGCATAGTAACAATGTTTAAAAGACACTTCAATACAGGAATAGGAGGTTTGGAGGGATATGGGCTAGGAGCAGGCAGGTAGGGCTAGTTTAGTTTGGGATTATGTTCAGCATGGGCGGGTTGGACCGAAGGGTCTGTTTCCATGCAGTATGACTCTGACTCCTATAGTTGGGCAACCAGAATTATACACTGTACTCCAAATGTGTCCTTTCCAATGTCTTGTGCATATCATGACATTCTAACTCCTGTACTCAGTACTCTAACAGATGAAGGCATGTGTGCCAAACTGATGCAAGATTTCCTCTGAATCCCACACGTCCTGACTTGGAACTACAATGCTCTTCCCTCACTGTTATCTAGTCAGAATTCTTGAACTCCCTTCTGAACAGCAGTGTTGTACCCATCCATGTGGACTATACTGATTGAAAACAGAAGCTCACCCACCACCTTCCCAAGAGCAGTTAGAGATGGAGAACAAATGCAGGCCTAGTCAGCACCTCATCAAAAAAAAATTTAAAAACATTACTTTAGGTGAGTCACATTTATCCGGATTTTCTTATTTAAAGAGTATATTGAGCCAGAAGATTTTTATGGCTACAGAAACATTGTGGTGAATGGAGGGCTGAAGAATAGAGTTGAGAATTAGAAATTGCTGTTCAATTCACCTGGAGGAGAGGTTCCTCTAGGAATGGAAGTTGATTGATTCATGACCCACATGATCACTGGATCTCTGTAACCGGTGGTGTGTTTGTATAATGGAATCTAGCTCCATCTTTTGTCACTGAAGTTTGGTGTCATTTCTAACTATTGGAATTGGGAGTCAGACTAAAGCAAGAGTATTTTAAATAAACCTCTGTCAGTAGAATTCTGAGAAAGTTTCCCCTGATGTGTGTTTGTGTGTATGTGTATTAGTAAAGTGAACCAGCTCCCAGAAGTGGATATTGGGTAGAATCGGACCCTGCTTTAACTGGTAATGTGAATTATAGACAGATCCTCTACAGGTGATGAATGTTTGACTAATGTCATGGGGAATGTTAGAAAGGCTTGCTATCCTGGGTATGAAGAGGGAATGGGGTGAGTCTCTACAAACCTAAGTTCCCTTAGCACATCATAGTACAATGTAATAATGGTGTGATATGTTCACTTTTTTGCTCCTCCAAGATTAATTTCATGATCTGGGAATTAGCTTGATTTATTTTTAAGAATTTTTTTTGGTTGATTCAAAGTTTGGTGAAAACTGAATATTGTGTTGCTTGTCTGATCAATCTCCTCTATAGATTTGTAACACACAATAAATTTGTATTTTAGCTGAACTGAAACTATCTGTTCTGTTATTATGGTGTACTTCACTTCACTGAAAAACTCAGGATCCTACAGTAACACCTCCTCCCACCCTGCCCCCTGTAAAAACGCCATCCCATATTCCTAATTCCTTCGTCTCCGCCGTATCTGCTCCCAGGAGGACCAGTTCCAATACCATACAACCCAGATGGCCTCTTTCTTCAAAGACCGCAATTTCCCCCCAGACGTGATCGACGATGCTCTCCACCGCATCTCCTCCACTTCCCGCTCCTCCGCCCTTGAGCCCCGCCCCTCCAATCGCCACCAGGACAGAACCCCCCTGGTCCTCACCTACCACCCCACCAACCTCCATATACAGCGTATCATCCGTCGTCATTTCCGCCACCTCGAAACTGACCCCATAACCAGGGATATATTTCCCTCCCCTCCCCTATCAGCGTTCCGAAAAGACTCCCTCCCTCTGTGACTCCCTCGACAGGTCCACACCCCCCACCAACCCAACCTCCACTCCCAGCACCTTCCCCTGCAACCGCAAGAAATGCAAAACTTGCGCTCACACCTTCCCCCTTACTTCCCTCCAAGGTCCCAAGGGATCCTTCCATATCCACCACAAATTCACCTGCACCTCCACACACATCATTTACTGAATCCGCTGCACCCGATGTGGCCTCCTCTATATTGGGGAGACAGGCCGCCTACTTGCGGAACGTTTCAGAGAACACCTCTGGGACACCCGGACCAACCAACCCAACCACCCCGTGGCTCAACACTTCAACTCCCCCTCCCACTCCACCAAGGACATGCAGGTCCTTGGACTCCTCCATCGCCAGACCATAGCAACACGACGGTTGGAGGAAGAGCGCCTCATCTTCCGCCTAGGAACCCTCCAACCACAAGGGATGAACTCAGATTTCTCCAGTTTCCTCATTTCCCCTCCCCCCACCTTGTCTCAGTCAAATCCCTCGAACTCAGCACCGCCTTCCTAACCTGCAATCTTCTTCCTAACCTCTCCGCCCCCACCCCCACCCCCACTCCCACTCCGGCCTATCACCCTCACCGTGACCTCCTTCCACCTATCGTATTTCCAACACTCCTCCCCCAAGTCCCTCCTCCCTATCTTTTATCTTAGCCTGCTGGACACACTTTCCTCATTCATGAAGAAGGGCTCATCCCCGAAACGTCGATTCTCCTGCTCCTTGGATGCTGCCTGACCTGCTGTGCTTTTCCAGCAACACATTTTCAGCATCCTACAGAAACAGTCTTGTACATAATATATTGGTTAAGGTTACTGAGGGCTGGGATACTTTCCACACCAATGGCTGTATAATTTTATTTTTCTTTATAACTTTTATGTATAATTTATTAATTCTAGTTCACAGCAAATATAATGTTTCCTCAGGAAAGAAAGACTTGTATTTATATATCACTTTTCAAAAGCTAAGGGCATCCAAAAAAAATTTTGCAGCCAACGAAGTGTAGTTTGAAGTGTAATCTTTGTTATGATGTAGTAAACATGGCAGCCAATTACGTACAGCAAGCTGCCACACACACAGCAATGATAATGAACACTTATTCTTACTGACACCGATTGCAAGATCCATATTCACAAAGTCACCTGATTGTACCTTCCAAACGCACAGCCACTTATAATTAGAAGGACAAGGACAGCAGATACATTAGGACAACACTATCTGCAAACTGCCTTCCAGCCACTCACCATCCTAACTTGAAAATGTGTTGCTGTTCCTTCACTGTATCGGGTTCAAAATCCTGGAATTCCCTCCCTAAAACAGCATCATGGATCAATTCACATTAAATGGACTACAGCAGTTTAAGAACACAACTCACCATCATCTTCTCAGGCAGTTAAGGATGGACAACAAATGGTGCCCATCGCAGCAATGCCCACATCCCCTCGATGTATTAAAAAAATGTTAGCCCTAAATTGTTGCGCCATTGTCCTGTGGCCGCCCTATGACCAGTGGAAACAGTCTCTCAGTTTCCACCTTATCAAGCCCCTTAAGAATCCTGCCTGTTTCAATGAGATTGTCTTTCATTCTTCTAAACCCCAGTGAATACAGGTCCAATTTATTCAGCCTTTTATCACAGGTAACCCCATCATCCCAGTGACCAGTTTAGTAAATGTGGTATGATGCTGCGTGCAGTGCTGAATTTCATAACCATGCATGGTGTCTGACTTTTCCATTCATGAATTAAGGGTCATTGTTACTCATCTAAGAATCACAGAATGTTTATGGCACAGAAGAAGATTGTTCGACCCAATGTGACTGCATTGACTCTTTAAACAAGTATCATTACCAAGTGCCAATCTTCTGCTATTTCCCATAACCTTGCATGCTATTTCTAACTAAATAATCATCTAATACCCTCTCACTGGAACTGATTATCTTGTCACAATCGAATACTATTCAGACGACAAGGAATGATAGTAGTCAACAACTCCCAAACATTCTACAGTCTTTTTGGGAGTTGTTGACCACTATCATTCCTTGTCGTCTGAATAGTATTCAATTGTGACAAGATAATCAGTTCAAGTGAGAGTAAAGCTTCATCATCGTCATTCTGGGAAGACGTGTCATGAGCAGCTCTTATCTTGCTAGCTTGATGTTCAGAACAGGCATTGCTTTTGTTTGGCATGTACAGCATTCCTCTTATCTTCCTCAGACTAGATGTGATTCCTTAATGGTTTGTGTAGGATGTGTTTCAACATTACTTTTCTCATCTCTTTAGGGATAATGACCCTGCTCCCTTTGTACAAGATGACATCTTAGGCAATCACTCCATCTCTGTTTGTCCAATTTTCTGTTTCAGCAAACTGTGTCCCTTTGATCGTTTCAGGTCATCCTTTCAACCCAACTCCTGTAATATTTGAAGAGTTGCACCTCATTTTGTAGTTTGCTTGATCTGAGCAAGTCTGTTAGATACAATGCCTCTGCTGGACTGATGACTTCCAGAGCACATTGTGCTGTTGCTTCTCATTGAATCTGAAATATTTTACACTCAGTATTAGCTTCAACTTCCTTCAGAGAGTGCTTCCCTTCCTAGCTCTGCAAGAAGTAATATCTTTTTATAAAAGTTTGGAGTAAATAGAAACAATTTGAGAAAGATGCTTAGAATTGGCTTGTGATCAGACTTTATATCACTTCCTCTCTGCCAAACGGCTACTAATTAAAAAGTTCACAAGTGGAGACAATAACCAGACTATTTTTTTCAATGATAGAATTTTAAGAGTGTAGAAGGATGTTCTTTGGCCCTGCATCATTCAGTTTGTGTAAATCCTCTGTATACAAACACAACAGGCTGTCCTCACTGCATGGGGGTTACTCCAAGTTCTGTTTCACTGACATTACACTGCATCACTAGTTGTTTGATGGGAGTGAAAGCTGCTTCTTGTTTTATGTCTCTGTCCCACTGAACATCCTGTAGTGAGATTGTGTACAGATTCACACTCTGAGGACAAACTGGCTACAGCTTGACCAGGCATGCTCATGTGAGTCTACTGACACTTCAAGAGGTCAAACAATTTTGTGAAAGCTTTATTACAGAACTTAGAGACAAGATTTCTCTGCATTGATGGACCAGCAGAAACTCTCACGGTGCAAAAGCCTCACGCCTGAATGGGTGACTAATTGAGTGCATCATCAGGTGCTTTAGTGGATGAAAGACTTGTCACACTGAATGGTTTCTCACCTGTGTGAATCCTGTCATGTGCCAGGAGGGTCAAAGATGTTGGAAAAGCTGAATTGCAAAGCTCACCCTTGAAGGATTCTTCCTCTGTGAGTTATCTTAATGGACCAAGAGATTCAATGACCTCAATTACAATTTTTGCAATTTTTATACCAGAATGGTTTCTCCCCTGTGGGAGCACAAAGATGTGACGACATCAAGAATGTTTCTTTACACACCTCTCATGTGAACCATTTCCCCACTGTGTAAACATGTTGATATCTGCAGGGGTGTGATGAGATTGAATATAATTTTTCACACATCTCAAACATGAATGACTACTCTCCTGTGTGAAATCTTTGGTGTGTGTAGAGATTTGATAAGTGCAAGAATGAGTTGACACACAAGTCACAAATAAATGGTTTCTCCCCTCTATGAATGCATTGATGTTTGCAGGGTAGTTGGATCTGAGAATAATTTGTCATACATTTCACATGTAAATGACCCATCTGAATGCTTTGGTACCTGCAGAGACTCAATAAACCTGAGAAGGAGTTGCCACATGCTTTGTTTATGAATGGTTTCTCCCCGTTTGAAGAACAACTTGTGACATACCTCGTACACAAATGGTTTCTCCCCTGTGTGAATGTATTGGTGTTTACGAATGTTAGATAACTCTGAGAACGACTTGTGACATACCTCAACTGGCTTCTCCCATGTTACTGACCTGTATGAATTTCCTGGTGTCTCACGAGATGGGACTGATGGTTGAATGTTTTCTGACAAGCCTCACACCTGAATGGTTTGTCCCTTGTGAATCATCTGGTGTGTCAGGAGCCTCTTAGATGTTATAAAAGCTTTATCACATAGCTCACATTTGAATGCTTTCTCTTCTGCAGATGGCTATCCTTATGTTAGCAATTACAGAGGAACCTCAATTATCTGAAGAACCCAGGGAGGAGGGGGGAGTATTTTGTTTGGTTAATCAAATGCCAGATAATCAATGCCAGATAACACTCATCGGGACCTTGCTATCTTTTTCAGATGATCCAAAGTTCGGTTAATCGAATGCAAGATAATCGAGGTTCCTCTGTATACAAAATGTGTATCTTGCGTGTTAGGGGATTTTATGGGTCTGTGAGGCCCTCCTCAGACATGTCACACCTGAGCCATCAGTCAAAGGTTCACGAAGCTCAATGAATGATTGAAGCTCTCACCACACTTGGAGCCACTCACACATCTTCCCAGTCTAACCCTCACCAATCACCCAAAGCTGAACCTTCAGAAAGATTAGATCTGATGGAAGACTCCACACTACTGACCAGTTTCAAATCTGATGATACATTAAAGCTCCCCTGACTGACTGACTGATTTCCAGGTGATGGTTTTACTTTCCAATTTTCTCTGTGTTGAGCATTGTTGGAATGGGATTGAATATCTTTCCATAGTTGTTGAATCATTTAATTATTGTCATAGTATTTAATATAAAATACAGTGAAAAGTGTGTACCATCACTGTGCATATAGGTACCATTCTCATTAACTTAAAAAATAAACCGTTCCTTCTTTAATGCAACAGTCCTGCTCCAGGCTTCGCCAGCCCAAGCCCTGCCACTGCCAGAGTTCCACTCTGGCTTCACCAGCCCACACCATGCCTTCATCAGAGTCCCACTCCAGGCTACACCAGCCCAGGCCATGCAGAAGTGAGAGTCCCACTCCAGGTTCAAATGCCAGCTGACTCTGTAGCTATACTGCCTCTGAAGATGTTGCCACTGCTCCGGAACCCATCAAAGCAGCCTTCCTACCGAACAGCTCTCTTTATATAGTAAGTTGGAGAGAAAACTAAATAAACTGAGAAAAGAAGAAGGGGAGAAAAGAGAAAAAAGAGAAAGCTGAAGAAGACGACAAGCTCAAGCATAGGAGCTCAGATGCTGCCTACTCTGCTGTGCCATATTACTGCAGTTGTTCCTTGGTTCATGATCAGGATGTATCTTTGTTGTCTATCCTCTCTGTACTCTGCAGTGTCATATGGTGTAATCCTTCTATAATACATGAAAAGGAAACATGATTTCTTCCAGCTCCCTCTACTCCTTTGCTGAATGGGCTGACTCCACAGTTAGAGACTGTTCCAATGAGTGCAGTTTGCTATTCCCCTATGTGAGGAAACAGATGAAAGTCCTTTCTTTTTCCTCATTTAACTGTCTCTCTCTCTCTCTCTCTCTCTCTGTTTCCTGCAAGGAGACTGGAGAGTGAGCAGATGTTTACAATGTAACTACTTTCTACAATCTTAAATATTGCCCTTCAGGGAAGAGGTAAATCAGAAAGATATGGACAATCTGACGTTGTGTCAGAATAAGAGAAAGGTGATCTCAGGCCAGTGAAATCTGTGAAGTCTCTCTTACCAAGTTTTGAGGACAAGTCCTCAAGTGAGGAGAGCTGCTCCACAGACTAATTAAGTAACAGTGATACTCACTGAATCGTATCAATCTGAAAACATCCTAGACACCTCCATCACCACTGGGTATGTCCCATCCACTGGCTGGTGGCAAAGTCCTCAGTATTGACTCTATCAAGTCTCATCATTTCAATCAAACACGTTCAAGGAAAACTATCACTTCCCTCCAACTGATGAATGAATCCTTCACCATGTTCATCATTACAAGGGAAGTAGACTAAGGACAGATCCCAAAACTAGGTGTCTACGAGGTGCAGTGAGCAATCAGCAGCTGCAGGATTGTATTTCGCCACAATCTCACAGCCTGGAACAGCCCTCATTCCATGATTATCATCAAACCAGTATAGCTCAGGAACAGCATTGGGGATATTTTAGAATCCAGGTTTGAACTGACTGAATGTACTACAGAGGGCTACATGCAGGTAAACACAGGTAATAAACAGAGCTAAATAGCACCAAATTATACAGGTCAGAGCAAGGGCTCTGTTACCTTTGGATATCTTGTGGAGAATGTGGACAATTAGTCAAATAACACTTCCATTCACAACCGTGTTGGAGCCCAGCACATGAGAGTGAGACACAATATTGGAGTGGCATTAGTTAAAAATGTTGTTGAGTGGATCAAATGTGGCCTCCTCTTGAGGGAGTATGCCCATTCATTCTACTCCAGACGCAAGTCAGGAATGTGTTATAAATTCAAACATTTAAAGGTTTTCATGTCTTATACCACCTTTGCAATTTAAGGTGAAAACAGAGCATCCAAGAAAAATAGAACTGCGGATGCTGGGAATCAGAAACAAAACTAGAAATTGCTGGAAAAACCCAGCAAATCTGGAACCGTCTATGGAGGGAATGAGTTAACATTTTGGATCCATTCACCCTTCTTCAGAACTCTTTCTCTTCTGAAGAAGGGTCACTGGTCCTGAAATGCTAACTCTGCTTTCTCTCCACAGATGCCAGACCTGCTGAGTTTTTCCAGCAATTTCTGTTTTCTATGCTGCAAAGATTGTTTGAGAGGAGTTTTGCAAGTCTGTGAGTTTGTTTGACATGGAGGCAGGATGGAACTTGCTGAGCAAGATGCAAAATTCTCCCAACTGAAAGCAGAGACAACAGCAGCTGGGCTGACTGATTTTATACATTCAGATTTGGACAGATGAGATTTAGGCAGAAAGAAAAATTATGTCTGACAGAGAGACCAAGAATTGCAGCCAGTATAGTGACCTTTCTGTGGGCTGCCAGGCAGAATATGGGAGCAAACATGGTCTCTGGCTGTAGATTCACATCCTGTGACAATTTAAAGACTCCTGAAAATTCATCCTGGCATGCCTGGGGAAGGAATTGCTGGAAAGAACCTCTGTTTTGGCAGTCAATTCAGAACTGCTCTGGAAACTCAGAAAAACAGCAATTGTCAGTCACACAATATTAACTTCAGGAAAATAAGGAGAAGTGAACTTGTTTAAAGCTGAGTTGTATTGCACAGATTCCTGTTAAAACTGATTATACAGATAAAGGGATGCAAAGTATAACTGTGGCATGGGGTATTTCAATAATGTTCAAAAATAAAGATGGATGCTCTAGTTTCTAAGATTCAGTGCAATATTCCTGCTCATTTTTGTTCATTTACATAGACCTCCAATGTCTATGTGCACTATCAATTCTGGAATCAGACTTTATGCTGTTAACGGTGTTGTCTTAGAGCAGCTGCATGCATATGCAAGCATGCAACTCAGAGAGAAGATTGGTTCGGTGATTTAAATGCCAACTCAGTGTTGTTTCATCAATGTTGCTTTAAATGGGTATTGAAGTACGGTAATGCCTTATATTTGAAATCTTATCGTGAAATTGTTTAATGTTACTGGGAATTCAATCATTTAAAAGTTGTCAGTCTGTATAGAGATTGTAAGAGTACTTCAATGAACATCATTAATGTTAAACAAAAAACTGGTCTATATCACATTGCTGTTTGTAAGACCTGACTGTGCAGACATTTTCTACATTACAATAATGCTTTGGAACACCTGTTGATTATCAAGGTTCTATACATATGCAAGCTTTTCTTTTGCTTTGGAGGAGCTAGCAGAGGTTGGTAGGAGGACTTGGGATTTGAAAATAGAGGAACTCCCAAAACACACAGAACTCAAAAATAGGAAATCAATAATATATCCTCAGACATTTGCACCCCTGACTGCCCACAGGATAGTCAGATTGCCTGAAGATTGGTGTGGATATTATGGGATACAATTTGTATAAAAGCTGCTCCTTCACTCACCATCTCCTCACTTGGTTTTCAGTCCCTATAGGAAGTGAACCAGCTCTGGAAGAGGAAGAGGAGACAATGGGCAGAGTGGGTGGGCTCTCTGATTGACGTCTCTCACAGTCAATCCAAATATTTCTGGAGCAACATGAGTTTTCTGAAGTTCAAAATGTTCAATCTCGAATGCAATTACATCCTTTCTATAAGTTGGTAAACAACCTGTACTCCAATTGTGGCCAACTAATATGTGATACAATTGTGACGCTATTGTGACTTTAAGAAATGGATTTTTGTCCTGGACTTTTTTGGAGAGGTTTTAAAACAGA
This sequence comes from Chiloscyllium plagiosum, assembly GCF_037043375.1. NCBI lineage: Eukaryota > Metazoa > Chordata > Chondrichthyes > Orectolobiformes > Hemiscylliidae > Chiloscyllium > Chiloscyllium plagiosum. Next base: position 58,300,118 of record NW_028270173.1, read on the forward strand.
CGCGCCAAACTGTCTATTCGAAGCCAATAAAGTAAACAGCTTGTAAGTTAGAATAATGGAAGTAGCATGAATAGTTGGAGTCAGGCTCCCACAGAAACAGGGTTTTTAGTATATTTTTCAACAGTTGTTGGGAGTTTGAAGCTGCCAGACATCTCTGCTATAGAAAAATGCTCGAGTTCTTTATTTCTCTCCGCCAGAATTTTCTCTTTATGCTCTTTCTTCCTGGGTTGGAGAAACACTGCATGTGAGACAATCTAGTTTACTGAGTTTGCCTTTGCCAAAGGTATGTTAATGAGATATTACTATATTGGAACAGATGTTGTTTAGTAGTTAAATAATCCATTATTTTGTTAATTTTTCCAATAGAGTTAAAATTGTACCAATTCTTCTTTCTTTTGTTTGAATTTTAACTGTAGGTTAAGAATGAAGTGTTTTTTGCTGAAGGCCGAGTAATAAAACCAATCAAATTACATCTGGAACACTTTGCCTCAAATTTGCCTTTAAAAAAAAATGGTAGAGTCTAGGTCATTTCCTTCATATATTTTAAGGGGTTTTGGTCTGGTCCATAACAAACTGTTGGGATCAAAATCTCTAATTCCAGGTTGGGTTTAGGATTATTGGACACAGAGAGTGGTGAATGTTGGGATTTTTTCCAGGTGTTGCATTCGGTTGCTTTTATGGCAATGCTGTCACTTTAAAAAAGTGACTTTATCCTGGGTTTTTTTAAGAGAGGTTGTAAAGGCAGAGGTGCCGAAGTGGCTATGAGAATGACATAAGTCAACAATCAGAGGAGCCCTTTAGGTTTTTCTTTTAAAATAGTTGTAACAATGGAAGGGCAGTGGCCAGTTCTGACAGATCAAGCTTTCTAGTGCTTTAGCTGTAGCAGTCAGAAGCAGGTTGGGTCCCAGAAGAGTAAAATGATTCCTAGCTGCTACATTCACTGAAATCTCTCTTGACATTGTTTCCTTCTGGACTGGAGAGTTGTCTGAAAAAAATCTGTGTCTGAATTTACCTTTTTGTCAAGGTGTGAGTTTATGAGATTTCACTGTATTGGAACAGTTAATTAGTAATGGGTATTGTATTCATTATTCAGTTAAGTTATTCTGAATTCTTCTCTTTTTTTGTTTGTATTTTAACTAGAGTCTTTAAATAAATTGTGTTTTGCTTAACATTGAGTGATTTGACCAGTTGCATCTTATCTGGAACATGCACTTCACTTTGACCCCTCAATTTAAAATAAGGAAAAGTTAGGGTCTACGTTACCTTCTTAAACTATTGGAGGGGGCCTGGTCTGGTCCATAATACATTGGTGTCTTTTGTCAGGATCTAGATCTATAGTTCCAATTTGGGTTTAGGGTAGTTGGACTGAAAGTCAGCGAGTGATAGGTGTGTCTTTTATTTCGGGTGTTGAATTGGATTAGTATAAACAGGCATGCTTTGTGTAATAATGGCTCTTTCAGTCACAAAGAGTTTCCTGGAGGTAGAAGAGGTGACTTCTGGAGTTTTAAAAAGTGAGCAAGACAAAGCTGTTGGAATTAGCAGACAAGCTGGAGTTGGGGTTGCCTTTGTCTGTGAGAAAAAGGGAAGTAATTACAGTAATAGCTTAGCATTTAAGTTTGCTGGAAATGCCATCAGAATCTTTGGAAATAGATAGAATTCAATTGCAGATGAAGCAGTTTGAACATGAAAAGTTTGAATTATGATTAAAAGCAAAGGAAAGAGAAAAGGAAAGAATAGCCCTGGCAGAACAATTAGAAAAGGAAAGGATGGCCCTAGCAGTAGAAAGAAAGAAAGAGAGAGTTTGAACTTCAGAAATTAGCGGTTGGACAGGAAAGTCGACTTAAAAGGATGGAGGTGAAGGTAGGGTTAGTGAGGAGGATAGCGATGACGAGCAAATCCATTATAGCCAAAGGGCTGGTGGAGCCCTATTTAAATATAGAACATAGAATGCAACAGCACAGTAAAGGCCCTTTGGCCCTCGATGTTGTGCCGACCTGCGAAATAAATCTGATGCCCATCAAACCTACATTCCATTATTATCCTTATGTATGTTCAATGCCCATTTAAATGCCCTTAATGTCAACGAGTCTACTACTGTTGCAGACAGGCCATTCCACACCCCTGCTACTCTCTGAGTAAAGAAACTACCCCTGATATCTGTCCTAAATCTGTCACCCCTCAATTTAAAGCTATGTCCCCTCATGTTAGCCTTCACCATCCAAGGAAAAAGGCTCTCACTGTCCACCCTATCTGTTGGACTATAACCTGGTGTTGTGTGATTTTTAGCAATTGATCCTGGAAGCCAAATTTTGACCTACTTTGATTGTCTGTTGAGTCTTTCATCTGTTCGAATACCATGATACCATGAAAGACTCAACAGACAATCAAGGTGTTTTTCAATGTATAATTTCAGTTACATCACACTATAAAATTTTGCTATAAATTCTGTGTTTTATGATTGAGCCCTGCACTATCACGTGATGGAGTGGTGCTCCAAAAGCTAGTGTGCTTCCAATTAAACCTGTTGGACTATAACCTGGTGTTGTGTGATTTTTAACTTTGTACACCCCAGTCCAACACCGGCATCTTCAAATCAGGATCAATTGCAATCTGTAAGGGATAGAAATTAGGAAAAGAGAAATCCTCAGGTTGTAAGGGAAAGGTAGATCTCATTAAAGTTAATAAAAATAGTTTCCCACAGTATAAAAAGGAAAACCCGTAAAGGGGAAAGAGAAGTTAAAAAGCTCAGGTGTTTTCATTGCAATAAAGTAGGCTACATGAAGTCACAGCATTGAAAAAGCAATGGGAAGATGGATGTGGGAAAACAGAGTAAGCCAATGAATTTTGTTAAAGTGGTAAAGGAAATTACAGTGGAGGCTAAAAAGCTGCACTAGAATGTACAACCTGGTCAGAGGTTGGTTGAGAAGGAAGGGCCCGATCTTCTTAAACCACTTACTTGCAAGGGTAAGATTTACTCACATAGGCCAGGAGCAGCAGGTAAAGAAATTCAACATTTTAAGAGATACAGAAGCAAGTCAATCTTCGATGGTGAGAGATGAGGAGATCAGTACTTCAGGAGGTAAGGAGTATTGCCAGACAAGGTGGTAATTTGTGGAATTCATGGTGAGAAGAGTCGTGTTCCATTTATAAAGTGAGGTGGAGAGTCCGGTGAAAAGTGGTGAAGTTGTAGGAGTATTAGAGAAATTCTCTGTTGCAGAGATCCTTGGGAATAAAATAGCGACATCACAGGCAGGAGTGATTCACCCACCTACTGTGGTTGAAAAGCCAGTTGAAAATCAGACAACAGGAAATATATTCTGGGATTTTTCCTGACTGTGTGATAACAATGTCGCAAAGCCACAGGTTGAAACAGGAGGAGAAATCAAAAATAAAGATAAGAAAGATGAAGTTCAATAATCAGAAACTGTTTGATCAAATGGTTGAGAAAAAGAAATATGAATAGGTGGAGGACAAAGTGGATATTTTTAGTTCAGATGGATTTGTTGAATTACAACTTAAAGATGAAATAGTAAAGCAGTTGAATCAAAAAACATACACAGAAGCAGAATCTGAATGTATCCCAGAATGTTACATTTTAAAAATGAAGTCTTAAAGAGGAAATAGAGACCATAATGTATTCAGGCAAATGAAAAATGGGGCGAAGTTCATCAGGTTGTATTACCAGTGGGTTATAGAAAGGAGTTGTTGCAAACAGCACATGAAGTACTGGTAAGAGGTTATTTGGGAGTAAGGAGAACTCAAGCCAAATTTTTTTTTAAATTTCACTGGACTGGCTTAGAGGTGTTGTTGAATATTGCCAGACATACCATACATGTAAGGTAATAGGAAAACCTCAGGTAGTGATAAAACCAGCACCCTTCAGCCTCTTCCAGCATTTGAGGAACATTTTACAAGACTCTTAATTGATTGCAGAGGACCCCTCCCTGAAACAAAAAGTGAAAATAATATTTGTTGACTATAGTGGATGTGTCCACTAGTTTTCCAGAGGCCATTCTATTACGCATATCATAGCTAAAAGGATTATAGAGGAGTTACTCAATTTTTTTTACAAGTACAGACTACCAACAGAAATAACCCAGATCAAAGGTCAAACTTTACAGCAAAATTATTCAAGGAAATAATGCATAGTTTAGGAATAAAACAGTTTAAATTAATTGTGTACCAGCCAGAATCACAAGGAGCATTTGAAGGGTGACATCAGGCTTTAAAGACCATGCTGTAGTCAAAACTAAAAGAGGATAGGGATAAAGGAATTCCATTTGTACTTTTTGCAATTAGGTTTGTATTTCATGACTTAACTAAATTGAATTCACTTGAATTAGTTTTCAGACTTGAGGTGAGAGAATCACTGAAATTAATTAAGGAAAAATTGGTAAGTCATGGTCCATAATGCAAATCCAGCAAAATATTCCTATCCTCATATTCTATGCCTTGGCTAATAATGTGTAGTATCCAATACATTTTAATCACCACCTTATCTACTTGCTCTGTTATCTTCATGAATCTGTGGATATGTATATCAAGGTCCCTCTTCAAGGATCCTACCATTCATTGTGTAACCTCTTGGCTTGTTGATCTTCTCCATGTGCATTACCTCACACCTCTTTTATTAACACGTAAAAATCATTTGCCACTGTTCCACACACCTGACCAATACACAACTATTCTTCTGTAGTTTATGTCTATCTGCCTCACAATTTACCGTACCATCAATTTTCACATCATTCATGAACTACTTGATCATGCACCCCACCCCCACCCCCCTTTTTGAGTCCAAATCATTAATGTACATCCCAAAAAACAAATTCCACTGTGTGAATGGACGCAGCCCTAATGAATACATGATATCAGTCTTCATGTTGGGAAAGGATGATGCAGGTATAAGCAACAGTGTGAAGGACTGAAATATCAGAACAAATTAACTTAGAGACTGAACAGATATACTTGTAGGTTTAGCAGTCTCAAGCGTGTAAATTCCTAGGCCAAGAAAAGATGTATTTCGAGCATTGAGGGAAGCAAAATTCATGGTTGCTACAGCAACGGCTCCTTTCTTCATCAAGATTTCTAGCCAAGCTGTCAGGTCCTCATTTTATTAAATTAGTGCTGATAAATCTCCCTACAACCCTTCCTTCACATGCACTGGCAGTAATTTTCATGGCCATAGGTGACATGCAAGACTCGATGACTGAAATATTTATCCCAATATTAATAACGGGAGGAATGAATGTTAGGGAATTACAGGAAAATCAGTCTAACCTGAATTATGGGGAAGTTAATAGAAAAAACTGAGGGACAGAATATATCTGCACTTGGAGAGACAGGTATTAATCAGGAATAGTCAGCAAGGAATTGTTAAGGGAAGATTGTGTTTTATAAATCTGATTGAATCTTTTAAGGAGGTAACCAGGAATAGTGATAAGGGTAATGCATTTGATGTAGTCTGCAGTAAGGTGTTTGATTTGGGCAGATTGGTCAACTGATTAAGAGCCCAAGGATATATGGAAAAGTGACATTGTCACGAACCATGCCAGACCCCTCAAAACATTTCAAGTAGGTAACCCGGACCCTAACTTTACTAGTTGTTTTAAGCAGGTGTAGAGCGGACATTCCAGGAGTGATGCAGCTGGCCCATCCACTTATGACCGAAGGAAATGCAAACAAAAGAGAACAGAATATAGAATAAATTAACCTATCTGAAAACCCAATAGACTATCCCAATTTAATAATGCTGTTCCAAAGTCCATCAACAATCTCCATAAACATCCCTGTGCAGAAAATGGAAAAATCAAACACAGGTTCTTACCGGAGAGATGTCAGAGAGATGGCAGAGAGATTCAGCATGGAACACCTTCTTTTACGCAGCTGTTTCTTTGACCAGCAGCTTCAAAACTGACTGACTTGCTGAAACCAAACCAAACCAGAGAAAAGCTGAGCTGGGAGAACTGGCCACTCCCCTTTCATTGTACAAGTGTTTTTTTTCTAAACTTAAAAGCCTTTTGCTATGAATTTTCCCTAATCCTTCCCACCAAGGCTTTTTCGTGCCCCTCCTAACTCTCCTCAGCCCATTTTTGAGTTCTTTCCTAGTGCTGAAAGCTAACTAAAAATCCTTAATCTCTGAGAACTTGACCACACCCACTCAAGCTGCTTCTATTATTCTAACCTTTAAAAAAACACTAAGGCCTCAACAAGTTGTTTATCTTTTCATAGACTGCTCATCGCATGTCCCCCAGTCTCTATCTAAAAGAGACCAAGACAAAACATACCTCTTAAAGCCACAGCATTGTCACAATCCCAATCTCTCTCTTGACCTTCAAGGTTCTCCAGTCTTGGTCACACTCTTTGTCTTTGTGGAAACTTATTTGCTCTGCACAATCACTCTATCTTCCTTGAGCTTCGCACTGCTCTGTCACAGTTTTATCTGCAAGTGGCTGCTCCAAGTTATATTTTATCTTAGTCTTTCACCAGTTTATGACTTATATTCAGAGTACGTCCTTATCCTTTCTGTAACTATCCTGAATCTAATTGAGTTATGGTCACTAAAGCAGCACGTTACTTCACTTCACTCAATCTAGTCTACTGTATTCGCTGCACACAATGTGGTCTCTATATGTTGAGGAAACAAAGCGCAGACCAGGTGACTGTTTTGCTGAGCACCTAAGTTCTGTCCTCAAGACGAACCATGAGCTTCCAGTTACTTACCCGTTTAACACACCACCGTGTTCTCTGGCCAACATCTCTGTCTCAGGCTTGCTGCAGTGCTGCTGCAATGTTCAGCTCAAGCTAGAAGAACAGCACCTTATTTTTCACTTGAGAACCTGATAGCCTTCTGGACTTAATATCAAGTTCAACAATTTAAGGGCTCGAGTACCTTTCCCCATGTTTCCCCCTAACCCCACACACCAGGCCTTATTACACAGGCTGCTACCACACACTACACATTGTCAGCCACTAGCTGTTCTCATTAACAGCTATTCATTCCTCCAAACTGACATTTAATCACTCCTTTGCCTGTCCAACTGTTTTTCTGTTTCTTTGGTGTCTGTCTCGACCTATTGTTTGCTCTATCCCCTTACCCCATCCTCTGTGTAAAAACCTTTTCCTAGCTGCCATCAGTTCTGAACAAGGGTCACTAGACCCAAAACATGACCTCTGATTTTTCTCCACGGATCCTGCCAGACTTGCTGAGACTTTCCAGCATTTTCTGTTTATGTTCCAGTTAATGTTTTGGCAGTTGAAATCCTGACTATATTTCTGTTTTTGCACATGGGACATGTGCATCACTGGCTGTCCATCATTTATTGTCCATCCCTAGTTGTTCTTGGGGCGATGATGCTGATCTGACCTTTTGAATTGTTGCAGTCCATGTGCTGTTTGTTGACCAACAATGCTGCTAGGGAGGGAATTCCAGGATTTTGACCCAGCAACAGTGAAGGAACGGTGATATATTTCCAAGCCAAGATAGTGTCCTGGAGTCAGACCTACAGCTGCAAAATTGCCTGTCTACTCCCTTCTCTGAACTCCCTCTATTATTGCTCTTTCACACTTCTTTGCCACAGCCCCACACCTGAGCAGCTGGACTACCCACAATGCCTTGGACTTGGCTCTAGCTTGCCTCCACAGAGGAAACATCACTCTCACCATTTTCCAAGGCAGAAATACAACCTGCAAGTGAGATACATTTGGGGGATTCCTTCACTACCTGCCTGATCCCCTTCTTCCATCTAGCAGCCACCCATTCCCTCTCTGTCTGCACGAGCTTGTTTCCGAGCTAACCACATCCTGAAATGTGCTATCCATAAACCTCTTAGCCTATGAATATACTGTAGGGCCCTCAGCTGTGAGTCAATCTCCAAATCTCTGAGCTTGAATTTCTCCAGCCTGTTCATCCAGACTGCCAGGAGCATCTCGGATTTCCACATAGTGCAGGATGTGCAAATCATTGGTCTGAGCTTCCCAGACATAGCTCAATACACATTATATGGATCTTTGCTTTTATTTTACCCTAATTTTTCTTGAATGTGGACTAGAAAAATCTCAGTCTTGTTTATGTCAGACAAACAACTGGAACCCTTAACTCGATCAAGATTTTACTTCAAAATGTTGAGGGGAGCACATGCTTTCTTGGTCAGAAGTGAGCTTTGTTATTTGTGGTTGATACATACATTTTTAGAAAACTAATGATCTTTATATTGTAGTGATACTTGTAATGTCCATTTACCCTTGGGGTATAGCCCATCTGAACCAACTGTACATTTTAACTTTGTTCTTCAATTATTGAGTTTTGTCAGATAAGTTAGTGCTACTCACCCCATACCAAGCTTGAATTGATTCGGGTATTATAAGCTTTGTCATATCTGGTTCAGATGGAGGGATAGAGTCATACAGGATAGGAACAGACCCTTTGGTCTAACTCATCCATGTTGACCACGTTTCCCAAATTAAACTAATCCCATTTGCCTGCATTTGGCCCATCTCCAAGGAGAAAGTGAGGACTGCAGATGCTGGAGATCAGAGCTGAAAATGTGTTGCTGGAAAAGCGAAGCAGGTCAGGCAGCATCCAAGGAGCAGGAGAATCGACGTTTCGGGCATGAGACCTTCTTCAGCCCTTCCTGAAGAACGGCTCATGCCCGAAACGTCGATTCTCCTGCTCCTTGGATGCTGCCTGACCTGCTGCGCTTTTCCAGCAACACATTTTCAGCTTTGGCTCATATCCCTCTAAATCTTTCCTATTCATATACCTGTCCAAATGCCTTTTAAAGATTGTCACTGTATCTGTACCTGCTTTAGTTAGGTCTCTTACTTCTCCTTGGAATGCCTGCATTGTTTAGTCAAAAGAAAGCATTTTACATTCTAATCTTAGAATCTCGGAAGTCAGGAATTTCTTCCAATGATGATTGATGTACTGTATTGAAACCTTTGCTCAGACTTACTTTTAGTGTTTGAAAATGTTTCAGATTTCTACACATCTTTTGGAAATATCCCAACATTCTTGTGATAAAGTTGGACAAACAAACATACTTGTTAGGAGCAGAAATTAGCTATTTGGCTCCTTGAACCTATACATCATGGTTAATTTGCTCATGTTATAAGCTCCTTGTTCGCAGTTAACCTTATAACCAATAATGTTTTATTCTCTTGCCTATCAAGAATTGATCTATCTCTGCCTTAACAACATTCAACGACCCCGCCTGTACTGTCTTGTGGCATAGGGGATCCAAAGTCGCCCCTAGTTCTGTACTCACCAACAAGAGTAAACAATCTTCCCAATTTATCAAACTGTTCAGGGTCTTATACACTACAACCAAGTCTCCTCCCTCTTTTCTACACCCCTGTGTAAGCAAGCTCTACATGTCCAACCTATCCTCGTAAGACAACCTGTCCATTCCAGGTATCAATCTAGCAAACCTACTCGGAACTGTCTCTAATGCATTTGCATAATTTCTTGAAGGAAGAGACCAAAACTGCGCATATTGTTCTATATATGGTCTTGCCAATGCCCTGTATAACTGGAGCACAATAACATTCTTACTTTTGTGTTCAATTTCTCTTGTAATACAGGATATCATTCCAATAACCATCTTAATTACCTGCTGTCCCTACATACTAATGTTTTTATGACTCATTCACTCGAACACCTAGAAATTCTGCAATTATAGAGAGTCATGGAGTCATATAGCATGGAAGCAGACCCTTTGATCCAACTGGTCCACGCCGGCCAGACATCCCAATCTGACCTAGCCCCATTTGCCAGGCTTTGACCCATATCTCTCTAAAACCTTCCACTACATATACCCATCCAGATGCTTTTTAAATGTTGTAATTGTACCTGCTTCCACCACTTCCTCTGGCAGCTCGTTCCATGAATGCATTTGAAAAAGTTACCCCTCAGATCCTTTTTGAATTTTTCTCTTCTCCCCTTAAACCTATATCCTCTAGATCTAGACTCCCTCACTCTACGAAAAAGACCTTGACTATTCACCCTATTCATGCCCGTCATGATCTTATAAACCTCTATAAGGGCAGCCCTCAACCTCCTACACTCCAGGTGAAAAAGCTCCCTATAACCCAAGCCCTCCAGTCGTGGCAACATCTTTGTAAATCTTTTCTGCACCTTCTCAAATTCAACAGCATCCTGTTTATAGAAGGCTGACCAGAAGTGTATGCAGTGTTCCAAAACTGGCCTCACCTGTGTCCACTGTTGATTCTTTTGCCATTCACTTTAGCTTCTGGTTCACAATCCTCCACCAATGAGAACAATTTCTCCCTGTTCACACCCATCATGATTTTGATTACTATTATCAAATCTTCTCTCAACCTTCTCTTCACTTAAGAGATCAGGGCCTGGAAAATCCAGTGTTTCCTTTTTTAATGGTCGTTCCTCCCTCCCAGATGAGTTAGTTGGCTGGCACCACAGGTTTAAGGGTCTGAAAGGCCTACTCCTTGTTTCTTATGTTAAGAGATCGGCGCACAAAGGCCTCTGATTTTTAACGTGACCCAGCTGAGTGGAAATGGCGAGTGCAGAAACACAACTTATCCTCCTTTAGATTCGGTTGTCCACTGATGAGGGATCTCTCCTCTGAACAGTGACAACTAAAGCATCACGGACAGGACTAGAAGAGGGGCAACTGTGGGGTCTACATTGGGTTAGGGGTAGTGTGCAAAAGACCTCCTGTAGATCTGTGGACCTCAAGGTCTTCTTTATCCCATTATATATGGTAGAGATTCCCCCCATCTGTATTTCACTATGGACATCACATCACAGTGTAGATGTTGGGAGGTTGTTCTCCCCTCCTGGCTGGGGAACCTAGAGAACAGTCTCAGACTAAAGGGCAATTCCTTGGGACTGAAATCCCTCATCAAAAATGCCACTCCCCCTCCTCTCTTGCCTCCATTTCTATCCTTCCTATAGCATTTGTATCCTGGAACATTAAGCTGCCAGTCCTATCAATCCCTGAGCTATGTTCCTTTAATTGCTGTGATATCCCAGTCCCATGTTCCTAAGCATGCCCTGAGTTCATCGGCCTTCTCTGTTAGGCCTTTTCCTTGTTGCTTCTTAGCTTGTCTGACAAGCTGGTGTCTTTCCACTACTGGCTCACTCCAAGGACACTTTTAGGATTACTTCATTATTATTCCTGCGAATAATGATTTTCACCTTATGTCATCCCTTGGACCTGATCTGGTTTGAGCCAGGGCTGGGGCTCAGGTCACTTCAGTTCACAAGCTTGCTGTTTTTTATGTGCAAGCCACCCCTGGCTTGAACCAAAGCTGTAATGAGGTCAGGAGCTGAGTAGGTCAGGGCATCAGTGAACCAGATATTGCTGAGCAAGTGTTGCTTGACTGCACTGTTGACCACACCTTCCAATGCTTTACTGATGATCAATAGTAGACTAATGGGGCAGTAATTGACTGGGTTGGATTTGACCTGCTTTTAATGTAGAGGACAAACCTGGGCAATGTTCCACATTGTTCAGTCATGCCAGTATTTTACCTATATTAAAAACATTTGGCTAGCAGTGTTAAATTCTTTTTTCTTGAGATCCTTACACACTTGATGTAACTGCAATAAACCAACTTCTGTGAACAACAATCAAATTTTATTAAGCAAATACAGTACAAACTGTGGAGAAACTCTTAACACTCTTTGCCATGCTTGCAAAGCATGTCGAGAGGTCTCTTTGAGCAAAGGAAGCAATTCTTCCTTTACACAAATTCTTTACATCACAGTCAGTAATGCCCACGAGACAACCCCCAGCCACTCCCTCACAGTCACAGGCCACTCAAGACCACATCATCTCCAGAAACAATGTCATGCAAATCATCGCTTAATGGCCAGATCTGCTGTGAATTGTATTTTTTTGTAACTACAGGTAGTAGTCAAATTACAACCATAATGTTCTTATTGATTTCTGAACAGGAAATGATGACAATGTAAATGGCTCTGAATGGCAAGGAAATAGCCATTTAAATGGCTCTGAATAATGGGAGATGATAATGTACATCTCTTACAATCTACCTGTAAGTCAGAGGCATCCCACCCTAGCCTCAGGACATCCAATTTCCTGCAGGCCAGCAGAGCAAATTAACTCTTTAATATCACATTCCCTCCTTTATTATTCCATGATAACCAGCTAGATGGCACTATCATCCACAGTCCTTAATGACCACTCCACTCCCTCCAAGTTGAGTCGAAACGAGCCAGTTATCCAAAGTCTCCTTCGAGGTAAAAACAATGACTGCAGATGCTGGAAACCAGATTCTGGATTAGTGGTGCTGGAAGAGCACAGCAGTTCAGGCAGCATCCAAGGAGCTTCGAACTGCTGCGCTCTTCCAGCACCACTAATCCAGAACAAAGTCTCCTTCAGTAAATTCCAACCTGAAAACAAAATTCAGTCTGTCCTTGGACATCACTCCTTGGAGAAATCTGAATTCTTAGATAAGGGCAGTTAAATACTTAACAAAGCTGATGAGACTTCCATCCTTGCGGAGATGCTTCAGATGGAGGATACCAGCGCATCTGAGCATGAAGTGGAGCAGCTGCAGCAGAAGGGTAGGCGAATGCAGCATTCTTTGCTGCTTCAGCTCCCACTCTGCTGTCAAATGTAACAAAATCATCTGGCTGTTTTGATGTTAGCTTGATCAGTGAACCTTCATATCCCTTAAATGATGGAAAAAGGTAAAGTTCATGTGGTTTCATATCCATAGGAAGGCCACTGACAAAAAGCATATGGACCTCCTCTTCACCATTGTTAGCTTCTTCACTTTCCGTGCTCGTGACTGGGGAGCTGATTGAATCCATTGGATCAGGTTGTAGAGGGGTGGGCAGTGGTCCGAAGGTGTGCTTTACCTGTGAATGGAGAAACTCTAGAGATGATGATAGCTCCTGAAAGTATCTTTGCATTTCCTCTTTCATTCCTTCTTTGCCAAGATGGGTATCAGTATGGAGACAGTCACACATTTAACCACACTAAATTGTGTCTGCATATTTCAACATTCTCAGTTGTCTTGAAGTCTGTTACTCTGTTCGCTGTTTATGACATTATCAAGTTTTATACAATCCATAAACTTCTTAATTGTACTGCCTAAACAATTCAGTCATTCATAAGCAACAATCAATGGTCCTAGAAACAAACCCTCGGGGGACCTCATTCAGGTTATTCAAAAATTATTTTCCTTTAACAAATGAATACTTGGCTAATGTACAAGCTGTCAGGAAAAGTATTACAAAATTCCAGAGCAGCAAGAGAACAACAAAATGTTTCCTGTGTTTTAACCATTGAAGAGGCAGTTTCAGTTCAGATTTAAATCTCAAATATTTGTGGGAAACAAATGCAGAATATATTAAAATATGTTCTCCAAATGAAACTTCCCAAATAAGACAGTCAGAATTACAGAGGTTACAGACCAGGAACTGTGTGACTTTGGTAGAGATCAACATTGTTTGAATTTGCAATATGAAGGGGGGCAATGAAGTCTTAACAATAATGGACAGAACTGACACAGCTCAGCCTCAAGTTCTAATATTCTCTAAAATCTTAACAAAACATCAAAATTAAATTGCACTCTTTGTGAACATTCTGCATTAAAATAACAGCAAAGGTATTTTAATACAATAGTCTGGTCTGGCTAAAGCATGACCACTGATACAACTGTGTTTTTCTACACAGGCACTGTAGAATTTCAAACAAATCAGGGGCTCCAGGTCCTCAATCAATTTGTTTTAAGGTTACATGTTTGATGATTTTAAAAGGACCTAATGTTGTATAATTTTAATGTAAAAACAAAATCTGCTCTATTACATAGCCCACAAACCACATTGAATTGAGATCCTGATTGAATAATACAAAACAGTTCACTTAAAAGGATTTTCTGAACCAGTATTTTAACAAGCCAAAATATTTGAATAGCAAACACTTGCAGTAAGGCATAATTTATATTGAAACTTCCTTTTTTGACGCAAGTATTAGTACAACCTTGATTTCAGTGTTCCTCGTTTTTTTTCAAGAGCGTCTTGATGAAATTACATTTATAAAAAGAGAAATCCCTCGCAGCAGACCACATGGCTCCGCAGCCCAGCCACCCCCCCCCCCTCCCTCCCTCCCCCAGAAGAAAGACTCGCCGAGATCGAGTGCACAGCTCAGAAACTGAGACTCCCACAACAAAAAATCAGACAAAGCTTCCCTAGCAGTCAATGGCACTTCACTGTCAGGATCAAGCGGACCGGCTCCACTTCCTTCCCATTTTCCCAGTGACACTATGTTGAACGAAAGGTACTTCTAAGGGGAGATGTGGGGAATAAAGGCGATAACTTTAAGAAGTACCAAATTTTGTTTAGATGTTTTTCTTTGAAGTACCTGATTTCTAACTTTTTTTAATGCTCCGCAACCTCAAACCTCGTGTCTGTAGTCTCCACACCCACTTCAGGGTCCTGACCTTCGCGTGGGGGATCTCCCATCTTCACAACCGGTCTAAGGCAGGGTGATACAGCTGTTTTTTAAAATCTTACACTCTATGTTCCGGGGCCTCAAACCGCGTCCAGTGTCTGTAATCTCCACACCCACTTCAGGATCCTGATCTTCATGTAGGGGATCTCCCCTCTTAACAACCAGTCTGAGACAGGGTGATAGTGCAAAAATAAACTATTGTGTCTTTTTCTATGTTCCGGAGCCTCAAACCTCACCACTAGAGGACCCGAACCTCCTTTTTCCAGGGGACTTTAACCCCCTTTTCCCAGGAGACTTTAACTCCACCCTTTTTCCCAGAGGACTTTAACCTCGAAAAGCCCAGTAATTTATGATTCTGAAAGCGAGCTCGATGGCATGCAAATGCATAAGTTACCTCAGAGATTCCATCACTACAGAGTCCTTGGGGACTAGAGGTCAACTGAGTGGTAGGTTAAGGAGAGAGAGCAAGGTAAATCTTACCCATCTGTCTCACATAAATGGCACTCAGACAATCACTTATTCAGAGTCTAGATTAGAGTGGTGCTGGAAAAGCATAGCAGGTCAGGCAGCATACGAGGAGCAGAAAAAAATTAACCCCCACCCAACTATCCACCCTCCCCTCCTGGCACATACTCCTGCCACCGTAGAAATTGCAAAACCTGCACCCACACCTCTCCCCTCACCTCCATCCAAGACCCCAAAGGAGCCTTCCACATCCATCAAAGTTTCACCTGCACTTCCACACATCATTTATTGTATCCACTGCTCCCGATGCGGTCTCCTTTACATTGGACAGACTGGACGCCATCACGCAGAACACTTTAGGGAACATCTCTGGGACGCCCGCACCAATCAACACCACCGCCCCTTGGCTGAACATTTCAACTCCACCTCCCACTCTGCCAAGGTCATGCAGGTCCTGGGTCTCCTCCATCTCCAATCCCTCACCACCCGACGTCTGGAGGAAGAATGCCTCACCTTCCGCCTTGGAACACTTCAACCCCAGGGCATCAATGTGGACTTCACCAGTTTCCACATCCCCCCCCCAACCCCACCACCTTACCCCAGTTCCAACCTGCCAGCTCAGCACCATCCTCATGACCTGTCCTACCTGCCAATCTTCCTTCCCACCTATCCTCTCTGACCTATCACCTTCATACCACCCCCTTCCATCCACCTATTGTACTCTTAGCTACCTTCTCCCCAGCCCACCTCCCTCCCATTTATCTCTCCACCCCGGAGGCTCCCTGCCTCATTCCTGATGAAGGGCTTTTGCCCGAAACATCGATTTTCCTGTTCCTGGCATCTGCCTGACCTGCTGTGCTTTTCCAGCACCACTCTAATCTAGACTCTGATCTTCAGCATCTGCAGTTCTCACTTTCACCTACTCAATCACTTATTCAGTCCACCTAGAAGCTTTGTGTATGTTGGAATCCCACCATAACCACCAAACGTTAGGTTCTTTTTTGAGATCCTTGATGCAATGGCAACACACCAACTTCTGTGAACAACAACCAAATTTTATTAAGCAAATACACTCCAAGCTTTGGAGAAACCCTGAACACTTTTTGCCATGCTTGCAAAGCATGTCCAGGGAAGTTCCGTGAACAAAGGAAACAGTCCTTCCTTTGAACAAAATCTGTACATCACAGTCAGTAATGCTCAGAAGACAACTCCCAGTCACTCCCTTAGTCATATGCCACTCAAGACACAATGCAGTGACCACATCATCTCCAGAAACAATGTAATGAAAATCATCCCTTAATTGCCAGATCTGATGTGAGTTGTATTTTTTTTTTGTAACTACAGGGAGTAGTCAAATTCCAACAGTAATGTTCTTATTGATTTTTGAATAGGAGATGATGACAATGTAAATGGCTCTGAATGACAAGGAAATGGCCATTTAAGTGGCTCTGAATAATGGGAGATGATAATGTAAATTTCTTACAATCTATCTCTAAGTCAGAGGCATTCCATCCTATCCTCAGGACATCCAATTTCCTGCAGGTTAGCAGAGCAAATTAACTCGTTAATACCACAGCAGGACAACAAGTTCTGGAGAGCAGGTCTTCAGTAGTATTCTTACAAGTAGTTGGAAATCATAGTTTCTGCAGCATTCAGTGCCTCTAACCATTTCTAATGTCCCTTGATGTGAATCAAATTGGCTGAAGACTGGCATCTGTGATGTTGAGGATTTATAGATGAAGCCAAGATCGAACATCCAATTGGCATTTCTGACTGACAGTTATTGTGAATGCATCAGCCTTATCCAATACATCAATGTGCTGGGCTCCCCAATCACTAAGGATAGAAATAGTTGTGGAGCTTCCTCCTCCAGTGAGCTTGTTTAATTGTCCACCATCATATAAGACTGGATGTGGAGGACTATAGAGTTTAGATTTGATTTGTTGGTTGTGAAATCACTTATTTCACTTGCTGTTAATGCTTTTTGGCACACAAGTAATCCTATTTTGGAGCTTCACCATGTTGTCACCACCTTTTTAGCTACGTTTGGTGCTGCTCCTGGTATGTCCTCCTGCACTCGTCATTGAACCCCTAGCTTTATAGAATGGTAGTGGGGGTATACTATGCCAATTGTGTTGGAGTATGATAATGCTGCTGCTGATGGCCCACCACACCTCATGGATGCCCAGTCTTGAGTTGCTACAACTGTTTGATACTTGTCCCATTTAGCATGGTGATAGTACCACATAACATAATGTATTCTGATTCTGAACATGGGACTTTATCTTCACAAGAACTGTGCAGTGTTTACTGACATGGACAGATTGGTGATGATGAGGCCAAGGTGATTTTCCTTTGGTTCCCTCACCAACTGCTGTGGACCCAGTCTCGCAGCTATGTCCTTTAGGATCCCATCAGCTTCATCAGTAGTACTGCTGCCAAGCCACTCTTGGTGGTGGACTAGGTATATTGTGCACCCTTGATCTTCCGGTTTTATAATCTTCCCAGTCACAGTGCATCTCCTGGTGTGAGGTTGTACTCCTGATCGATTTCACTGACAAAGACCAGGAATTTTTAGGCAGTTGATGGTTTGTCTGGAATGTGGTTTTACTTTTTACTTTTACTTCACTCAGTAGGATGTATTTTTTTTGTTTGATATGGGAACAGGATTCAAAATATACAAAGAACAGCAGTGAATTTGCCTTTGGAGTGTCACGAAAAGGTATCAGAAAGCAATGATGTAGGTGAAGGTTTCAAGAAAGCATTCACGTGCATCTGTGATAGGTTAAGCAGGAGCAGTAAAGGTTGGAGACACAGAGTCAATGGTTGAGGAACCTGAGTCGATAAAATGTATAGCTGGAAAAAACACAGCAGATCAAACAGCATCAGGACTGATGAAAGGTCCTGCTTGAAATATTGATTCTCTTGCTCCTCTGACGCTGCTTCACCTGCTGTGCTTTTTCCAGCTACACATTTTATCGAATCTGACTTTCCAGTCCTGGCTATCTCGAAGTTGAGGAACCTGGACCAGTTAATGCAGGAATAACAGAGTTTATGATTGGAGGAACAGCAGGGGAGGAGAGGCCGAGCCTGTCATTGGAGGTTTAATGACTTTCAGAAAACAAGTTAAAAATCATTCAACACTAGTTTATAGTCCAACAGATTTATTTGAAAGTACTAGCTTTTGCAGTGCTGTTCCTTCATCAGGTAGCTGTGGAACTTTTTAACTTTGTCCACCCCAGTCCAACACCGGCACCTCCACATTCAGAAAATAAACATTTGAAAGTCTTCAAAGATAAATGAAAGGACGACGTTAGAAATCTCGTCAAAAGTTTACTAGCGCAACTGAGACAGGAGCTGTAATAACTGAGGTTTTATTTGGATGAACAATAACAAGTTTAAATCCCCACCTGATCTGCTGCTCAGAGTCACCTCCGTTTCCCCGGTCAGTTTCCCAAGTTTCAGGAAACTCATGTTGCTCCAGAGATATTTGACAACCACCTGATGAAGGAGCAGCGCTCCGAAAGCTAGTCTGCTTCCAAATAAACCTGTTGGACTATAACCTGGTGTTATGTGATTTTTAACTTTGTCCACCCCAGTCCAACACCGGCATCTCCAAGTCACAGGAATACAGTATTTGGATTGACTGTGAGAGACGTCAATCAGAGAGCCCACCCACTCTGCCCATTGTCTCCTCTTCCTCTTCCAGAGCTGGTTCACTTCCTATAGGGACTGAAAACCAAGTGAGGAGATGGTGAGTGAAGGAGCAGCTTTTATACAAATTGTATCCCATAATATCCACACCAATCTTCAGGCAGTCTGACTATCCTGTGGGTAATCAGGGGTGGAAATGTCCCTTGTGCTGTGTGAGAAGATCCAGCTGAGAGAGCTGTTTACTCGGTGCTTTGTGCTGAACTGTGTGACTGGAGCTGTGTGTTGGATATTGTGTGTGTTTATTGGAAGCATTTCCCTCTGATTTCCAGGCTGAGTTTTGTTGATGACTGATTCCTGAGTATGAGAATGTGAACTATAGTTATCTGGGAGATGCAGAGTGTCTGAGGATTCTTACTTATTTCCTGGTGTTGATTTCTGTGTTTTGGGTGCTGGTTACTCCTGTGGAATGTGAAAGGTCAGTTATTATAAAAATGATTTGGATGTGAACATAGGAGGTATACTGTAGTTAGTAAGTTTATAGATGACACCAAAATTGGAGATGCAGTGGACAGCATAGAAGGTTACCTCAGATTACAACGGGATCTTGATCAGATGGGCCAATGGATTGAGCAGTGGCAGATGGAGTTTAATTTAGATAAATATGAGGTGCTACATTTTGGAAAGGCACATCAGGGCAGGACTTAACACATTAATGGTAAGTTCCTAGGGAACAAAGAGACCTTGGAATGAAGGTTCAAATTTCCTTGAAAGTAGAGTCGCAGGTAGATAGGATAGTGAACAAGGCATTTGGTACGCTTTCCTTTATTGGTCAGAGTATTGAGTACAGGGTGTTGGTTAGGCCGCTTTTGGAATATTGCAATTCTGGTCTCCTTCCTATCGGAAGGATGTTGTGAATCTTTCAGAAACGACTAACAAGAATGTTGCCAGGGTTCGAGGATTTGAGCAATAGAGAGAGGCTGATCGATAGGGGAGGTGATCTGATCGAAGTTCTCAAGATATTAACCAGAAAATACAATGTAGATGCAGTATTTCCACTGGTCTGTTCTCCCTGAAGCTTCTCCCTATATATACCCTCTATAAGGCTGAGGGGTAACCTTATAGAGGTTTATAAAATCAGTAGGAGCATGGATAGGGTAAATAGACAAAGTCTTTCCCCTGGGGTGGGGGAGTCCAGAACTAGAGGACATAGGTTTAGGGTGAGAGGGGAAAGATAGAAAAGGGACCTAAGGAGCAACATTTTCACACAGAGGGTGGTACGTGTATGGAATGAGCTGCCAGAGGAAGTGATGGAGACTGGTACAATTCCAGCATTTAAAAGGCATCTGGATGGGTATATGAATAGGAAAGGTTTAGAGGGATATGGGTCAAGTGCTGGTAAATGGGACTAGATTAGGTTGGGATACTTGGACAGCATGGACAAGTTGGGTCTGTTTCAGTGCTCTTAATCTAGTCCTATATGCCAGCAATTGTACCAGCCTCCACCACTTCCACTGGCAGCTCATCCCATACACATAACTAGTTACTATCTTAGGGAATGCACCACCCTCTGCATGAAAAGGTTGCCCTTTAGGTCCCTTTTATATGCTTCCCCTCTCACCCTGAACCTATGCCCTCTAGTTCTGGACCTCTCGAGGGAAAACAACTTGTAAATATCCTATTCATGCCCTGATTTTATAAACCTCTATAAGATCATCCCTCAGCCTCCAATGCTCCAGGGAAAACAGCCCCAGCCTATTGAGCCTCTCCCTCTAGTTCAAATCCTCCAACCCTGGCAACATCCTTGTAAATCTTTTCCGAACCCTTTCACGTTTCACAACATCCTTCCTTTTGGTGGGAAACTAGAATTGCACACTTTATTCCAAAAGTGGCCTAACCAATGTCCTGTACAGCCGCAACATGACCTCCCAACTCCTCTAATCAATTCTGTAGACTATCAGACATAGGAGCAGAAGTTAGGCCATTTAGCCCATTAAGTCTGCTCCACCATTCAATCATGGCTGATAAGTTCCTCAGATGGAAATGTGTTGCTGGAAAAGCGCAGCAGGTCAGGCAGCATCTAGGGAACAGGAGAATCGACGTTTCGGGCATTAGCCCTTCTTCAGGAATGAGGAAAGTTGGTCCAGCAGGCTAAGATAAAAGATAGGGAGGAGGGACTTGGGGGAGGGGCGTCGGAAATGTGATAGGTGGAAAGAGGTCAAGGTGAGGGTGATAGGTCAGACTGGGGTGGGGGCGGAGAGGTCGGGAAGAAGATTGCAGGTTAGGAAGACGGTGCTGAATTTGATGGATTTGACTGAGACAGGCTGGGGGGAGGGGAAATGAGGAAACTGGTGAAATCCGAGTTCATCCCTTGTGGTTGGAGGGTTCCTAGCCGGAAGATGAGGCGTTCTTCCTCCAACCGTCGTTTCGCTGTGGTCTGACGATGGAGGAGTCCAAAGACCTGCATATCCTTGGTGGAGTGGGAGGGGGAATTGAAATGTTGAGCTACAGGGTGGTTGGGTTGGTTGGTCCGGGTGTCCCAGAGGTGTTCCCTGAAACGCTCCGCAAGTAGGCGGCCTGTCTCCCCAATATAGAGGAGGCCACATCGGGTGCAAAGGATGCAATAGATGATATGTGTGGAGGTACAGGTGAATCTGTGGCGGATATGGAAGTTTCCTTTGGGGCCTTGGAGGGAGGTGAGGGGGGAGGTGTGGGCGCAAGTCTTGCACCTCCTGCGGTTGCAGGGGAAGGTGCCGGGAGTGGAGGTTGGGTTGGTGGGGGGTGTGGATCTGACGAGGGAGTCACGGAGAGAGTGGTCTTTACGGAATGCTGATAGGGGAGGGGAGGGAAATATATCCTTGGTGGTGGGGTCCGTTTGGAGGTGGCGGAAATGGCGGCGGATGATGCGCTGTACATGGAGGTTAGTGGGGTGGTAGGTGAGGACCAGTGGGGTTCTGTCCTGGTGGCGGTTGGAGGGGCGAGGTTCAAGGGCGGAGGATCGGGAAGTGGAAGAGATGCGGTGGAGGGCATCGTCGACCACGTCGGGGGGGAAATTGCGGTCCTTGAAGAAGGAGGCCATCTGGGATGTGCGTTTTGGAACTGGTCCTCCTGGGAGCAGATGCGGCGGAGTCGAAGGAATTGGGAGAATGGGATGGCGTTTTTCCAGGGGGCAGGATGGGAGGAGGTGTAGTCCAGGTAGCTGTGGGAGTCGGTTGGTTTGTAGTAGATGTCCGTGTTGATTCGGTCGCCTGAGATAGAAATAGAAAGGTCGAGGAAGGGGAGGGAGGAATCTGAGACTGTCCAGGTGAATTTGAGGTCGGGGTGGAAGGTGTTGGTGAAGTGGATGAACTGTTCAACCTCCTCGTGGCAGCACGAGGCGGCGCCGATACAGTCATCGATGTAGCAGAGGAAAAGGTGGGGTGTGGGGCCAGTGTAGTTGCGGAAGATGGATTGTTCCACATATCCTATGAAGAGGGAGTAGGATATGTGGAACAATCCATCTTCTGCAACTACACTGGCCCCACCCCCCACCTTTTCCTCCGCTACATCGATGACTGAATCGGCGCCGCCTCGTGCTCCCACGAGGAGGTTGAACAGTTCATCCACTTCACCAACACCTTCCACCCCGACCTCAAATTCACCTGGACAGTCTCAGATTCCTCCCTCCCCTTCCTCGACCTTTCTATTTCTATCTCAGGCGACCGAATCAACACGGACATCTACTACAAACCAACCGACTCCCACAGCTACCTGGACTACACCTCCTCCCATCCTGCCCCCTGTAAAAACGCCATCCCATTCTCCCAATTCCTTCGACTCCGCCGCATCTGCTCCCAGGAGGACCAGTTCCAAAAACGCACATCCCAGATGGCCTCCTTCTTCAAGGACCGCAATTTCCCCCCCCGACGTGGTCGACGATGCCCTCCGCCGCATCTCTTCCACTTCCCGATCCTCTGCCCTTGAACCCCGCCCCTCCAACCGCCACCAGGACAGAACCCCACTGGTCCTCACCTACCACCCCACCAATCTCCATGTACAGCGCATCATCCGCCGTCACTTCCGCCACCTCCAAACGGACCCCACCACCAAGGATATATTTCCCTCCCCTCCCCTATCAGCATTCCGTAAAGACCACTCCCTCCGTGACTCCCTCGTCAGATCCACACCCCCCACCAACCCAACCTCCACTCCCGGCACCTTCCCCTGCAACCGCAGGAGGTGCAAGACTTGCGCCCACACCTCCCCCCTCACCTCCCTCCAAGGCCCCAAAGGAAACTTCCATATCCGCCACAGATTCACCTGTACCTCCACACATATCATCTATTGCATCCTTTGCACCCGATGTGGCCTCCTCTATATTGGGGAGACGGGCCGCCTACTTGCGGAGCGTTTCAGGGAACACCTCTGGGACACCCGGACCAACCAACCCAACCACCCTGTAGCTCAACATTTCAATTCCCCCTCCCACTCCACCAAGGATATGCAGGTCTTTGGACTCCTCCATCGTTAGACCACAGCGAAACGACGGTTGGAGGAAGAACGCCTCATCTTCCGGCTAGGAACCCTCCAACCACAAGGGATGAACTCGGATTTCACCAGTTTCCTCATTCCCCCTCCCCCCAGCCTGTCTCAGTCAAATCCATCAAATTCAGCACCGCCTTCCTAACCTGCAATCTTCTTCCCGACCTCTCCGCCCCCACCCCAGTCTGACCTATCACCCTCACCTTGACCTCTTTCCACCTATCACATTTCCGACGCCCCTCCCCCAAGTCCCTCCTCCCTATCTTTTATCTTAGCCTGCTGGACCAACTTTCCTCATTCCTGAAGAAGGGCTAATGCCCGAAACGTCGATTCTCCTGTTCCCTAGATGCTGCCTGACCTGCTGCGCTTTTCCAGCAACACATTTCCATCTCTGATCTCCAGCATCTGCAGACCTCACTTTCTCCTGATAAGTTCCTCAGCCCTGTTTTCCTGCTTTCTTCCTGTAACCCTTGATACCCTTGACACTCAAGACCCTATCTATCTATGTCTTAAATATACTCAATGACCTGGCCTCCACAACCTTCTGTGGCAATGAATTCCATAGATTCACCACTGTCAGGCTGAAGACGTTTCTCCTTACCTCCATTCTGAAAGATATTCCCTTTACACTAAGGCTGTGCCCTTGGGTCCTTGTCTCACCTGTCATGGATAGGTATACTAGTCCTAACCACTCATTTTTAAAACACACATTCAGCTTGTGGCAGCGACAAATCGAGTTCTCCCAGCTGCTACCAGTATTTTGTATGCAGCCAACAGACTTAGGTAACCTATACCCCGATTTTCTGTGTGTGCCAGATACTGGGGATATTATTGTCAACCAGTGCCCAATGCCTGATTTTGGGTAAAATTATACAACTTCCCATCAACGCCCATTCCAAGTGAAAGATAATGATCAAGACACTTGACATTTATTGCACACTTCTCAATGGTGGGGAAGATCGGGGTGGTCAGGATTCTCTGTTACTTGACTGGTTTTCCACAATTATCAATATGTTGTGGTAGGGCTACAGAATTGTGTTCTGATTTGTCAGTTATGGGATGAAGGCCCTAACTGGAGTAGGGCCTTAATCCCCTCAAGCCCGTTCCACCATTTAGTGAGATCATGGCTGATCTATTGCTTAACTCCATATACTGCCTTTGGCCCATATCCCTGAATACCTTTGCTTAGCAAAAATGTATCTTTCTCAAATTAACAACGGATCCAGCACACTGTTTGTGAAAGAGAGATCCAAACATCTGCCACTTTTTGTGTATAGAAGTGCTTCCTTATACCTCTCCTGAATGTCTGGCCCTAATTCTTAGATTATGCCCCTGAGTTCTTGAATCTCCAACCAGTGGAAATACTGCATCTACACTGTATTTTCTGGTTAATAAATTTCGATCAGATCACCCCTTAACCTTCTAAATTCTACAATGAAAAGAAGCCTCATTTCTACAATCTGACCTCATAACTCCTGAAGTCCAGGTATCATTCTTGTAAACCTGCATTGTACTCCCTCCAAGATGATTATTTCCTTTCTAAGGTGTGGTCTGCTTACAGTACTGCAAGTGGGTTCTAATTATGGGTTTATAACTGTAGCATAACTTCTGCATCTGTAAGTTCAGCAACTTATACTCCGTTCTCTAGATATAAAGGTTAGTTTTCTTGATTATTTTGTGGACCTGTTTGTGACATTTTAAAGATCTATGCATCTGAACCCCCAAATCTGTGGACATCCACTGTATTCAATTTCATACCATCAAGAAATGATCTAGCCTTTTTTGTTTCAAAATGGATAATCTCACACTTACTTAGATTGAATTTGCCTAGTGAAGTAGTTAACACTACTTCAGTAAATGTTTTTAAAGATTAAAGGAATTAAGGGATATGGTGAGCGGGCAGGTAAGTGGATCTGAGGCCATGAGAAGATCAGCCATGATCTTATTGAATGGTGGAGCAGGCTCAAAGGGCCAGACAGCCTACTCCTGCTCCTAGTTCTTATGTTCTTAGTAACTGCCACAGTTTTACCCATTCACTTAGTCTATCAATATCACTTGTAATTATATGCCACCATGTACACTGTTTATAATGTGTTTAATTTTGTGTCATCAACAAATTTGGATATGTGACTTTCTATGCCATTATCCAAGTAGTTAATAAATAATGTGAATAATTTAGGCACCAACACAGAGCTATGTGGGACAGCTGGTCCTATCCTGCCAATTTGAGTACCGACCCATTATCTCTACTTTGTCAGCTGCCACTCAAGCAATTTTCCAGCTCTATCAGTAATTTGCTCTCAGTTCTGTAGGCTTTGACCTTAGTTAACACTCTCTTATGTGGGACTTTATCAAATGCCTTCTCGAAGTCAATATAAACAACATCCATAGACACTAATCACCTTTCCAAAAACTTCAAGGAGGTTTGTCAGGCATGAACTACCTGTCACTACATCCATGCTGGCTCTCCCTGAAACTTTTCAAGGTGTGCAGTTGACCTATCCTTAATTATAGACTCCAACAATTTCTCCACCACAGATATTAGGCTAACTGGTCTAAACTTTCCTGGCTTTCCTCTTTCTCCCTTCTTAAAGAGCGGAGCAACGTGTACAATTTTTCAATCTAAAGGGTTGACTTCTGTATCTAGCGAACTCTGAAAGCTCCTCTACTTCCTTTAACATCCTTGGATGGAAACCGTCAGGTCCCGAGATTTGTCACTCTTTAATTCCATTAATTTCCTAATTCCGAATGCTTTATATAATGTAAATTTTTATTCAATCTGTGTTCCCAATCTACTATTAACTTCCAACAAGCTTTTCTCCTTTACTGCTGTAAATGGTTTACTTTCTTCTATTGAGGCAAAGTAATTATTCAACATATCTGCCATTTCCTGATAGTCATTGACATTATCCCCACTTCCAGTCGTTAGTGGGCCAATATTGCTCCTGACCATTTCCTTTATGTCGTTATAACACTTAAGAGTCATAGAGATGTACAGCATGGAAACAGACCCTTCGGTCCAACCCGTCCATGCCGACCAGATATCCCAACCCAATCTAGTTTCACCTGCCACCACCCGGCCCATATCCCTCCAAACCCTTCCTATTCATATACCCATCCAAATGCCTCTTAAATGTTGCAATTGTACCAATCTCCACCACATCCTCTGGCAGCTCATTCCATACACGTACCACCCTCTGCGTGAAAAAGTTGCCCCTTAGGTCTCTTTTATATCTTTCCCCTCTCACCCTAAACCTATGCCCTCTAGTTCTGGACTCTCCAACCCCAGGGGACTTTGCCTATTTATCCTATCCATGTCCCTCATAATTTTGTAAACCTCTATAAGGTCACCCCCCAGCCTCCGACGCTCCAGGGAAAACAGCGAAAATGAGGACTGGAGATTAGAGTCGAAGAGTGTGGTGCTGGAAAAGCACAGCCGGTCAGGCAGCATCCAAGGAGCAAGAGAATCAACATTTCAGGCATAAGCCCTTCATCAGGAATGAGGCTTGTGGGCCAAGGATGCTGAGAGATAAATGGGAGGAGGTGTGGGGCTGGGGGGAAAGTAGCTGGGAATGTGATAGGTAGATGAAGGTGGGAGTGAAAGTGATAGGTCAGAGAGGATGGTGGAGCAGATGGTTGGGAAGGAAGATGGAAAGGTAGGATGTCCAACAGGGCAGTGCGAGTTGGAAGGTTGGGACTGGAATAAGGTGGGGGGAGGAGAAATGGAGAAACTGGTGAAATCCATATTAATCCCATGTGGCTGGAGGGTGCCAAGGCGGAAGATGAGACACTCATCCTCCAGGCATCAGGTGGTTAGGGTTTGGTGATGGAGGAGGCCCAGGACCTACATGTCCTTGGCGGATAGGGAGGGGGTTTAAAGTGTTCAGCCACAGGGTGGTGGGGTTGGTTAGTGCTGGTGTCCCAGAGATGTTCTCTGAAACAATCCACAAATTGGCGTCCTGTCTCCCCAATGTAGAGGAGAACATATCGGGTGCAACAGACGTAATAGATGACGTGTGTGGAAGTACAAGTAAATCTCTGTTGGATGTGGAAGGATCCTGTGGATGGAGGTAAGGGTGGAGGTGTGGGCACAGGTTTTGCTTCTTGCGATGACAGGGGAAAATGCCAGAAGGGAACAGTGGGTTGGTGTGGGACGTGGACCTGACAAGGGAGTCACAGAGGGAATGGTATCTCCGAAACTCAGAGGGATGGGGAGGGAAATATATCACTGGTGGTGGGGTATATTTGTAGGTGGTGAAAATGGCGGAGGATGGTGTGGTGTCCAGAGGTAGGTGGGGTGGAAGATGAGGACTAGTGGGGTTCTCTCCTTGTTGCAATTGGAGGGCTGGAATGCAAGAGCTTAGGTGTGGGAAGTGGAGGAGATGTGCTGGAGGGCATCATCGACCGTGTGGGAGGAAAAATTGCGGTCTTTGAAGAAGGAGGCCATCTGGGATATTCTATTGTGGAACTGGTCCTCCTGGGAGCAGATGCGGTGGAGGCGGAGGAATTGGGAATAAGGGATGGCATTTTTACAGGAGGCAGAGTGGGAGTCAGTGGGTTTGTAGTGGACCTCAGTGTTGAGTTGGTCATCAGAAATGGAGATGGAGAGGTCCAGGAAGGGGAGGAAGGTGTCTGAGATCGTCCAGGTGAACAGGAGGTCGGGGTGGAAAGGTGTTTGTGAAGTTGATGAACTGTTCAACCTCCTCATGGGAGCACGAAGTGGCACCGGTACAGTCATTAATGTCACAGGGAATGTAGTGTAGCTGCAGTAATTTCCTTTAATAATCCTTTACATTAGTTCCTATAAACTGCTTTGTGCTCTTTTGGTGGTCTTTGTATCTTTGCCATTCAGCAGAATCTGTACCTTTTTTTCATTTTTGTAAGTCCTTTATTTTAGTTTTAATTCTTGGATTTCTTTTCTGTGTAGTGTAACCTTTTGCTCTTAGGGTTATAAACTGATCATGTATTATTTTGCATGTTTTTTAAAACATTTTCAACTGTGTTCCAGTTGTTTTACCAATTAGCAGATTTCCCCAGTTTACTGTGGATAATCTGTTTGATTTCGCTACAGTTGGCCTTATCGAATTGAATACGATCAGTGTTATGATGACTGTTTGATAAATGTTCACACACAATTAGAAACTAAATCTGGCTCATTACTCATTTCTAAATCTAATGTTGCTTATCTCGGACCTGCCTAATATTACTTGCTACTCTTTGTCTTAAGCCTGCATGTAGCCTTCTGTTGTAAATTTTGTGCGTTTAAGTCTATTACAGGTGCTGTCTATCCACTGTTTTGATGATAATTATTGAATGAGGGCTGTGCCAAGCTGAGAGATTGTGGTGGAATCCTGCTGCTACTGCTAATGGCTCACTGCACCCCATGGACAGCCAGTTTTGGGATCTCGCCTGAGTCTACTTCCCCTGTGATGATGAACATGGTGAAGGGCTCATTCATCATTTGGGAGGGATGTGGTCATTTTCCTTGAACATATTTGACCTGACACCATGAGATTCTCATGGCATGGCATGGTGACTCAGTGGTTAGTACTACTGCCTTACAGCGCCAAGGACCCAGGTTCAATTCCCACCTTGAGCGATTGTCTGTGTGGAGTTTGCACATTCTCCCTGTCTCTGCATGGATTTCCTCCAGGTGCTCCAGTTTCCTCCCACACTCCAAAGATGTGCAGGTTAGGTGAGCTGGCCATGCTAAATTGCCCAGAGGGTTCAAGGATGTGTCAGTTAGGTACATTAGTCAGGGGTAAATGTAGAGTAGTAGGTTCAGGGAACAGATCTGGGTGGGTTACTTTTCGGAGGATCATTGTGGACTTGTTGGGTCTATTGGCCTGTCCCCACACTGTAGGGATTCCACGTTTTTACACAGTCAGTGTTAAGGACTTTCCCACCTGCCTGTGGAATTGGCCATACCCAAGACTGATGACAGAGAAATCTAGGGTGTTTCCAGATAGATTCATTCAGTAATCAGAGCTCATAGCAAATTGAGATCCCATATTACACACTGCCTGACTGAATTTCCGTTGTCTGCTCCTGGTCACTATCCAATGAGCCTGCTGGAAACAGAGGGTGTGCAGCAGGAAAAAGAGAACTTGTATCTGTTTCCCCCCACAGGGTAAAGCAGACTAACCGATCATTATGGAACGGCCTATAACTGAGGAATCAACCCCTTCATCAAGGCAGGAGAAGGAGTTGGAGGAAATAATGTTTCTTTTTCCTGTTTTACAGTTGGATTGCACCCTACTACACCAGAGAACACAGAGGATAGACTACAAAGATAGATCTTGACCATTACCCAAGGAACAACTGCACAACTGTGGGATGACATCTAGTCCCTTCACAGCATTGCTCAACAAAGTGAAGGTTGGGCAGTGAAACCATCGTCTGGAAATCTGTCAGTAAGGGGAACTTTCACATATTATCACATCTGAAACTGGTCAGTGGTGAAGAGCCTTCATCAGAACCAAACTTTCTGAAGGTTCAGCTATGGATGATCAGTCAGGATTGAAGCTGGGAAGAAGTGTGAGGGCTGCAAATGCAGAGAAAGTTTCAATCATTCTTCGAACCTCATGAACCACTGACTCATGCCTCTGGAGAAAGGCTGCTCAAGTGTAAGGTGTGAGAAGAAGACTGCACAGGCTCATATGGTCTCTTAACAACTGGTAACACAAGAGCTGCTTCATGGAAGAGAAACTCTTCAAGTGTGAGCTGTGTGATCAAGCCTTCAATCACAAATTGATGCTTGTGACTCACCAGAAAATTCACACTCAGAAGAATGCATTCAAATGTGAGGATTGTAACAAGACATTTGTACAGTTATCAGGCCTAGTGATTCATCAGCGCATTCATACTGGCGAGAAACCATTTAGATGTGAAGTTTGCAATAAAGTGTTCACAGATCCATCAAACCTCCACACACACCAACGTATTCACACTGGGGAAAAGCCGTTTAAGTGTGAGGTGTGTAACAGGGGCTTTGCACACTCATCAGGCCTGGTGTGTCACCGGCGTATTCACACAGGTGAGAAACCATTTACTTGCGATGTATGTGACAAATCATTCTCAAGGTCATCACTCTTACTTATGCACCAACGCATTCACACAGGAGAAAAACCATACACATGTAATGTCTGTATCAAATCATTTTCATCACGCTCAACCCTCCGTGTACATCAACGAATCCACACAGGGGAGAAACCATTCATATGTGAGGTGTGTGACAAATCATTTTTAGACTCATCCACTCTCCGTAAACATCAACGTATTCACACAGGAGAGAAACCATTCACATGTGATGTGTGTGACAAATCATTTTCAGATTCGTCGACCCTCCATAAACATCAACGTATTCACACAGGGGAGAAACCCTTCACTTGCGAGGTGTGTAAAAAATCATTCTCAAGGTCACCGAACCTCCTGCTACATCAGAGGATTCATACGGGGGAGAAACCATTTGTGTGTGAGGTGTGTGATAAATCATTCTCAAGGACATCAGACCTCCTGCTCCATCAAAGAACTCACACAGGAGAGAAACCTTTCACATGTGAGGTGTGCAACAAAGCATTTTCAAGGTCATCGATCTTGCTGGTCCATAAAAGGATTCACACAGGAGAGAAACCATTCACATGTGAAATGTGCAACAAATCATTCACAAGTTCATCAAACCTCCTGCTCCATCAAAGAATTCATACAGGGGAGAAACCATTCACATGTGAGGTATGCAGCAAATCTTTCTCAAGGTCATCAATCCTTCTGGTCCACCAGCGGATTCACACGGGGGAGAAACCATTCAAATGTGACGTGTGTGACAAGTCATTCACTCAGTCGTCTACCCTCCTTGTGCATCAACACATTCACACAGGGGAGAAACCATTCATGTGTAAGATATGTGAGAAGGCTTTCTCCACATCATCAGATCTCCGCAAACACCAACGAATTCATACTGGGAAAAAAACATTTACGTGTCAGATGTGTCACAAATCCATCTGTCTATCATCACACTTTAGTGCACACCAACACGTCCACACAGGGGAGAAGCCATTTTGGTGTGACATTTGTTACACGACTTTCACCAGGTCAGCACATCTGCTGGTCCATCAATGCACTCTCACAAGAGGAAAACCTTATCGATGTGAGTTTTGCAGTAAAGATTTCACACAGTTATTGGATTTCCTGAAACATCAGCAAACTCATATGGGATGATCGAATGAGGCTCTTGTTCATTTTATACACAGCATGTGAACCTATACCCAGTCTCAATGTGCAGGATGTTCAGTGGGACTGGGACACAGAACAAGAAGCAGCTTTCACTCCCATCAAACAACTAGTGATGACATCACCAGTGCTGAGGGATTATGATGTAACAATGGAGTGACCCTGCAGTGTGATGTCAGTGAAACAGGACTTGGACTAACCCCCAGGCAGTGAGGACAACCCGTTGTGTTCGTATCCAGAGTGTGAACACAAATTGAACAACACTTGATTGAGAAAGACAGCTGGACTTGTGAACTTTTGAGAAAAATTGATGGTGAAGGCTTGGCAGAAGCTACTTTGAAGCATGTTTCTCAAACCACCCATATCTATCCCAAAATGTTTGAAAATGATGTTACTTTGTTTGAGAGATATCACTTGGAAGTGAAATAGAAGCAAGGGAAGCAGGTGTACATCACTGACATGCTGTCAAGAGCATGATAATTCTAGTATAGAGCATGAAATCTTCCAAATTCAACAGCATGACATGTTCTGAAAGCCATCAATCCAGTAGAGGTACTGACCTGACAGATAAGCGTTTTACTCACATCAAGCAAACTACATAATGACATGCACTCTTCAAATGCTCTGGGAAATTGTGATGACAGGGTGGCTCGAATCCATCGTGGACACTTCTGTTACTGTAAAAGATTGGACAGAGGTGACGTCATCACCCAAGATGGCAACTTGTATAAAAGGAACAGGGTCATTATTCCAAAAGAGACTCTGAAACACATCCACATAAACCTTCAAGGAATCGGATCTACTGAGGAAGATAGGAGCCATACTCTACAGCCCAAACATAAGCAATGAGATGAAGGACCACTGAGTTCTTGTAATGAACATCAAAATAAACAAGATAAAGAGTTGCTCATTACTCATGCCATCCCAAACTGCACATGGATGAAGCTTGGAGTAGAGCCCTTCACTCTGACTAGAACTGATTATCTCATCACAATCAATGACTAGTCAGACGGCGGGGAGTTAGAGCAGCTGACATCACCGACTTCCAGTGATATTGTAGAATGTCTGAAAGCACACTTCTGATCAGATGTCATGACAGCTAACAATTAGGTAGATCTGACTTCTTCAGTTGTTTAAGGAATTGAATGATCACCAGTCTAAGGAGGTCAACAATTCCCCAACTTTGCAAACAATTGCAGCAAAAATTACCAGAGTAATAACACTCGCCACAAGAACAACATTTCCCAGGGACACAATGTCATTTCTGGAACCAATGGATTGAATGACCAAATCACATACGTAGCATGGGAAGACCTCGACAATTTAAAGATTGTGAGCAATGCTGTGTAGAAACAGGCATAATTAAAAGTGACTGAAAGAAATACAATTTAAACTTTGTGAGTGATAATTTGCATTATGGAGTATCAATGTGAAGTTACTTGTAAATGAGAGTTACTTGTAAATGCGGTTATATTCATATCTTGGGGTGAGCTGAAAATGTGTTGCTCATGCCCGAAACGTCGATTCTCCTGTTCCTTGGATGCTGCCTGACCTGCGCTTTTCCAGCAACACATTTTCAGCTCTGATCTCCAGCATCTGCAGTCCTCACTTTCTCCTAGAAGATATCTTGGGGTGATGCTTGGTTGATAATCTTTGAACACTGGCTTTGTTACATAAACAAATTCCAGCACTGATGTAAATAAATATTTCTGGATGATACCTGTGCTTTGTCTGTGAGTCCAATTCACTTTAGGCAGTTTCTGTATTCTGGGAGCAGGATCTAGTTCAGATGGGTGATTCCTGTGCTTTGTCAAGTTCAGAACAGGGAATTCCTCAGTTTTAGGTCCAGTTCTAACTGGAAGAGGGAGCAGGTTGTTGAATGTGGAAGAGTTTTGCGGGGAAGTTCAAAAGACAGATGACTGAAGTTAAATGCAAAAATAATTTCTTCTCGAAGGTGTTTGTTTGGAGCTGAGGGAATAAGTTTAAGGGTATCACGTTGTGAAAACAAGAGTGTTTGATTGTTCACAGCCGAGAAAATCTCTCACGCGTGAATATTCAAGAAAACAAAAGCATCTAACCTATAGATTTAACAGGGAAGGGAAATTTATTTGGATTTTTATTAACTGTAAAGTGATGGCATTAGGGAGTAGATGGGATTTTGGTTTGCTGGACATTTGAAATATTATCAATTATATACAGCTTGGTTTGTTTTACCTTTTCTTTCTTTTGTGTAATACACCTCTTTTTGATTGTTAAAACCAAATCTACAGCCTGGTATGCTTATATGAAAGTGAAAGACCACCATGTTTAATTAAACAAAGAAAAATATGATCTATTTTGCCAGATTTCATTCTGGTATCTGACTTGTCTGATAGTAATAGGAGCTGAAATTATAACACCATTGAATGTTGAAGTTTGCAAATCATGAGTAGTTTAAGTTGAAGGGAAATTAAAAACTGGAGAAACTGGGGGTTCTCCTTGGATCAGAGAGGTTTAATACTGGGGAGGTTTAATTAAAACATTCAAAAGCATGAGGGTTTAAATTAATTAGGTCAGGAGAAACTATTTCACTGGTAGCCAGAAAACACATTTACAATAGTTGGCAAGAACAGAAGAGGACAAGTGGAAGAGAAATGCTTTTATTTGATGAGATATGATCTAGGAGAAAGTGAGGAATGCAGATCCTGGAGAACAGAGTCAAAACATGTGGTGATGGAAAAGCACAGCCAGGTAGGCAACATCCCAGGAGTAGGAGA
This sequence comes from Chiloscyllium plagiosum, assembly GCF_037043375.1. Taxonomy (NCBI): domain Eukaryota; kingdom Metazoa; phylum Chordata; class Chondrichthyes; order Orectolobiformes; family Hemiscylliidae; genus Chiloscyllium; species Chiloscyllium plagiosum. The sequence continues at coordinate 58,334,202 of NW_028270173.1, forward strand.
GTCGATATTTCGAACACAAGTTCTTCATCAGGAATGTGGGGGTCCCAAGAAGGTTGACAGATGGATGGGAGGGGTCTGGGAGGTGGGGGAGAATGTAGTTAGAAATGTGATAGGTAGCTGAAGGCAGGGGGGGTGATAGTGATAGGTCGGAGCAGAGAGTGGAATGGATAGGTGGAAATGAAGATAGACAGGTAGGACAGGACAAGAGGGTAGTGCTGAGTTGGAGGGTTGGATCTGTGTGTGTGTGTGTGTGTCAGTGGAGGGGAGATGAGGAAACTGGTGAAATCAACATTGATTCCATGTGGTTGGAGAGTCCCAAGGCGAAAGATGAGGTGTTCTGCAATGCATGGAGGACAAGGGTGACAGAAGAATTCCTGAGTAACTTGTTAAAATATTGGAATAATATTTTGGAAAATAACTGCAGGACTTGGTGAGAGTTGGGGAACAATAATAACAAGCTGATAAAGGTAGCATGAGCCCCATATGGTCTCCGTTTTACCATTCAATAAAATCTATGTAATCTGGAGGATACAATCATTCATAGATTCATAGAATCCCCACAGTGTGGAAATAGGCCATTTAGCCCAACAAGTCCACTCTGACCCTCCGAAAAGTAACCCACCCAGACCTGTTCCTTCACCCTATTACTCTATATTTACCCCTGGCTAACGCACCTAACCTACACATCTCTGAACATTATGGGCAATTTAGCATGGCCAATTCACCTAACCTGCACATCTTTAGATTGTGGGAGGAAACTGGAGCACCGAGCAGAAACCCACGCAGACACAGGGAGAATGTGCAAACTCCACACAGACAGGCGCCCAAGGTGGGAGTCGAACCCGGGTCCCTGGCGCTGTGAGACAGCAATGCTAACCACGGAGCCACTGTGCTGATTTTATGGACTGCCTCACAGATCAGGTACCCCCAGACACAGGAAGCTTAACACAACTGGCAGCAATATGAGTGGGTGCCAGCTAAATGTAAACTGGGTGATGTTTAGTGGAAAGACTAATGGCCCAGGAAAGGGGGAAGATTCAATTCCTCTGGATGTCTCAGGTACTGGGAGCAGGGTTGACTGGCTGAGGGCTGGGCTGTCACTCAGTGTTAGCATAGATGGATAGGATAGGGCAGAGATCCCTAGACCGCAGAAAATGTAAAAGAAACTCAGTTGGTCTGGCGGCATCTGTGGAGAGAGAAACCAAGTTAATGTTTCAGAACTGAGGAGAATAGATAATGTGAAGGACCAGTCTAAAAGAGGAATAGAGATGTAAAGTAGATGCTATTTAAGGTGTGAAAGGGAGAAAATGGGTCCTTTCTACTGAGAGCAAAGTAAACAGGAGACACACAAGATGAGGCTGTTGTCAGGGTGGGAGGTTTTTTTGGATTCAAGGGTGCAAACCAGCTGTGGTTCCAGCTGGCACTGCTTGGAGCTGCAGTTTACAGTTAAGCACCGCCAATTCCAGCTACCACCCAAATGACGGCCAACTGGGCTCGTGTGCTCAGATTTGAACTCACTCAACTAGAACATGTAGAACTGGGATATATATTGAATCAGAAAGTCTGACCTGTTTCCCACACTTCTGCCCTCACTCCTTCTCCTCCCTCCCACAATACCACAGCTCAGCGCAAGCAGGAAGAACAGCATCTCATTTTCCACTTGGGTGCCGGCAGCCTTCAGGATTCAATGTTGAGTTCAATCATTTTAGAACCTTCTTCTATGTCTTTTATCCACACCAACACGCCAGGCCTTGTCATATTTTCAGCAAAGCCAACCCATTTTAACTATGGCCCATTATTGCTCTTTTCTTTCTCCCTGGAATACCATCATCCATCCTTTTGTCTCCCAAACTGTCACTCTCTCTGTCTCTCAGGGCTCCATCTTTGTCTATCACTTGCTCCCTCTGTCTTCAGCATACATACTACCTTTTCCTGGCTGCTATCAGCTCTGAAGAAGAGTTGTTGGCCTTGAAACATTACCTCTGCTTTCTCTCCAGCAATGTCATGTTTTCAGATTTTCAGCTTCTGCAGTTCCTTGCTTTATCTTAATGATTAACTCCCTGCTACATCTCTTCCATGTATGCCCCACCATGCTCCTCTCTCTCTGATGGGATTTCCATTCTGATCATTCTTCTTGTTCATCATCATGTGTTTGACAAGATATTTGCTAAAACCTGCTTCCACAGCCACATCTAATTTCTCAGTGACTGCCTGCAACTAAGCCTCACATTGTGTGGATTCCAACTGAAGGTTCATCCTTCACCTTTCAAATCCACTCAGGATCACAGGTGTCTCTGGGAGGTACAGTGCTCCTCAAATAGCTCTTCTCACTGAAAACTGACAGCCACACTCAGTGCCATGTGCTACCACATGCTCACTCTCGACCTCTCCATAAGTATCATCTCATGCTATCTCAGAGCAGTCCTGCTTCCAAGTTCCACTCCATTCTCTAGCTTGTCAATGTTCTAACAAGAAACGTTTTGTCTTCCATTCAGGCTTAAGGAATACAAACTTCAGAAACTCAGGTGCCCACATCCCTCTGGAACCTTCCCCCTGTCTTCTTCCCTCTGACTGCCTTC